>NW_025110018.1:989157-1425803 GCF_011392965.1 Frieseomelitta varia | reverse complement strand
TCGTACGATTTCTAAAAATTGTATATTTTTACAGTCGTACGATTTCTGAAAATTATATATTTTTACAGTCGTACGATTTCTAAAAATTATATATTTTTTACAGTCGTACGATTTCTAAAAATTGTATATTTTTACAGTCGTACGATTTCTGAAAATTATATATTTTTACAGTCGTACGATTTCTAAAAATTATATATTTTTTACAGTTGTACGATTTCTGAAAATTATATATTTTTTACAGTCGTACGATTTCTAAAAATTATATATTTTTTACAGTCGTACGATTTCTAAAAATTGTATATTTTTACAATCGTACGATTTCTGAAAATTATATATTTTTACAATCGTACGACTAAATGACGCGAGTATAATTAATTATCGTGTCTGAATATTTTCATAAATGCCGTGCAGATAATATGTCTCCCGTTGAATTGTCGCGCGCCGAAGTAAGGAAATGCACCAGTCGAATCTAACTTCTATGCACAAAATTGTCCACTGTCGAGCAGAGTAAACCCGATGACAAATACGATGATATACCGTTTAACGTAATCATGTAAGTGTTTTCCATTTAGACGACGGCGGATCGATATTTCGCGACGGTGCAAAAAGATTCGGAGTTTAGAACGCGGCGTAAACAATCTTGCGTGCGCAATGGTACACAGCTACACGACGCTCTGCTTGGATTTCGCGAGGATATTGAAAAGGGTAAATAGGGATTGACAAACAAATCCGCGGCGCGTATCCGCCCGGTGTCCCTTTCTTTCTCGAAGCGACATTGTCAATTTTGTCGGTATTGTCGTTGGTTGTTGACCGTGCTGTCTGTGACTTTATAAAATAACACACCGTCGCCAGTTTTTATCGCACCGCGGATTATTTAATTGGCCACGTACACACACGTATGTAGAAGCGAAGTAGACCGCTGGTTTTTATCCTTCTCTCTCTCTCGTTTTCTCTTCCTTTCCTTCCTTCTTTTTCTTTTTTTATTTTTATTTTTCTTCTCTTCACTCCTCCCCCTTTTCTTTTCTCTTTTTTTCTCTTCGCTGGTTTTGTTTCATCCCGGCGATAAAGCGTTCGCGGGCGAAAGAAAATGAGAATCGTTAAAGTGGATGAAGTACGTGAAAGGAGAGCAGAGTTGAAATAACGAAACTGCGGCAGTTGCCCGTTAATGAAAAGAAAACATAAATAGCAGCAAAAGAAGGAACAATGGCGACTTGTAAGAGAAACGAAAGGTCACGAAGGTGAAGAAGAGGGATATAACGGCCGGTGTTAATGAGAAAAAGACACAACGCGTGGCAGGGCTACGTCCCGTGATGTAACTCTCGCTCTTTTTTTTCGCTTCCTTTGTTTCTGATTTAAAACCACCGAAATAAAATAACGCCTGCAACCCCGATACGTACAGCAAATGATACTACAAACTGACGTGCACACGCGTGGTAAACAAATTCAACGAACTCGAAATCCTTGTAATTTTTAATAAATGTGTTTCAAGGATTTTACATGCACGATGTCGTGCATAAATAATTATTGGACAACGCTTGGCGCAAGTCTATCAGATTCTTGATATTTTTTTGTTTCGTTTCTATATTTTCTTTATTATTGAATTTAGTCTGAAGCAAGGAACGTATCTTCATTTCTTCCTTCTTTCACGTTTATTTCTTTTTCAAATACGGGACGAAACGTGTATTTTAATCTGAACATCGAATGCTTGAGTATAAAAATAATGACGGTTATTAACTATCAAACTAAAAAATCGATCACTTATGACACTTGAAGATCCTCTGAACTAAAAGACTATACTGAAAGTATACTAAATACTACTTATAAATATTGTAGACATAGACAAGACACAAAAGACTATACTGAAAGAGAAAAACAAGATAAAACCATTATGTCATATAAATGTAACAAATAAAAAGGTGTATATAATTTATATAATACCACACTAAAAGATAGGAAGACATACAGGGTAAAGATAATTATAAAAATACTAAAAGACATGGATATTAAGATGTAGACACACACAGGGTCGAGAAAGATAATTATACACTAAAATACGTAGATATTAAAACTACTTTATAAACAATATATAAAGGATAGAAAGACACAGACGAAATAAAGATATTACATCATATTTGATATACGATATTCACTTTTTATAATATAAGAAAATAATCTTTTATAATATAGTAGACTTTAATTTATATATATATTATTCTAATATAACAAACTTAATAAAAAAATAATCTTTTATAATATAATAAACTTTAATTTATATATATATTATTTCAATATAATAAACTTGATAAAAAAATAATCTTTTATAATATAATAAACTTTAATTCATATATATATTATTTTAATATAATAAACTTAATAAAAAAATAATCTTTTATAATATAATAAACTTTAATTTATATATATATTATTTCAATATAACAAACTTGATAAAAAATAATCTTTTATAATATAATGAACTTTAATTTATATATATATTATTTCAATATAACAAACTTGATAAAAAATAATCTTTTATAATATAATAAACTTTAATTCATATATATATATATATATATATATATATATATATATATATAATTTTAATATAATAAACTTAATAAAAAATAATCTTTTATAATATAATAAACTTTAATTTGTATGAATATTATTTTAACATATTAAACTTAATAAAAAAATAATCTTTTATGATGTAACAAACTTTTATATATAAAAAAATAATATAATATAATAAAAAAAATCTAATAAAATTAAAAAAATATATAATAAAAAAGAATATAATAAAATTTATAAAAAAAAAATTATCAAACAAACACGTACGACGTTCGACACTGCGATCATTACCGCCGGGTGGTAAATAGATTATGAAGAAGACAGGGGTGGGTGTAATTGAACACGCAAAATTCTTTTGTGCGTGCTCGACGAACGCGATAGGTAACGAATTTTCTATTCTGGGGAAAAGATCCTTGAATATCCTTCGTCGATCCACCCTGTTACCAATACTTACTACCGAGCGAAATAAGTTTTGCGGTAATTACGGCTTACAGGGTCCCGGAGAATCATTGCAATATAGAATCGATAGTTAACTCGTCTTTTCATTCAGCCGAACTTTCGGCAGTCTATTCCGGCACACTTCGGCGTCGGGCGTGTAACGAAGTTGTTAGCGAGCGAGTAACAAAAGTAGTTACCTGCAACGGTGCAGAAAGTTAAATTCGATTCCGCCGGTTGAAGTTTAATCGTGTACGTACCTACGAACGATAGAAACCAGACGGATTGTTCTTTTGCGGGGTTAAGTACACGACGAAAATTTCGAAGAGACAAGTCCAAGTCCAAGTCAAAATCCGTCGAAGAAAGGAACAAAGAAAGCAAACGGCCGAAACTTCTGCCCCCTTCCTTCGCACCAGTTTGTTCCTCTCGGCAATAACTTTCAACTTCAAGGTCCCGATTAGCCTTTTCTCATGTACTATACAGACATGTATATATATATATATATATACATCATAACGATAGCAACGTTTCAAATTCTCCAAAATGGCTCGACTTCATCGCGAGAAAACTATAAAAACTCTTTAAACTTTAGACCTCTTTTGCGCTGGAATGACGTGCCATGCAGGCAGTTTTTTTTTTTTGAAAAATTGACAAACATTTCCTCCGTTTTAAGTTTAACTTATATTGAAATATAACCCAGGCAAAACAAATGATAAATTTATCACTTCTCAGTGATTTCTAATGTCTAAGTTTCGAAATCAGAGTTTCAAGAAAAGAGAGCGACGAATTATCGTGTACGGTTCGGTCTCTCGTTATGGTCCGCAAGAGGGTCCGAAAATTTAAACATTGTTATTTGTAAACTGGCATGCCGAGTATCGTCGTTTCATATACTCGGAGTCCTTCGTTTTCGCGGGGAAAAGGATAGAAATTTTTACGCCTCGTTTGTTAAGCCTATTTCGAAGGTCAGGCGTACTTTGCGATCTAATTTTAAGCACGTTCAGAACCCGCCGGACTTGCTGTTTCAGTTTCGAAACAATGGATAATTATGTCGACTGCTCTGACAGTCTCGAATTTGCGAAGCTTTAACATTTTACTTGGAATTCTCGAAAGATATATCCTTTATAATGTAATTAACTTTATCGTACAATCTGTAAACACGTTGATTCTTTTTAATTCTCTCATCGATAGTTTTAATTCCCTCTTGTAGTTACTTTAATTCAAGAAATGAATATTATTGTTGTTATTATTTGAAATTAAATCATTGACAGAACGATATTTTGTCATTCTTCCATATTCAAATTACGAGTATTATTATTCATATATAAATTTTCGGCTATCCTGTTTTATTATTACTATAATACCGATTTCCCATCTTTTCTGCACGAGTGACTTTTCTTCTTCGACTAATGATTATTGATATACTTTCTATTACTTTTATTAAAATAAAACATAAAATAAAATTCAGTTTTGTAAAAAAGTGAATACTTTAAAGTATACAGCAGTTATATAAATGCACTGCCATGTTTATACGTTTATATAATTGGACACGCAGTGCAATTCCATTGAAAGCTTAATGTCTCTGTCACATTTGGATAGTTACGACTGACGAATGTTCCTCCGTCATTGATTTCCTGCATTTTAAAATTGATGAATATTCGGTCCCAACGAACAACTTGCGCGCAAGCTTCGATAACTTTTCAAATTTTAACAGCTCCCAATTATTGAGTATTAAACTCTGTCAATCCTTGCTTGTTAGACTCACGGTACGTATCTCGATCGTTTTTTCGAAAATTTCAACTTAAGTACAATATTAATTATTCATAACACAAAGATACGATATTCACTATTTCATTCGTGTCTATTAGTTGTACACGTTGTAACCTCATTGCAGAGATTACGTCATTACGAGATTGAATCGCGGTATTCGTGTAATTGAACGACGAATTAAATTGTTCGCCCGTGATAAGGTTAAGATTAACTCACGATTCAAATTCCTTTGATACGTACTTTACGGTTGCGATCATTTGGAAAACGTTCGGCACTCGATAGAGGGGAGAGACCTGTGTGTGTATAATACAGTTAACTGGATGATAGCCTTAAATCGACGTCGCGACGAACTTAGTTTCAGTTTATTATTAGTCGATTGCTTTGGTTTCGTTTCCCGTACTACATTCGAATCCAGCATCCCAGCGGTGGAATTCCTCTGTGGAAATCAACTGTTAAAGCTAATCGATAGATTGTCTAAATTCGATTGCTTCCCCCCCTCTCGTTTCTCAGCTGCGTGTGTGACCGCGAAAATAATAATTCGCGGGCTGGTTCCCCTCGGCAATGGTCGCGCCCTTTTCTTTTCAATTCAAAGAAACGAAGAGAAGGGAAATTAGAGCGAATGTTAACGGTAAGATTACGGAAAATTGATGAAAGGGGGCGCGCTTCTTTGGCGCACTTGAACGAGCAATAACTTCATAATTGGGTCATTACACGGAACGGTTTATTGATCGGGAAATTCAATTTAATCCGTTTCGAAGATGTGGTCAGCTACGAGTTCGCCGCAGCTACAAACTGTGGCACAAAAGATATCTCGGAATAGAATATCCGTATTGAGGCAAGGATGAATCCGATTGGCGAGAAGTCGCCCATTGAAATGGAACATTGAAATTTGGTTACGTAATAACGTGTATATGCAGTAATTCTTCATCGTTGTTCCCAGACATTGTGCAACTAACAGCCTCGTCGAATTCATTGTTTTCAATCGTCTGAATACGATTTGAAGAAAATTTCGTTAATTCGCGAAAGGCGGTGATAATGTGAAAATGTCGAGGTTTAAAACCGGTGTGGAGTTGAGTTGACGAGCAAGTTATGTTAATTTTGTATAATTATATAATGTTTGATATAATAGTTAATAAAAATTAAAATAATTAATGGTCGATATGTATAAAATGCATTTATTCATATGTATATCACGTATATATTAATAATTATAATATATAATTATTATGTCGTATATATAATATATAAGATAATATCGTATATATATTAAATACAAATGTATATTTCATGTGTACAATACATATTTAAAAACATACAAAAATGAATATAACGGCTGGCTCGTTCGCGCTCAGATTTTCATAAAAATTCCAAACTTACTATCACTTTTTGGAATTTTGCTGTATCACTTTTTTTCACATTGCTTTGACGCATTAAAAGAAAAGAAAAAAAAAAAAAAAAACAGGACAATTAATTCGACAACAAGCACGCAAAGCAATAATTTCTGTAACACCGAGTAGTGCCCGAATATTAATAACCAGTCACCGGAGATATTTTTTGTAAAACACAACATCTACGTTGTGCTACGTCGCTCCCATCGGCAAATAAAATTCGATGAAAGCATCGTGTGCATACACGTGTAATATACACACACGTATCGTGAAGGCTCGAATTTTTTTTTCCGCGGTTATATTTCTTAAAAAAAAAAAAAAAGTAAACGAACATTCCGCGAATTGCAAATTTCCGCGAGGCCGGCTAAACGTATGATTGATCAGCCGGAAAGTGCAGTTACGTGTCTGCAAATATTAATAGTAAATACCACGATGGTTGTCCGTGGAAGATGAACTTCCGGATCGAAACTTTGCGTTTGTTTAGGATCCACGTCGATGGCGAGCGAAATTTACCTGTCACATTAGTCTCTCGGTAATCCAATCGAGTATTTGCATAATAAATGTCACCCAGTGTCGGGTGAAATATCGCGTTGCTTAAGTACGAGTAAACGCGTAATCTCGCCGTGTACACAGGTTTATCATACCTTGAATAGTGAACGTTCGTGTGCATTGTGTGCCCGTGTGTGCGGATCGCCAATAATGCATCGCCGCGCGTCACGGTATACGTAAACGTTTTAACAGATTTTAAACGTTTTTCGAAAGTTGTTGTTATTAATTTCGTATTAGCGAAGTCCCGTTTCGCATTCGCGAGTTTGAAAATTGTTGCTCGACAGTGCGCTAAAGTTTCGATGCCTCCCCTCCCCTCCTCCCGTCAGACTTTCATGAATTTTTTAAATTTTCATCTAAATAGAAACTTGTTTTTCCGTTCGTTCGCCAGATATTGTAACAAATATTGTACTTTCGATATTTTATATTGTGTGTATATATATATTTACACGCGCGCAACTTTTAATCTTACGCGCAACTTTTAATACGTAACGCGTGAGATCTGCAATCTATTTCTAATTTACGATGAAAAAGAAAAAAAAATTAGAGAATCCACTTATTTTAAGTTTTCTATTAAATCCACTTGCCCGAACGTGAACTTGTATCAGACGAACGAAAAATCACAGTGGTTAAATGTTGCAATTACAAAGTAATTATTTGTTTTTCTTATTTATACTTATTATACTTATATATATATTATTATATAATAAATAGATAAACAGGCGTGATAAAAGTAAAATTAAAGGACTGCTTCAATCATTTACACAGGTACGAATCAACGAATTGTAAAGTAGTTCAAATATGAATAAGTAGATGAACTATAACAACAATAAATAAATAAATAAATGAATAAATAAGTACGACAGAGATAAATATTTGTACTGTACGCGAGCTCACGAATAACGAGCAGAATTAACGAGCTCTTGTTACACGAACCTCAGTTACACGAACTGATTTGTTTTGCGACAGGTTTGCACACAAACGGTGCTTCGCTGTGTTTCTAACATGAGGCGATGTAAGCGATAACAGCGCCTTGATTTTGTGTACCCTCCGGAATCGATAAATAATTCGGTTACTTCGGAGAGATTATTTTGAAACGAAAGGAAAAGAAGGATCGTCCGTTTAATCTTCTTACCTGTTTACACAACGGCGCACCGTCGTTCCGCCACGGCAAATCTAATAAAACAGATTACGAAGTGTGGAAATAACGATTTAATTGATCTGTGTCGAGACTGTACGTAGTTTACAGCGATTCTGCATGCAGAAATAAGCCAAAAAAAAAAAAAAAAAAAAAAAGGAAAGAATAGTAGAATTTTCTTCACTAAGCCCTCCGTTTTCGAGGAGATCGAGATTGAAAATTCGTCAAGTGCGCTTTTAAACTTGGCTAATTCCGAGCGCGTAATTGACGTATTATTACGAGGACGCATCCTTTGTGAAAAAAAAAACGCGTGGACTACATTTTTCCCGGTTAAACGCTTCGCCTTTAATCCATAAATGCACGATTCTCTTTTCAAGTCGTACGTTTAGGATTAATGATGTAGAACGTTGGCACACACGATTGAGAAAACTTCGAATCGTTGAGAATTATCATTGAAATATTTTCAAATTGAATTTTTTCTATTTTTATTTATTGTATTCTTTGTCTAATTTTCTACCAATTAATCGTCGGGGTCGATTTAACTTTTAACAATTAGATATACTCAAGATGTGTTCAAAATCGATTTTACACTGCGAATCTGAAGTTTTTATACTATAAATTATAATAATAATAATTTTAATTAAAATTAGATTATAATATAATTGTGATATAATAGAATTATACATACTACAAATTATAGGAATCGATTTAATTCGGATATAGTTAAGAAATATTCAATATTGACTATAAATCTAAATTTTATACCAATTTATATTATACTATATTGTGATAATTTTAATATTTTTATTACAATATAATATACAGTATAATATATATTATATATTATATATTATGTATAATATATAATATAATATATATTATATTATATTATAATAAAATTATAAAAATATTAAAATTCTATTATATTACAATTATATTCTAATCTAATTTTAATTAAAATTGATTTGTAGTATAAAAACTTCAGATTCGCAGTATAAAATCGATTTTGAACACATCTTGAGTATATCTAATTGTTAAAAGTTAAATCGACCCCGATTATAATATAATATTATATCTAATATAATATATTATTTATTATAATTATATTATAATATATTTATATATTATATATATATTTTATAATTTTAATATGACTAAATTATATTATAATTATACTATTATATATACTATTATATTATAATTATACTATTATATATACTATTACATACTATTATATTATAATTATACTATTATATATACTATTACATACTATTATATTATAATTATACTATTATGTATACTATTACATACTATTATATTATAATTATACTATTATGTATACTATTACATACTATTATATTATAATTATACTATACGCATTGCTTCGTCTCTATAATGCACGTGTCGGGACGTTTATCGATTCACGTGGCACGTGCACAAGCGTATTAAGAACACGGATCTTCAATTCCTGAATGCACGTTTCACATGTACACGTGTACACGTGTATCTTGCCTTAATACACGTTCGATACTGTCCTATATGATACAGTGTGATATATGATACATAAATGTAAAGAAATAGTTTGAACAAGAAATGAATAGATTTTTGAGCAAATCACACTCCAGGTTCTTTTGTTTTGTAGACGAACGTGCAGAGAGGCCATACGATATGTATTTTTCGATCCGTTTAATCCAGCTCGACATTTTCTATAAAAAAAGCATTAATCTACGTATACCGAAAAATTATTAGTTTTCGAGATAGATATTTTATACCTTCAATTTTATAAAATTTATGCATGAAATACGAGGACAACATGAATAGAAAAACACTGTCTCTGTTTTTCCTTGTACAACGGTTTTATAATATACAGGGTCGTTTATATTATACGTGTATAATAATAGAATTAGATGGATTGCTTTGTTAATGAAATATAATTGAATATTCGATATTTAAGTATGGATTATATTATACCTGTACAATGATATGATATAATTATATATATATTATAGTGACACAGTTCAAAAAAAATATGCTTTTCAAGAGAAACATATTTTTCGTAACTTTAAACCGAATTAAATGGATCACTTTGTTAATTAAATGTAATTAAATATCGAATATTCAAACGTGGATTAAATACGAAATAGATTTTCATCGTCGGCCAACGACTGTCACTGCAATATTTTTATCACGGCAATCACGGTTTTTCGGTCGTTTTTCTCCGCAATGCTGCGACGTGTACCATGGATGCCATTTTCTTCGGCTAATGTTGATGAACTTCTGTTTCAGATGACCTCTTTAATTCCGGAAACTCGGCAAGCGACGACGTTGAGGGTGAGTCACTTTTAGTCAATTTCGAAAGTTTCTCGGGGGAGTTTTAATTGAGTGTGTTTAGTATTCATCGACTATTGAGTTTGAGGGATCCGAGTGAAATTACACGAGTACGCTTGTGTTAACGAACTATACGTCCCGGTAGCTTCCAATTTGTCCGGATTTTTGCCACTGCGTCGTATTGATACAAAAAAAAAAAAAAAAAAAAAAAAAAGAAAATGGTAAAAAAACTACTCGAGTTTTAGACACGAAAATAACATTCCCCGGTTATTCGAGAATATTATTACACTAAATCAATTTGTTCCATTGGTCGTTTGCAATTCTTCTCTCTTGAAAAATAAAAATACTTTAAACAATGACAACACCTCTCCAAAGCAATGTCTCTCCAGTTACTCGGGAATTAATTTACTTGAGAAAATAATATCAACTTAACGTTACTGGCAATCCGTTGTTTCGCTAAGCGTTTAATTACAATCTACAGCGAGATGCAGTAATTAGTTACTTTTGCAAGAGAAAACAATAAATCGAGAAATGGGTGAAAAAGGGAAGAATATTTTCGTCATAATTCCCCCATCTTCGATTCTTTCGCGACAATGGAATTGTAATTACCGAGCGTCAAAGAGTTACAAATTATTCTGCAATAAATTCGTATCTGCCTGGGATCAGAACTTTCCAGCGTGGGATTGTTGGGAAAGTTCTGATACATTTTGCATCAGAGAAAAACGTGAATTCTTTATAATATTTTCTGTTCAATATCTGCACGTTGTTCCACATTATCATCATCATCATTGTTACATTCTTTCCTTTTTCTTTCTTTTTTTTTTTTTTTTACAATGTCGATTTTCCTTTCATAAACGAGACGAGCAGCCGTAATAATAAACTGAAAACTGGATACGTGGAAATCTCGTCTCTCTTTACGCCGAAACGCGAAAATTTATTTAGTTGGCTATTTTCATGTTATCGACTGACAGTTATTAATACAGCCGAGTTGAACGATCGTCAATATAATATTCTATAATATCCTTTGCTACTGAAAAGAGCGTGCAGCAAGGTTATAAACACGATTTCACGCACGATAGTAGGGCATAATAATAATAAGAGCGTAATACGCGTTGACTGACAATTGCTTTGTGCTTACATGTATATGTTAATTTTTCGTTGCTTTGTGCAAAAAAAAAAAAAAAAAAAAAAAAAAAGGAAAGACCCCCCCCGGGGTTTTTTTTTTTTTTTTTTTTTTTTTTTTTAAACTCGAAACCATGCGAGCTGTAATTTTGCCTTACCTCTAAAGAAGGTGATCGACTAAACGATTGTTCATTCTTAATGAACGTAGCATTCGTTGTATTAGAACAACAACGAGCGTGGAGATGCTTGGTATTATCGAGCATCAGCGGCAATAATTTTAGGGGAATATGTCTGTTGCTCGGAAGAATAGGGGAAAGAAAAAGGGAGAAACGGTTTCGAATGTTTCTCGCGTGTTTTGCAGTCGAGTGAGATCGAGGGGAATAAGGTTTGGACGGTTGCAATCGCTTGAGCATAGAATGATCCTACAGTTGTAAAATAAATATATCTAACAACAAATACCGAATAAAATAAATAATAATATTTCCAGATATCGGATTCTTTTTTTTATTGGATATGACATCATAGCTTTAGGAATATGAGATTAAATAGTTTGTACGAATGCAATTACAAATACAGTCAGTCGCAGAAGTTTATGTCGTCCGTTTGTCAAGTTTCAGATAATTAAAATAAAGGAAGACCGAATCTTAATTAATTTAGTTCAGTTTGGTTAAATGTGGACTGTTTACAGATGAGATTAGGAATTCTGTAGAATTATTATATGAATGGTAAATCGATATTCTGATTGTAATTACAATAGCAATAATCATAATAATAACAACGAAAGCATGATTAATGTATCCATAGTAATGGGATACTGAGTAACAAACTTCATGATTGTTTTATTATATATAGATTTTCACGGCTGACTGTATATAATAATATTAATTACCTACAAACTTAATGTAGGTAACAACATAATATTACTACTATATTATTATACTATGCTATATATACAGTATATTATACAGTATACTGCACTACTATGTATATATAGTATATTATACTACTATATATAATATAATAAATATAAAGCAGCAAATAATTTCTGCAGCCATTGTGTGTTTCTTCTTTAAATTATTATATATTATATCATACATTCAATAAAATCGATATACTATAGTATAATAATATTCAATACTATACTATACTATACTACACTATACTATATGCTATATTAGTACAGTATCCCCGTAACAAACTTCATGATTGTTTTATTATATATAAACGGCTGACTGTATATAATAATATTAATTACCTATAAACTTAATGTAGGTAACAACATAATATTACTACTATATTACTGTACTATGCTATATACAGAGTATGTTATACTATTATACAGAGTATGGTATACTATTTATACAGTGTGCTGCACTACTATAGTATATTATACTACTATATATATTGTAGTAAATAAAGCAGTTAATACTTTCTGCAGCCATTGTGTGTTCCTTGTTTAAATTATTATATACTATATCATACATTCAGTAAAATCGATATACTATAGTACAATAATATTCAATACTATACTATATGCTATATTAGTACAGTATCGAATATAGTAATATAATATAGTATTCAATATACTATAATGTAATAAATATAATGGTGTGCAAATACTTTCTGTAGCCATTGTATGCTCCTCCTTCCAATTATTACATACTTATGTCATACATTCAATATTAAACGATATCAAATGATAATAAAATAAAAATAATAATGTTCAATTTAGAAAATATCGGGACGTAAAGAAATAATACTTTCTGCAGCCATTGTGTGTTCCTTCTTTAAATTATTATATACTATATCATACATTCAATAAAATCGATATACTATAGTATAATAATATTCAATACTATACTATACTATACTATATGCTATATTAGTACAGTATCGAATATAGTAAAATAATATAGTATTCAATATACTATAATGTAATAAATATAATGGTGTGCGAATACTTTCTGTGGCCATTGTATGCTCCTCCTTTCAATTATTATATACTTACATTCAACATTAAACTATATCAAACGATAATAAAATAAAAATTATAATGTTCAATCTTATCGAGGCGCAAAGAAATAATACTATACTAGTCAAATTTGACGGTCCAAGCATAAAGTTGTCCGCATTTGGTGAAAAAAAAAAGGTTAATCAAGAGTAGATTTTGAACTGTAACAGCAGGAGGAAGAAACGAGCCTAATCTGGTCGGTTTTTGGTTAAACGAGGGGCAAAACGAGGGAAAATGTTGGAATAGGGCGATGGTCGCGCGGGGCATAAGGAAGGAATTGAATTACTTTTAAGGAGAGAAGGGTTGCGGAGAGAAGCGGTCAAGCCAGATCCAGGAAACAGAAGGAGCTAATTTAATTTCGTAGGCGGACGCTTTTGGTCTTTTGCGAAACAAGAACGAAAGAGCAACAATACCGCGATAAGAACTTCCCCCTTTTCGTAGGCGGGACGCGTTAGCCTCTTTCACGCGGTACATTACAGTCAATGAGAGAAAGGAAAAGGGATGAAACTTTGCGGTCGGTGCCGGCGAAACAACAAAAGAAAACCCAGTAAATATCGCGCAATGCTCGCCGGGAGGAAGTTAGACGTTGCGCCCCCGCGTTTTCCTTACTATTTTCCATTTCTTTATTTGTTTATTCGTTTCTCTCCCCTCCCCTTCGTTTCGACTCGCCCGCCATCGCGTTCTAAAACGCGCACTTAACGAACCGCGATTTAATGAAAACTGCTTCAGGACCCAGAGTGCCGAAATTGTAAAAAAAAACAGTTGCAGGTAATTTCCCTCTTCGACTCGAGCGTGATTTAATTCGGAGATGCAAATGTTCCTTTGAGGCGTACTCTCTCTTTCTCTTTCAAATGGAGAATACAGTGGGATCGACGATTTTCACATCAATGTCACTCGTTTTACGGAGACCTCGAACCCCCAATTACTAAAAATAAATGTCCTTTTATTGTTAAAAGTGTCAGTTAGATAGTACAGCGTAGTCACTGTAGTGCAACGTTGTTATATACGATATATATACGATATTATAATTAATCTGTTTCGTCGGCTGAAGGTTTGCGGAGAGAAAAAACACGTTTCGTGCGGCGTAAATTACTTTCAATTGAAAGTGACTTACACTGATTTGCCTCTCGTACGTGCTATACGTGGAAATTAATATGTAGAGATTAATCTGTGTGAGTGTCGATGATAAAATAATTTGGTTTACTTATTGGGTAATATGTCGAGCAAACATATCGAGAGGTGTACGTTTAAACGCGAATGTATTATTAATTTGTTGTATTGTTGAACGTTGTATTGTTCAGACTTTACATAATTTGATATTTAAACGGTTAATTCTTGGTGCTTTCTTTTTTTTTTTAAATTGAAATCTATTCTAAAGTTTATTTTAAATTGAAATTTATTCACTGGTTTTGTTTTGGGATCATTTCACCCTGGGGCGTTTTGAGGGGAGTTGTTCATTTTAATAATCGTCCAAGTTTTGCAAATTTTCTATTTTCGAATTGTCAAATTTTCAGATTTTCATGTCACATTGTATGATACAATTTAAAACATTCAGTACATTTCTGATGGAACATCTAACAGGATGCGTTTCTGTAGATTCTTGTGCAAATTTATATTTTGACGAATGCGATTAAAAAACGTCGAACCTCGAAACGCAGTATCGTTTTACATAAAAATATATACATATATATATAAAGCACGAAGCTTCCGATATTTTGCATATTGCTTCTACGCGCGTTTCACGTTCTGCATTTTAAAATTTCCAATAAAAGCGCGCGAAGTTTTAATAATGAGCAGCTCTGATAACAAAAGTGGCTCGCCCGAAATATCGAGTCGATCTAGCAAAATTAATTCGTCTGTTCCTGGGAAATCGGAATTTCGAGCCAAGTCTCTCCACTCTTCCACCGTCAGATATTAGATTCTTTGCTCGATATACGTACGTAGTTGTCAGACGAGTTGGAAGATTTCTCGGTCGAAATATCCAGCGGAGTTAGACTTGCCTCTCGATCGATAGTTTAATCGGCAAATTCATCGTCGTTAATCAGAATCGGCGTCGTTAATCGTTATCGTCCAAGTTCGACCTCGCTCCGATCGCTGGCGCAGTTCGTTTTCGAGCGAGTATGTTATTTCAAGTGACTTTTAGCACGAGACTATCAGCGAGAGGATCTAGTAGGTGGATTTTCTTTCAGAAATTACGAAGATATAACATTTCCCCTTGGCTTGCCCCTCGGATGAACGACGATAGATCGTCCCAAGATCGTCTGCTTATCTTCTCGCTAGCTGAGTCGTGTCCCAGTTGCTTTCCTTGCTTAGAAACTGGAGGAACGACTCGGGGTCCCGGGAGTTTACTTTAGATTTGCTAGTCGATTCCCAAACTCTATACATACTTCGACCGCGATCGACCGTCGAAAATTTCACTGGCTCGCGTTACGTTTTATTGTAACATATAATCATTATTTATATCTTGGAATTTCGAAGTTACAGGTTTGTGCAAGTAGAGATGTAAGAAACATTTGGATAAAATTTCTTTGTGTGAAGCCTCGATTTCGAAAAAACCTTTGAATGTCTGAATACGTTCTGAGAATTTACGTGGAAAAAAAATTTTCAGGAGAAAAAAGCACGTAGAATAAAAATTTCGAAATACGTAGAATAAAATTTTTTTCTTCACTTACAATCAGAGGTTCATTTTCAAGGGACTAGGACTTTGAATGCGTCTCGTTAGAAATTGCCCCCGATAAATTTTCCAACCCGATTCTCTCGAAAGCGAGAACATCTCGCACAAAGATTTTACTCTCTTATTTAAACATTTTTTACTTACTACTTCTGCGCGTAAAATAGCCTTCCTTTAATTACTCAATTCTGTCGTGTCTGGAGATTAATTAATCTCAAGTCTACCCTGGTGAATCTTTAAACTCGATTTTCTCGAAAACGAAGTCACAAATCGAGAAACGTTTCTCTTAATTTTCCACCGAGGAATCACTTCCCGGTTTTGTTTGTGCATGTTCTTCCGTACAAGTTTGATGAGCTTCTGATAAATGATATTTTAACTCTCATCCGTTCCTCGTGTCAATTTCACACACACATTTCTTGCAAAATGTTATTCTCTTTTAAATGATGAATGATATAAAATAATTTAAAATAGTAAATAATGTAATATTTATAAAATATTATAGATAAATAATATAAAATAATTTAAATAACTATTATAACATAATATTTATGAATTATTATAGATAAATGATAGAAAATAATTTAAATAAATATTGCAATATAATATTTGTAAAATATAATATATAAAATAATTTAATATAAAATAATTTAAATAAATATTGTAATATAATACTTATGAAATATTCTAGATTAATAATATATATATATATATATATAAATATAAAATATATATAATATATTATATTATATAATATTATATAATATAATATAAATATATAATATAATATAATATAATATAAAATATTACAGATAAATGATATAAAGTAGTAAATAATATAATATTTATAAAATATTTTTTCTCCAAATTTTGTTCAGCTTTGGATTTGTTTAATTTACACACACACACACACACACACACACACACACACACACACATTCTCTCTCTCTCTCTCTCTCTCTCTTTCTCTCCCACTTCATTTCCTCCCCCATCGAACTGGGATTTTTCACAGCATTGTACGATCTTCGTAACTCGTTAGTTTCGCGAGCCCGAACGGCAGTCATTGTATCGTATCTACTCCACCGATCTTTTTCCAGTTTCAAGTTCTCGACAAATATGTGAAAGTCGACGAAACGTCTTGACGGTTTTACCGACTTCCGGAATGCCTCGAATTTCTGCAGTCGATAGTAGTTTCGGTAGTTCGCCCCATTCCGGGCATTTCAACGAAACTCCAACAACGCGTTATTTCAGATCATTTTCATCCTGTCCCTCACCGACGAATTTCCTCGGCTCGTTGAAGCGAGAACCCGAGGGGAAAAATTTCGTGGTACTTTACCCCGTCGATGGAACGAAAGGTATTAAAATTAAAAAACACTTAAGTGGCGTAACAGATGACTGTAAGGACTTGGATTTTTAATATTCCATAATGTCTTTAGTGTCCTACAGTTTTAATATTTCATTTCATTGTGCAACATTGTATAACATTCTGTTTCATTTGTACTTGTATTTGAATTTTTATTGTTTTTATTTTTTTTGTAATTTGATTGTTTACAGATTAATGATAATATTAAATCAAATCAAAAGTTCCAAGACTTTCTCTAGTAAATTTTTGAACATTGAATGATATGTATTCGCAGAAAAATAGAACGAATTATTCACTGACACAGATCTTCCACGAAGACATAGTAATATTTCATGTGCTCTGTTAAGAATACATGAATTTTTATGATTTTTAATCGAACGTTCCAGTAACATATATATATGTATATATATATATTTGTAGGAAAATAGAATGAATAATTTACTCGTTAATACTAGAACCACCGGCGATTGAGGCGTAAAAATTTCCATCAGCGAAATTAAAATGAAAAAGTAGATTTCACGAAAAATCATTTAAACTTCCAACCTAATCTAAACACGAAACGTTCTCATTTACAAAATTTCGAAGAAAAAATTGTGTAAATTGGTCGTGTTGACCACTTTGGCTACTTTCTGACTGAAAGTGCTAATAATATTCGTCATACTCTGTTAATTACGAACGTCCTCTCGTCCGATACCCGCGTATCTTTCATGATTACAGAGATCCTGCCCTCTCCCATTTATATTATACTAACGAACGAAGCGAAATTAAATAAAAATCTGTCTCGTTGCACGTTGGACGCTCGGCGTTTCAAGAGACCGGGTCCAGAGAAGCGTCGGGGATCAACGACGAAGAAATACGTACTTGGACTTGGTATTAAAAAAGAGCCGGGTAGTACATTTACCGATGCGAGCATGCAGAAAATGTGCGCCACGTACGTGCTATATGTATACGACCGGTGCAGTCGGGAATTGGCGTTTTTCCTGTTGCTGCCGAGAGCTAGTAATCCCCGAGGGAAAAGGGGGGGCAGCAGCTCGGCAACTGTTAGCCCCGGCTGCGAACCTCGAGCATATTTGCGTCGATAAAACGAATAGATTGTCCCGAGTTTCACGGCAACGACCCTTTTTATCAGGGACTCCCCGTCGGGTGGACGAGGAGGCACAAAAGGGAGGGAGGAAAGTAAAAGAACGGTTCTCCACTTCGTCGCAGCGAAATAGAAATCGCGAACTAGGCGAATATCGTTACCACCGGTGCCGTACTTGCCCGATGAAAGTTCCATCGCGTTCTCGATTAAGACAAGGGAAGAGAAAGGGGGAGGAAGTGAAAAAAGGAAAGAAAAAAAAAAGAAGAAGAAGAAGAAGAAGAGGAGGGGGGAAAAATGTAGAAGACGAAGGGAGGGAATTATCGGCGAGAAGTAAAGTTTGTGTCTGCGCGCGGCTAAATGAAACGAAGCTTTCTATTAAAAAATCATTCCTGGGCTTAAGTGAATTTCGAAAGTTCGTCGGCGACCCTCGAGAATGCCGCCGAGGATTAATTTGTCCCTCCTCCCCCCTCTTTGGCCGGCGAAATACTTTCTTTGCAACTGTTAATTTTATTAAAAAATTTATCTTGCCCCGTGATTCCGCGGTGGTGAAACTTCACCGTGACGCCGCAGGTTCAATTAACGTTGTTATCCAGCGAGTCTGCTCTCTCTCGCTCTCTTTCGCGCTCTTTTTCACGAGAAGAAATTAATCCTCCTCCACCCTCTCTTCTGTTTTTCAAGCCGTGTCGCGGCAAGTGGCGTAATTCGAAAAGCTCGTGGCAACGATGTACAAGTCGGTATCGTTACATCGGCTCCCGGGGGAAATCCGAGCGCTTCATAAAGCCACCGCCGAGGGTCGTCCGTGAGGTGAGCGCGAAACTCCCGGCTGGATGATCCCGAAACGAAACTATTCGTTAAAAAGTTGCCTCCTCAGCCGTGACAAGGCCATCTTTCCCGCTAACAGCCCCAAATGGGATTATACGCAACAGCCAAAAAGGAGGAGACAAAACCGTAATTTCCGCCTGGCGCCAGAATTTCCAAAGTGTTTTCGAACGGAGGTCCCGGCGGTATTAAAAGTAGACGTGAAACGTGCATCGAGGCGCGTCTTAATTACACTATCATTTTAATGGGGCAAATGGTAAGGATCTATGAAACGAAACTTGTCTCTCTTTTCTCTTAAATCCACTGAATGAAATTATCTTCTTCGTTGTTCGTTTCAGACGAACCTTCTGCACGTGTCGAGGGGCGGGGGGTTAGGTTTGGATTAGGTTTGGGTTAGTTTGTAGGTGAAGACGTTTTAATTCAAGTCGATTTAATCTTTTTGAACGGAATTATGTATCTTGTATCTTTTTATTTTCTATAAAAGAAATTAGGGGTTAGGTTTGGGTTAGGTTTGGGTTAAGTTTGGGTTAGGTTTGGGTTAGGTTTGGGTTTGCTTGTAGGTGAAGACGTTTTAATTCAAGTCGATTTAATCTTTTTGAACGGAACTATGTATCTTGTATCTTTTTATTTTCTATAAAAGAAACTAGGGGTTAGGTTTAGGTTAGGTTTGGGTTAAGTTTGGGTTAGGTTTGGATTAGGTTTGGGTTTGTTTGTAGGTGAAGACGTCTTAATCCAAGCCAACTTAATCTTTTTGAACGGAACTATGTATCTTGTATCTTTTTATTTTCTATAAAAGAAACTAGGGGTTAGGTTTGGGTTTGTTTGTAGGTGAAGACGTCTTAATCCAAGCCAACTTAATCTTTTTGAACGGAACTATGTATCTTGTATCTTTTTATTTTCTATAAAAGAAACTAGGGGTTAGGTTTGGGTTTGTTTGTAGGTGAAGACGTCTTAATCCAAGCCAACTTAATCTTTTTGAACGGAACTATGTATCTTGTATCTTTTTATTTTCTATAAAAGAAACTAGGGGTTAGGTTTGGGTTAGGTTTGGGTTAGGTTTGGGTTAATTTGTAGGTGAAGACGTTTTAATCCAAGTCAATTTAATCTTTTTGAACGGAACTATGTATCTTGTATCTTTTTATTTTCTATAAAAGAAACTATTAGCTTTAATACATTCTTATTTTTGTCACCTGGTTGACAAGTTTTTTAAAACTTGCACTTTCATATAATGCTTTGTAACAAATTAAGAATACAGTTTAAATAGCTTCATTATAGTAATTATGATAAGACAACTTATTTTCTTTAATAGTAAAAATGTAAATTCATTATGTTCGACATTACTAATGGTAAATAATAATGTTATGTAAAATAATAGTGAATGGTAAAAGTGATTGGATACGTACTATAAAATTCCATAATTTTAAAGTTTTTGTAAATTAATGGTAAAGATGGACAAGCAGTCAATTATTTACTTAATATTTATATATATTTTATTGTATATATATTATATATAACTATTATTTTATGTATATATATATATTATATTTTATTATGTTATATTATATTTTGATTTATAGAATATCAAGATTTACATTCTACAAATCAAAATGAGAAACAGACGTCACACATTTGTCGTGTTTTACGCCAAGATCGTTCGTCGATCGCAGCTATGTGTATAAAAACGAAGCAAATAAAAATATCGACCTTTTGATGGAATTGCGACCACGTGTCCAATCACTTATATTCAAATGCGCACGAACTCGCATAGGGACAGAGAAACACGGCACAGTGCCGTAAATTACACGGATTGAAAACCGGATTCGTACGCTGCACGGGTGAAACTCGCGAGAGGGGAAGGAAGGGTACGTTTCGCGATTCAACGCGGCGCTCCCCGCGTTAATCTCATCCGAAACAAAAGTGTCGGGTACTTGGGAAACGGCGGGACGCGACTAAAAGCTAACAGAATCGTTGGCACCGCCGCTCGACGAGGTCCACGGTCTGCCGCATTCTGAAAATCCCGCCGTTCAAACGGCGCTCGCCAATTACTCGGCAACTTAATTACCCTGTCCGCCGACAGATTCGATGATTCGTGGAGGGCGTAGATGTCCCATTACGTTTATATCCGACTAATATCGATTGCCAATTTTACGGTTCGCCGGCTATCACGAGAATGGGATGTGCAAACTTCGCGTCGGACATTAGCGAGCGTGGCAACAATCGATCGGTCGGCCGAATCGGCAGCGGAGAAACGAGTTTCTAAATGAACGTTTTGCTTCTCACATGGAAAAAAAAAAGAAAAAGAAAAAAAAAACATCGATGATTCAGAAATTCGCGAAATAAGTTAAATGATTCCCACTAATATTTGGAAATATACATGAAATAGTTAAATATATTTTTTGTGAAAGGGAAATCACGGAAATTGCAATAAAAATTAAATATTTAAATATATTGTAGTTTAAATATTTTATTTTATATATTATATATTGTAAAATTAAATATTTAAATATATTGCAATTTAAATATTTTACTTTGTACATTATATATTGTAAAATTAAATATTTAAATATATTGCAATTTAAATATTTTACTTTGTATATTATATATTGTATAATTAAATATTTCAATATATTGCAACTTAAATATTTCATTTTGTATATTATATATTGTAAAATTAAATATTTAAATATATTGTACTTTAAATATTTTACTTTGTATATTATATATTGTACAATTAAATATTTAAATATATTGCAATTTAAATATTTTACTTTGTATATTATATATTGTACAATTAAATATTTAAATATATTGCAATTTAAATATTTTACTTTGTATATTATATATTGTACAATTAAATATTTAAATATATTGCAATTTAAATATTTTACTTTGTATATTATATATTGTACAATTAAATATTTAAATATATTGCAATTTAAATATTTTACTTTGTATATTATATATTGTAAAATTAAATATTTAAATATACTGCAATTTAAATATTTTACTTTGTATATTATATATTGTAAAATTAAGTATTTAAATATACTGCAATTTAAATATTTTACTTTGTATATTATATATTGTAAAATTAAATATTTAAATATACTGCAACTTAAATATTTTACTTTGTATATTATATATTGTAAAATTAAATATTTAAATATACTGCAACTTAAATATTTTACTTTGTATATTATATATTGTAAAATTAAATATTTAAATATACTGCAACTTAAATATTTCATTTTGTATATTATATATTGTAAAATTAAATATTTAAATATATTCTACTTTAAATATTTTACTTTATATATTATATATTGTAAAATTAAATATTTAAATATATTGTACTTTAAATATCGAAAAATACAACAACAAACTTAGGCTCGTTTCAAAGCTCCAGCTCCTCTACGTCCGCGATGCATCGTCCCTCTCATTTTAAATACAATAAACCTCTAGTGTTTGACTCTTTTAATTCTCTCCCGGTGTGAATCTTGTCTGTCAAGTGCGATCATCAAGTTAAGTGATTTACCATCCGATGTGTATCGCGATCATTTTTTTTTTTTTTTCTGTTACTTATATACCGCGTGCAGCCATGTAACCGTGTTGTCGGCGCGCCGCATCCACAGTTTTTTTGTTACGAGCGAGAACAGTTCGGAAGGAAAAAGTTGGAAAAGACCCAGACGACGCGCTCTTATTCATATTTGCATCCGGTTGGTGAAAAGCTCTTTCGGTGGGTGCGGGTAATTCCATTGCCGATGGTAATCTTCACCATAGGACGGACTAGGTAGGAGGCGTAGTCGAATAAATTTATGGGAATCGCGCGAAAGGAATTCACAGGTCCCGAATGTAAAGCACGTTTTCAATGTAAGTGCATTAGGGGAAAGTCGGACGCTTCCCCGGTTAATGGGCCCCCGATAATTCAGTTAATCGGTTCATCGACTATCGGGGCGAACGCATCGAATTAGCCTGCAGATTCGTAGTTTCCTTCTACGGATAATTACAATCGTTGCCGGTATTAAGAACAGGGTACAGTTCGACTACAGTTCCGCGAGCACAAAGGCGACATAACTAATGTCTGCGCTATAACTAATTTCGATCCGCTAGCTCACGTCGTACGTAAAAGAAAAAAAAAAAAAAAAAAAACGTAGTCTGGCTACAGAGAAAAATTAAACCACGACTTTCAACGTGTTTTGTGTCTCTAATAATTTGCAATATACCACGTAGAAGAAGCAATTTAATTACGTTCATGAAAACTAAAATATCTAAAGTTATAATTATTCTAATTATCCCCTTTTAATGATTTTTACTAGAGTGTCAACTTGTCACACGAAAGAGGAATATCCTTGTCTCTCGTTCGTGAATTTTATAAAATTAAAGTTAAATAATATCTTTTAGACTAATAATTTCTCGACATTACATAGGTTATATATTTTCCTTTTCCTTTTCTTTTGGCGAACCTTTATATACTGAATAATTTTCTTTGATGAAATTTTCAAACTCATATCTTCAGAAACAACGTGGAGATCAAATTAAATGGTATTTTATTATCTCATTTAGTTGGATGTTATTTGACACAATTATCGTTTATTGGAAGTAGTTTATATTTTATTATTATTTTATTAATGATTCCAATAGTGTTCTCGTTTTATTCGTTATTATATATATTATATATATTCATTACTATTATATTATTTAATAGTAAATAATAGTACATATACATAATATCATTATATTATTCTATTTTTATTTCATTTCATTCCAAATAAAAGATATTCAAGCCTCGTGCGCTCCCAGAAATTGAAAAAAAAAAGAAAAAAAAAAGAACACTGGTCTATTTTATATATATCGGGAACCTAATCTGACCCGTTGAATCTGTTGCTGCAAGAGAAAATTTCAAAAATAGAAAAAAATTCGAATTTATACGTTAATCGAGGAATACAGAAAAAAAAAAAAAGAAAATAGTACGCTTTTCCGAAAGTGCAATATACTCGCGATCCCCGTTTACTTCCTATTTTCATCAATCTGCTTATACACTCGCTCTCGCGCGAAATGAAACTACCAGAGTTGCATTTACGCATTTCTCTACCTTGGCGAAAAAAAAGTAACACGTGGCGGAGAGAAACAAATAGTATCGCGCGCCCGAGATGAAAGAAATTCACACGGCGAGAAAGGAAGCGAGAACGCTGTTAATAAGAATTCTTCTTATTAAGAATTTTAAATTGCGGTATCTTGAGAAACGAAGGCACACGCGGCATGCATTTCTCTCTCCGCAGCGTCGCACAGTTTTCTCTGCAATTTTTTTTCGTGACATCATTCATTCTCTGTCTCCGTACTTAGCGTGGGGGAGGAGATACGGCACAATTTGCTCCTAAATAATACCGTCATAAGTACGAGCGTCGCCAAGAGCCAAATTGCCAGCGAGGGCGGGGGTCGTTGCGCCACGTTTCGCCCCCGAAGACTCGAGACCTCGAGACGAACTCCCTTTCATTTCGCGCTTCTCCCTCCCTCCTCACCCGTTTCTTTCTTTCTTTCTTTCTTACTATCTCGAGATTTCCTCGTTATCGGTATTTCTCTGTCTTCTCGGTATGTTTCGTCGTCGGTTCTTTTCGTCGGACTGGGGAGAGGAAGGGAATCGTTAGCGACGTCGCGACGAGGTTATCACGCGGGCACCATCTCTCGTCATTATCGCGACGAGGAGAGGAGAGAGCGACGGCGGCTTTAAAATTATCGGCGACGACACCGATTGGCAAACGATTTCCAAGGGCTGCTGAATAATACCAGCCGGTCGCAGGTCTCTCCCTTTTATTTTTCTTTCTCTTTTCTTTTTGTCTAGCTCGGGTCTCTCCCGAGCGAGAGTGAAACGATTTTGTTCAATCGAACACGATTTTCGTCGCCGCGGACGCATGCTCGGTGAATTTAGTTGTAAATGTTCGCCCCGGCCAGCGTTATAAATCTGAAATGAGATTTCAAATTGCGCGACTGACGTTTTGTCGATAAATTCCGTACGCCGGAATTAATTGGGTCAAGCAATAAACCGAATGAGCGACATTAAAAATAAAGCTTACGCTTCGCGATATCAATTCCCTATATATAGCGGCGTGGCGCTCCTGTGTGTCACGTGTGTACGGTGTAACTTATGTGGAGTTGGGTCGGTCACGTGTGTGTATGGGTCGCTCGAGGAGATAATAGGATCGAGGGCACGTTTCGTCGCGGATATTCCAATAGTGTATACCTGAAAGCACGCCGATTAGCCTTTACTGTTAAATAATAACCCGGATTGCGGATTTTCGCGTTTTTCTGGGGAATTTTAAAGATTCAAAAATCCAGAGAATTCGTATAGTATACAGTATCATGATACAATATATAAATCTGCAAATAATGTCGTTTTTTTTTGATAAACTGTACAAAATTTTATTTTTATTTAAATTATTTTCTTTAGACATACATATTATTTGTATTATAAGTGCAATAATAAATAATATACGTATTATTAATATCATTAATATTAGTGATATCTTATTATATTTATTATATATATTATATATTATATTATATTTATTATATATATTACATATTATATTATATTTATTATATATATTATATATTATGTAATATTTATTATATATATTACATATTATATTATATTTATTATATATATTATATATTATATTATATTTATTATATTATTTATTATTGCATTTATAAATAATATATTCTCTTTAGACATACATATTATTTATATTATAAGTGCAATAATAAATAATATACGTATTATTAATATCATTAATATTATTATTTCATTATATTTATTGTATATATTATATTTATTATATTATTTATTATTGCACTTATAAATAATATAAAATTGTAATAATATACATATTTATAAATATATAAATATATAAATAATATAATATATATTATAATGTATATAATATATATTTATTAATAATAAATAATATACGTACGCATACGTATATTATACGTAATATAGTATTTATTAAAATGTTTAACGATAATAGGAAATAAATTTCTACCTAGTTTCTCTAGTTTTTCTTATTCGCAAAAATACGAAATTGCACAAAAGTCGGCTGTCTAATAATAACGCCAAAGATGATATCGATGATCCCTCAATGAAAATATCGTTTGGGAATATATATGATTCGAATAATACATTTCAAAAATAATGAACCGAATGACAGTACATATTGTTTTGTTGATATTATTGGAAATAGCTATGCTTCGGTTTATTTGGGCACGAAGGTGATTTTTCTTTTGATTATTTCGTTATTTGCCTGCCAAACGAAACAATTTTTTGTTTTCTACCTCCTATTTGATGTTTGAATAAATTTTCGCGTATTAATGCTGTCAGTCGCGTCACGGATATAGATTTCACGTAATAGGAAATTATTTGAAAATGATCTGCTCGAATCTCGCACAACGTGAAGTTAAATTCTTTTTCACGGTGGATTTCTGAAATGAAAATGACGAATTAATCAAAGTAAGTCGTGTGTATCTCGAATTGTTATTTTTCGTTTCAAGTAAAATGTATTCAAGATCTTGCTCCAAGGATCTTGTTCTTGGATCTATTTCACGAGGAGAAATTCCAGTTTACATTATCGAAGGGGAACGATATATTTTCGTCCTTTTTTTCAATCAACAACTGCGTTTATGGTGTTATACACGCGTTATACACGTCTACGAATATTGCGAATACGTTCAGGATTTGTATATTCAAGGTGTGTATAAAAAGTGATGCAAGCCAAGTATAATAAAAAGACAAAGTACAAAAAGATAAAGTACAAAATCCTTGTAAAGTACAATAGCCATCGAGAAAGAGTCATCTCCGTCAGAAAGTTACGATTTTGCAAGGAAACTCTCGAAATGGCAAAAAGAAGAAAGAAAAAGAAAAGAAAATACAAAATGGCCAATGGTCCCTGGTAAAGTACAATAGCCATCGAGAAAGAGTCATCTCCGTCAGAAAGTTACGATTTTGCAAGGAAACTTTCGAAATGGCAAAAAAAAAAAAAAAAAAAAAAAAAAAAAGAAAAATACAAAATGATCAATTGTCAAATTTCACGGTTCATCCGTTGAATATTTGTCTTCGCTCTGAAACGGCGAAAGTTGAAGACGCGACTGTCATCGACGTTCGATTCGGCGGCATTTCGGTTGTCGCCGCTCC
This sequence comes from Frieseomelitta varia, assembly GCF_011392965.1. Lineage (NCBI taxonomy): Eukaryota > Metazoa > Arthropoda > Insecta > Hymenoptera > Apidae > Frieseomelitta > Frieseomelitta varia. Next base: position 1,398,381 of record NW_025110018.1, on the reverse strand, counting down.
GATTCAAAATCCTCGCTGCGAGGAGGAGAGAACAGAACAGAAAAGAGAAGAAAAGAGAAGAGAAGAGAAGAGAAAAGAACGGAAGTGGCGTCGAGGTAGAGAGACGGATAACGTCGAACGTAAAAACGACTGCGACTGCGGCGGCGATTTGTCGGCGCGCATCCGCACGGTACACGGCTTACGTGCACGTAAATGCCCGGTTAATGCACCGTGACGAGAGTTTGCCCTCCAGCAGAACCCACCGCAGGAGGTTCCAGGCTTTTCCTTCCCCATCGCCATCCCCATCGTCGTCCACCACCCCTTGGCTTTTTCTTCCACTTCGTAGCTAGCCCTCGCTATTTGCTCTCGCGATGGATGGACTTGCGTACACACGGTAAAATATGAAACGTGCAAGCACGGCTAGAAGCCATCGTTGCAATTCCCGCGAACGCGCGCGAGAGCTTGATTATACTGGCGAGGGTAGTGCAGCAGCGATTCGTCGTGGATTTTTCGTCCGGTTTAGCCCGGTTTGTTATTTCACGGGCTTCGATCGCCCTGTTTACCTTTCCACTTCATTTTTCCTTCACGGAAAAATGGCTGCCCCCTTTGTCATCGATTAATTTCCCGCCCGGCTCTTTCTCCTGTTCGACAACCCTTCCCCGATAACTGTCGCCCGTATCGATCGTATCGGCAATGAAAATAGATTTCGAACGACGTCGCGGCTCTTTCTACGTTTTCAACCACCGTTCACCGTTACTCCGGTCGCTGTACAGGACACGAGCGAGGTGTATGGTAGAAAAAAACCCCTTATTATACTTAACTATTAGCACAGGATGTGGTAATAATAATAAATGTCACTATTATTATCATTATAATTGTTACAGGGAAATTTTTACACGATGTTTGTTCAGAGATAAAAAAAAAAGAGAAGTGTGCCCGTGTCAATTTCACGCAAGACGGTTTTCAAAAACTAAATGTTCTCACGAAAATACACAATCGATTTTGATCAGAAATGACCAAGAAACCGTACGAGGGTTTAATTTCGACGAAAATATTCTTTCGACAATTGTAAGAAAATAATTGGAAGAAACAGGGAATGTCACAAAACCCTTTTTTTTTCAAAATTATTGTAATTTACAGAATTTCTAAAGTTATTCTAATCTTGTAAGAATTATTATAATCTACTAAACAGCAGCAGCACTGTCGTTAAATGCAAATTAGCGTGATTTATCGTGTTTCATGAGTTAATTTCGTCAGTGAGTAATGATTGCAAGACAAGTCATTTCGATCTCGCGTTAACGCTGAAACTCTACCGGCGATCGTAGCGTGCAATTTTCCATCAGAGACGTTAAAGTAAAGATAAGAGAGAAAGAAGATAGAAAATACTTTGCAACACCTTTTACACGTTTCACGAAAAATGTTTAAAATTTGAATCTTTAGACAACACATTGTTTCGTATCTACCTAAAATTATGAATTGGTCATTTTGATCATTTCGGTAGATCCAGCGTCAACAGTTTTTCGATATTTGAAATGTACCAGTAAGAAGTATTTACTATTTGTTATATACATCATTGCAGAGATTTTATAAAGTATCGTACAATTTTATCATTTCAACGCTACAATAATCAAATTCATAACTGAAAATACGAGTGATCTTGTCAATATTAATATTAGTTTCTGTTTGGACAGACGCCACTAATTGTACGAATCTATTTATTTTAATTATCATATATAATGATTTATAGAACGTTTATTCTCACATAGTTGTTTTAGAAAATAATAGATATTCATAGTAATAGATAAATAAATAATAGATATTTTCACTTGTTTACTTAATATTAATTGTATTATTATTATATTATTATATTATTATATTATATTAATCATATTATTATTATTTATTATATTATAACATTATTGTTGTATTAATATTTGTTGACCAACCAAAATCAAGTATCTATACGTGCGACGGTAACTGTAAAAGTGTTAAAAAACGAGCGTCTTCTCTTTAATTTCATATATAATATAATATAATATAATATAATATAATATAACATAATATAATATAATATAATATAATATAATATAATATAATATAATATAATATAATATAATATAACATAACATAACATAACATAACATAATATAATATAATATAATATAATATAATATGATATAATCCAAATTAATATTAATATAATATAATATAATCCAAATTAATATTAATTTAATATATATTGGTATTAGATTAAATTGATATTAATTTCTGTCCAGAAAGTAACACAATCGTACGAATCGACGTGTTTCAATTACTATCATTTGAATTACAACGATTTACATCAGAGTTTTGATACTGAAGACCAGTATTTATGTGAATTTACATTTGGAGGATATTTCTAGAGTATTTCTAGAATTATATAAGCGTCAAATTTTTCAGATATGAAACATCATATTTTAGTAGTATTGATAGTATTAGACTTTAATTGCGTATCACGATATTCTCATTGACACGTAGAACATCTTTCGATCAAAAATAAAATTTTTTAATTTTGTTTTCTTCAAATACTCTTTATATATATATATATATATGTGTGTGTGTGTGTGTGTGTGTAAATATAATTTAGAAAAATGAAATTCTGGCAGAGAACTCCTTCTATTAAATTTATACGAATGCATACTTTTACAAAAGTAATTTGGAAGATGGAACTGTTATGGAGAACTATTTATTTGATAAATATTCCAACGAGTATTTATTACGTGCATCTTCAAATTCTCCACATACGCAGTAATGCAAAACGCAGTAATTTAAGACTTTTAGCTTTTAACGATAATATTCATCGAGTGAAACAGGTAGATGGAAAATTATTAAAACAAATTTCCATTTAATTAGAAAACGCCGACACCATGCGAAAAAATCCCGAGTGGAAATAATACATGCATCATCAAGAGAAAATGTAAATTAAAGAGGAAAGACGCTGCTGCACGATAGACTGCAAGATTTACAAGTTCAACATCGCGCGATCATTGTATCGTGAATTTCAGTACCGCAAATTAGTGTTTTAATAATATTCTGTTTATTATGTGCAAACACAACGAGGGAACGAAAATTTCACAGCACCTGCCGGGATGAAATAATAACGACATTGCTTTGAAGAATTTCCATGTAATAATAACCGGTGGCGAAATATAATTAAAAAATTTCCCCCGAAATGCAATTTGAATTCTGATGACAAAAGAAGATGGACAATAGAATACCTTGCCAACGTTGAAATTGTTAAAACTAATTGAAAGAAATAACGAAAAAAGTTTCTATTTCAAATATCTGAAAGAACCATACCGAAACATAGTAAATAATAATTACGAAAAATATAATATTGTTAGAATTTCTATATGTTTTATATATATATATCGTATAATTTTCTATTTGCTTCATAATTTAAGTATCTGCAAGCATTATTTTCTTCGCTAATTATGATTAAAATTTAAATTACATTATGCATATTTTGATCATTAATTAATAAATTGTCACGTCAATTAAAATAAATTATTTTCATAATTCTGTTAATAATAATAATCGTTGACTGCAACAGTAATTATGAAAATTATGATTGCGAAATGGGATTTCTGTACATTGCCGCGCAATTTTCTACTCGGCAGCCGAACTTTCTTTAAGTGTAATCCCCCTTGCCTATGAGAGAGAAATTAGGATCGATCGCGCCTCTTTATCTTAATCGCTGGAAACTTTAATAACTTAATTCCAGCCGTAATGGCGTACCGATACAAAATATAGCAGCACGTCAAGGTGAAAAGCGAGCAGAATGAAATTGAGAACGAAAAAGAGATACAAACGAGAGTCGAAAGCCCTATTTCAGTCGAAAGTCCTATTTTTAATCAAGCTGAAAGTACCTATATATTGCCACGATAAATCACACGTTTCGTTCCGACATCGCGTTCATAACAATCGCGTGTATACACGTATCTTTCAGCTGCGTAGAAGAACAACGAATTATCAATCAAACACCACAAATCACCTAATCAACCAAACCAGCCGTTCTCCCTCTCAACCTTGACGCTTCACACTTACATAACGACCCCAAACCGCAAGCTCCTCCCTTCGACATCTACCATAATATTTCAACGCGTGTTGCGTGTCACGCGAGTATCAGCAATATCGTTTAATCTTCTTCCGATCCGTGGGAGAGCCTGTCTTAGATTAATGTCTTTCTCGGTTTCGTTCTCTGATCGTTCAATCGGAAACGCAAGGAAAAAAGAGGATCTGTCGTGGCTTCTAATTATGGTCATAGCGAAGCGACACGACGGCGATGTATCATGATGAATGATGAAACCTCGAATTCTAGATGCAGATCACGAAAACCCATCGAACAGTGGATTTTACAGTGGACTTTGATTATTTGATTTTGGGCTTGATTCCATTTCGAATGTTGAATAGTGAATAATGAATCTTTAGACGCGGATCGCGAAATTTCCTTGTAGCGGACTCAGTGTAATAAATTCGATGTTTTTTCTATTATACAAATTATACGTTAAGTTGTACTTATAAATTATTTGCATTATTATAAGATATATTATTATATAATAATGTATTTATATATATATAATGTAATATTATATAAAATATATTGCAAATATTATATATTATATATTATACTATAATAATAATATATTATATTATTATAATATTATTATAATAGTATAGTAATAATAGTAATTATAAAATATACTGCAAATATTATATATTATATATTATACTATAATAATAATAATATATTATATTATTATAATAGTATAATAATATTATATAATTATTATAATATTATATATTATACTATAATAATAATAATATTATTATACAGTATTATAAAATAAATTATTTTATGTAATCGTTATTTACGAATTTAGAAAGCCACAGTTTCCTAAATTTTCTATCTCCTTGAAGCAATTTTACGTACCTGTCGTCTTTAAAAATACAATACAGTATAATACTATAATATAAATACAATATAACATAATAATATAATATATAATATAATATAATACAATACAATACTACAACAATAAATGATATTTCAATAAAGATAAGTATCCTGTTTTATGCATTATTCGAAATATCGAGTATTTAAGTGATAAAAGTAAATGAACAGGGAAACCAATGATAGAATAGCCTTCTTAATTTTCGTAGATATACATGCATACAGTTTTTTTATTTTTGTTTTTTTAGTTTTTTATGTATTGTTTTTTTAGTTTTTTAAAAGATGAGAACTTTTTTGAATACGGAATCGTCCGTGAAGTTGTCCGGGAGATGGCAAAATGGTCGATATATTGTTTGATAAAGTTTTTGTTTCTCATGAAAAATTCGCCATTCATTTGCACACACACATACACACAGTTATTTTTTGACAAACCAAATATTTCCGATCGACGGGACGACAAAATGCGATCTCGTACATAGAGCTGATGCTCTCAGCCGGGTCATAGCGTCCAGGTTACACAGAACCGAAAATCAGAAGTTACGACGCGAGGAAAAATTGACAGGAGACGGGTGGAAATTAATCGCAGCGTTGGGATTCGCAGCGAGGACGGCTCGAAGCGTTGCGAGGAAACGACAGTAGTGACAATTTGACACAGACCGCGGATAAATTCGTCGTCCTTCGAAAGATAGTCCTGCGAATTTTTCTTCTCTCTCGGCTGGCTTATCCGCCAGGGGATTTCGAGTCGATTTGATTGACACTGACGCGATTGCGCTACTTATTCTTCGTTTCTCGGTGAAATCCAAGTTCGGAGGCTTGAGAAGAGCTGGTTGAAAGAAATTTCGAGAGATTCAAAGGTTCGTCCTCTGATGTGATCGCTGACTCGTCACGGGAGTGTAAAGTAAATTATTAAAGCTACCGAAAAGAAATGAAACATAGAAGGATACCGAATATTTTATACACTTTTGTCACGTTGTAAAGTTTTGGATGACAAATGATTTCGTCTGTTATTCTTATCTCAAGATTAACGAACTTTCATCTCATTGAATTTAGTCGCTGACGCATCTGTGTAGAATTTTACACTTGTCATATTATGGTCGTTATGTAAGCCAGTATCGCATAACTAGGTGTTTATGAAGCGAAGCAAACGTATTTCATAATTCTGTCTGTAGCATTTTGTGTCGTTCACAAAAGTATTCTTCAATACTTGTAGAAACTTTTTATAAATGTATTACGCGCCTTATGCAAAGCATTTTGCCGTTTTCGTAGCGCTACAGCTCGATTATCACGCAGTTATTAAGATTAAATGGCTATTCATTCCGTGTATCAATATATTTTATATATACACGTTTGAAACAAATATATATCTCTATAACTTTTACCATTTACATTTCCAGATTGCTTTTAAATTTTACCATCACGAACGTAATGAATTACGTCTCGATACCATGTTAATGTTAATTTCAAAATGTTTCGCGCAGCACATGCACACACGTATGCATAAATGTTCAGACACTTTCGTGAGTCGTCGTACGTTTATCACACGCGAGTCTAACAACAACGAGAAATATAATAATAAATAAATCGTGCGGGATCGTGATTTATATCAACAGTTTCGTTCAACTGTGCGTTCTGAATATTTCACCATTTCCGACCTGCGGCGGGAACATTCCATTCACATCTTTAATTCGAATTCCATTTGATTTCCACCGCGGAGTTTGCGTTTGCAACTGCGAGGGCAACGGCCACGGTGAGCAAGAAAATGTTACGAATTACGACGTTCATTTCGATGCAAATCATCTTTAACCTTTCGCTGCTGTGACCGATTATTGCAGCTGTCGCTGCTTACCTTTCGTGGAAAACGCTAATTAACCGTTTACGCAGCCGGATTTGCATGTAATCCTCTCGTCAAACAACGTTTTCCAAGTATTCTCGCATCACGTGCATTCTTATATAACGCGAGCTCGATTGTTCGGCGTTGAATTTCATTCGCGCGAGACACGCATACGCGGATGACACGCAAAGGTCGCATACGAAACCACGGTTATGAAGGATTTCAACGAAACGTTCGCTCGACGCTAACTTTTTTTTGTTTTTCATTTCGCGAATTGTTAAATTTTTCGCTTTGGAAAAGAGAAAATTCACTCATGTTCGCGAATTACTTCGTGGCCTAAAAATGAGAATAATACAATTCAAATTCTGTCGTGTGTGTGATAATGTAATATAGTTAATATGTAATAAAATAATTGTATTATTATGTCACGTGTTGTAATATGTCACACTGTGATACAATTATGTCACTTGTGATTTGAAGCAATTTTTTTTTTATCTGCATTTCTTGTTTTGCATAAGCATAGAAAAATTTATTATCATAGATTGGTCCAGTTAATTCTAAATAAAGTAAAAATTGACAATTTTTGACAGTATTGTTTAAAAAATGATGAATCTCTAACTTTTGAAAGAGAATAAAGTCAAAGCTGTCAAGACACTTTGTGCTTTGAAATAAAAGCAAGAAGATTATGTGACTTCTTTTAACAAAGTAATAACAGTTTAAAACATCGAGCATTTTTCATCGTATCGATTCATTTTATAAGTTGAAATTAACCCTTCAGAGAGGCATTTATTAAACTCTGTGTAACCTCTATCAAAAATTATTTCAATATTATTAATTTCGTAATTGTATATGAACGAAATCCACGTGTGATCATTTAAGGTTATAAAAATTATTATTAAAGCTACATAATTACCATTACTATCTAATATAACTAATTTAAATAACCATTTATATATAACCATATTATACATCATAATTCATAATAATAATAATAAATATTACAATTATTATTATAAATAAATATTATAGTGTATAACAATAATATTGTAGTTTAGACCTTCAAAAATTTAAAAAAAAAATTGGAAACCCCATCAAAAAAGTCCACGTTCTCTAAAAAAGTATTTTATGCAAATCTTTCGTATGGCCAAACATTTGTTTCCCCATTTTATTTCCAAATTTTATTATATATATATATTTTTTTTCATTTTATTCAGTGCACATTGAAAAATGTAATATAAATTCACATGAGCGATACAAAACGTGTCGCGCATCTTCCCCGAGGAATTAATTCATGCCATCGATATCGCACGTTAATTACATCGAGCAATTTTCCTATACCTCGTTCCAGTAATTATAAGTTACACGAGTTTTTTTCTTGTCATATTTTAACACGTTCTACGACAGAAGTAATCACGTTCTCATACTTTCGAAGTTTCTTTGTCAAATTTCTTTTGCCCCCCGATGTTTAAAGTTAGAAAATATTTAAATGTCGAACTGTCGACTGTTCCGAAAGCATAACCGTTAGGCGAGTTTGACCACTTGCCAGTCTAGCCAGCGAGCAAATTGATGTCGGTGTGCACAAACGTTGATTAAATTTCGTCTTAAACAGCGACATCGAGACAGTTTGCTCGTTCGAGCTCTTGATTTTGCTACTCCTGGACATTGAAAACTTTCGAAGGGAAGTGCTAGCGTCGCTCGAGGGAGAAACGACGAACCAATGACGGTGGACGATTCTCGAGATTGTAACATTTAAATATTTTCTAACTTTAAACATTGGGGGGCAAAAGAAATTTCGACAAAGAAACTTTGATCCCCCGTTCGATTTTGTTCAGCAATTTACGTACACTAACTAAATGTCAGAAAACATTTCACACATTTAGCTTTATTTCTCATTTAGTTACTCATTTCGCCAGACGGAGACTGGAGGAAAGATTCAATTGAGATTTTCAATTCAGATTCATCAAATCGAAATTTCGTCTGACTTTTGATGAAACGTTAATATTCTAGTATTAACTCGTACAATTGAAATTGAGATTTCTTGACTGTTCGTTTAAATTTAACTTTCTTTTTCTTTAATTTTGAATTAAATTAATTTTGAATACACTTGAATACTTCGCTAATATTTTAATCTCATTGGACAGTGGAGATCGCGGGGATTTACAAAATTTTTCGTAAAGCTAAATATTCGAGATTTTAATAATCTAACATAAGTTATCACAGGCATTTATAATCCATCGATACTACTCGAGATCTAAAGAGAAACGTGGAATTCTTTTCGTACGATTACTACATGATATTTAACTTTTTCTCGTCTGTAAATATTGGCAGTGTGGTCTCTCATAATTCCCATCGCGATTTTATCTTTTGTGTACGTACTTCTGCATTTCGCATGCAATCCAATTTTATAAATCCCATGTGTTTCGTCTGTCGATCACGCGACGTATTTTCTTTATTCCCATATGCTTTTACATATTCTCGTTTCTGGAATATTGTTCACAGTTTTGTGTGTGTGTGTGTGTGTTTTTTTTTTGTTTTTATTAGTTTCTCGTTCGCAGTTTACGGAATACCAATGGTTTTAGTTATTAACGTCGCAAGTTTCGAAAAGTTTGAACAAGGATCGACAGTGCTAGGGTGTTTTTCAACAAATGAAATACGAACTGCACGATTAATTGTTATTACAAAAATAGAATTATCAAACATAAAGCTACGTATAAATTAAGCTACATAAAATTATTATAAAGAAATAAATAAAAACACGTTCGTCTTTGAACTTCATAGAATATTCATAGCACAAAGTTATAGTTTCAAGTAAAGATAAGTTGCAAAAATAAATTCCAAAAGTAATTGTACAATTAAAACTGCAAAGATAAGCCGTAAAAATAAATTGCAAAAATAATCGCAAGATTGTAAACAGTGATTAATAGTAATTAATCGCAGCAGTATTAAGAATAAACGGATGAGAATAGAATTGCGAGACGAATGATATCGAAATTTTCGATCCCGATTCTCGACGCTGTTCAATTAAAAAATAAAAAGTAAAAGAAATAAAAAAATTCACATCGATCAACTGCCATCATTTTTTTTCTTGACTTGAAAATGGATCTCGTCCCGTCGATTCCCGTTCTCCTCAAGAAAATAGCAGACGTGCAGGGACCATATATCATTCCGCGTCTCTTATTTTTCTTGATTTTCTTTTCACTATTCCCCCTTTCGCTTGTTTTATGTCTCGCTGCGTTTCCCTCTATAAACGTATCGATTTTTCCATGAAGGTTCGTCGTTTCCCCGCGAACCATTGCCGCGTTGTATAACTTATATATGCAACACCAATCGAGTCTAGATCTTGTCAAGATAGCTATTGTATATTTCCTGTTCCTTCGTAATATGCCAAGCAACTCTCTCTCTCTCTTTTTTATTTTCTCTCAAATCTCAATCTTTCGTACGATAATTGAATCAGAATCATACCAGAAAATTTACTATTATACATTATAATTCACTTACATTTACTATATTATATCCTATGTATTCTTAGAATATAATTTTTTATTTTATAATTATAATTTTATAAGTCTCTTAATATATATAATATATATATATAAGTTTTTAAATATTTGGTTCCAATGTTTCATACAATCTTCCAGTCTGTTGCAAGTAAAATATTGCAAGAGAAGCGACTGGAAATATCTAAAGAAAGGAAGATGATGAATCGATGTAACGACAACGAGATAAACGTTCGATCTAGAATAACAGGATTTTCTTTTTTTTTTTAATCAATCTTTTACGAAACAGCAATGGACGAAGCATGTACATTTGTATTTAGATCGGGAGAGAAAGAGAAAAATGGCATTTGTAAATATGCATCGAGAGTGCAGGTTAAATCGTTGGGCAACGTTCAACCGAGGAACATGGATGTTTTTTTTTCCACTTGTTTGCCCACAATCCAACTCGTTCCTTTTTACACAGGCATGAATTATGCAACAATGCGCACCTCATTTACGTTCAGTTGTTCGCCTCGTCAGCGAAGTTCACTCTACGAAACGCTTCGCAGGGAATTTGATTTGTCCCTTTGCATGCGTGCACGCCAGTTTTCTTTCGCTTTCTGTCCCCTTTCAGCTGATAACGTCGCGGGGGAGGAGAGATTGGAAGCGACAGAATTCTCGGGAAAAACATACGTACGCTGTTAAACGTTTCTTTGAAAGCTAACAGAAAAATACTCGAGGTTGAAATGTCCAAGATTATCAACTCGAATGTCGTTTCTTTTTTTTATTAACATTGGAAATGAAATAAACCTTGCTGATATTAATGTACATATTTTTTTACATTTTGTAACGTAAGAATTCTTGAAACAAGATACGATTACCATTTTCGTGTCACATTCTACTATATCGACTTAAGCAGGTTTTTGATCACAGCGCTACTAGTGATAGGAATTAAAATCAGAAAATGTGAACGATATTGTCATACATACACCGGAAATTATTTATCGAATTGAACGTGTATGTCACGGACTTGTAAATTAATATTTAGTATATCAACAAAGTTACGAGTTAAAAAGGTAACTGTGCAAGTGTAGTTTCAGCTTGTAGAAAATATATAAAAATTTATTGTTGCCTTAAATCAACGAGGACTATGTAAAACAACAGAAATTTAAAAATGGTCAAATTATTAATTACCGTAAGCCATAATTCGAAGTATCAATTAAAAGATAGTATCTCGAGGTATTAGAAAGTTCTATTAAGCATCGTAATTTCAAGATACAATATTTTTCATATTTCCGATATATTTATTACAACGCGTCATTCAAATTGTCGTTCACGAGAAACAAAATTTCGTTCCACAATTAATTCATCGAACACGAAAACAATATTAAGTTAAATACAAAATCAACGAATAATTAACTGATCTCTGCGTCACAAAGTGAAAATAAATTTAGCACCGCGACAATACTGACAAGGATTGAACAACCGTCCACGCGATCCGAAATCTGATATGAAACTGCGTGTCAAAGTGAATTTCATTTTTCCAATTCGATGATCCATCATCGGCGGGCGACATTCTCGTCACTGTGCACGCGAGACGATAGCATCGGCGTTTCCTCTCGTATTCGACGATCGTGATTTCTAGAATCGGGCATCGGAAGCGCGGTCGGACATCCTTGAAAATCGGAATAAAATGTGCATTGAAATTTTGCTTGCCGGAAGCAGATTTTTTTTTTTAATTAGATTCTTCTTGATTGAATTTTATTCTCACAAAAATTAACAATCGACTGTTTATATTCCTGAAACATATGTAATCTTGTAATTTCTATGCTTATTTTAATATTGTTCCAAAGTTAACACAGTCGTGACTCATTACAGTTTTAATAAAATGTCCAAAGATCCACCGCAGTATGTACAATAAATTCATAAAATGTTTATACAAACGTGTGTAATGCCAAAATTTTACGAGATAAATTTCAGATATCTGAAAACGGGATTACCTACGTAATTGATTATATAATGTATATGCAAAAATTCAATGAATTTCGTAATTTCGAGCAACGTGAAATATCTCATTCAGAATGAGATTAATTTTTACTTCGTCAAAATCCAGCAAAATCGAGCAGGATGAAGTTCGCCGGATTATAGTGTCGCAGGCATTGCCGGCACACATTTGCGGATACAGTGTGCTCAAATATGCATAGTTGGAACAGTTTGGAGAAGCTGTGATTCAATGAATTTCGCACGGCAAATTAGAGAACCGGCAGATTTACGTAATTCGTAGTAGTTATTTATCATAATTGACCTAATTAATTATAATTTAGAGCGTTTCGATAGTTCGGAATTTCCGCTCGGGATATTTCGAATATTTAATAGACAGAAATGGATGGAAATGGATGGAGTAGTTACAAATTTGTTCGTAGATAAAAATCTTCATTAAATTGCGGATGGCAGTTACGTGTTCGTTTCAAAAAGTCAATTTATTGTTAATTCATCTAACGTAACATATCGTCTATATTTATGTCTGTTACGACAATTACAATAAATAAAAAGAATATATGTGAAAAGAATATATATATCATAATATTATATAAGAATAATATTAATATTATAATATTAATAATATTAATATTATATTATATAAGAATAATATTAATATTATAATAATTATAATAATTAATATTAATATTATATAAGAATAATAATAATATTATAAAAGAATATATATATCATAATATTATATATAATATATATAATATATTATCATAAAGAATATATATATATATCATAATATTATATATAATATATATAATAAAAGAAGAACATATAACAAAAGAACATAAATAAAAAGAAGCATTGCACGCGCGACGTTGAAATGGAAATGGGAAAGATGGCGGAGCAACGACGAACATTTTTGACTCAACAAGCACGCTCGTGCTTCATTCTCGTCCAACGAAGTTTTCTCATACTCCCCGGGCGATTTATTATTTCATAGTTGCGTATCATACTTGCACGAAACGTGAGTTCATTCATTGGCGTTTGCGAGAAACGTTTGGCGGAAGAGGGAATTCGTTAATGGAACGTCGTTAAAAGTTCGTTTGGTTTCCTGCACGCCGATCAAAGCGATCCTCCTCCTCCCCGCCGGGCGAATACCGTAGCGGAAATTCGTAAGAGCATTTAAAATTCGGAACTTGCTCGGCTAATGCACCGGAGGCTCGTTTCTCGTGTAATTAGCGACTTTTAATCTCAACTAACTATCTTCGGCTGGAAATCGTATCCGTGCGTGGGCGAATCGGGGAGAACTTGGATGAAAGGAGGGACAGAAACGTTCGGAGTGAAGCGAAGTTTTCGACGGTGGACGCGATTCAATGGAATTTAGATGCTTCGTTACGTTGCAGATGCTATTGCGTGCATTTCAATTGGAAATTCTCTGTCCGAGAATGATTTTCCCCCATTCGTGATGGTTTTATTGTAATCTGACTGAATCAATGGCGATACTTCTTAAACTGTTGTTGCCTCGCGAGAGAAAATTATACGACAATATCCACTTGTAACTGCTTCCATCGTTCAGAGTTTGCTCTTTTCGAAGATACGTTTTACGTCACCTGCGGCCGGGAAAGCTAAAAGGCAGCCTTTATTCTCGAAAATCGTAAATGTTCAAACGTCTCTGAAAAAAAGTTTGCCTGGCTAAATTTACCATAGTTTGGGAGATTGAAACTTTCTCTTTGAGAACCACCCGTTAGAACTTACCGTACGATTCTTTCTCGCCGTTTTACGGAACTTGGAACATTAGCGTTAGACGACGAAATTAGAGTTGAGATTTCTTGAATTTTCAATCGCTTGCCCTCTAATGTTCAAAATGGTGGAGGGAAAGTCGTGCGAAAGTTTCGAAGGATGTTTGCGAAGGGGAGACTTCAATCTTTCAGACTCCAGATCATCGTAAATTTAGCTACGAAAAGATGTTTCTACAGACGTTTGAATCTTTGCGATTTTCTTTGGCAATGAAAGAAAGTTAGCTAGGAAAAAATGTTTCTACAGACGTTTGAATCTTTGCGATTTTCTTTGGGAATGAAAGTCTATTGAAGAGACAAACTATTGCGATCAATGACTATTTATAAATAAAATAGGTATTTTTTCAAATGAAAATTTCGTCATTCAAAAATGTGAATCACTCAATTTATTGTTAATCCGAGTGAAATTTTGACTATTTTTAATAGTTCATCGTGTTGTATCGTTCGATGTTAGCGAATGAACGTTGCAAAGAAATTGTCGGGAAATATCCACGGAGGATCATGGAATTTTCTCGAGTGGGTATTTTCGATCACAATTTCAATTCTTCGGAGACCGTTCGGCTTTATTATTATCACACTCTGTAAGTTACACATTTTAAAATTTAATTTTTTTTTTCGTAAATACAGCAATTTTATATGTTAATTTTATACGTTCTGTGTGTCTAATAATTCGAATTTCTTCGTTATCAATGCGCCATTTATATATTCTATTTTTAAACTGAACGAATTTAATATCTCTCTGTGGTTGGATTCAATTTAGCTTCTATTATTTTAGGGAAGTCTCAGTTGAATTTTAACTAGAACTCGGACATTTAAATTTTAACGAGCGAATCTCTTTCATTTACTTTGCCGGCGACATTTCTTTTAAAATCCGCACGGAGTTTCTAATCTCTCGTTTCGAAGGTTTCATTAGCAAATATATTTGTAATGTGGAATTTAGCCTCCATTTGAATAGCAATTTTGATAACAACTGAAAGTTTCACAACTAGCGTGTTAATAGTACACTAATTTTATTAACAAATATGTGTTTCAATCTTTTGCTAGATACAAAGTTCGAAATAAATATTTTGCAATTTTCACGTACACTTTCAAATTAGTGCGACCGTGATCCCTTGTCATAACGTTGGTGAAAATTTCGAAACGTTCTCTGCAAAACATGCAACATATAGCGCTCATAAATTTGCGTTAGTCTAATTATAACATAGGAGGCGTGAGACAAGAAACATATATCATAAACGTGTGTTTCAAAAAAAAAAAAAAAAAATTCACATTTCGCAATTGCATAAATTTAATAATAATTCATGCGCGACTTATTCGCGAAATTTTTGTGAAAATTTTTTGTTAAAGGAAAGAGAGGAAAAATTCCTTGGACCGAAATTTAAATTACGTCGCACGCGCGGCAGAGAGAGAGAGAGAGAGAGAAATAAAATATTAAATAAAAAAATTTATATTCCGGAGCCAATTTTCAACGACACGTTGATGAAATCGCAATTCTTGCGGACGATCGAATTTTTTCACTCCTGCGCGCGGGTTCCGTAAAGCGCGGATATTAATTGTACAATTATTATCGAAAAGTCATTATTGAGCGCCGAAATCACTAGTCGGAAAAACAAAATCAATTAGCCGTGTAAAAAATTTCAGAGTCGTCGTGCCACATGTGGAAATGAATTCGAGATGAAAACGAAATATTTATTTATTAAAATTTCCCTGGCGATACTCGATAAAATTCCGGGCGAACGCACGTGCGAGTAACACTACCTTCGTGTCGAAAATAAATCAACGAGAAATTTCAACCGAGGATCTCTAATTTCCTGGGAAATAAAGTGATTTTTCTCGCAAAAAAATGAAACTACTTCCGTGCCTCGTTGTTTAGATTCTTTCGAAAATAGAAATTTGGATTTTACGTTGGTATTATCTCGACTGCTACAATGAGTTCACGAGAATTTTTCCGAGATTTTTACTAAGAACTTCTTTTCCCTCATTTATTTTTACGTTATCCTGTTGCTGGTGATTTCTGTTCAACTGATTATGAATTAATTTTGAAAGTCTGATATTGCCAAAAAAAAAAAAAAAAATAAAATAAAATCTGACACGGTTGAGAAAAATTCCTAGAAGAATGTTTGAACATTTGTCACAGAAGAATTTTTATTCGTACATTACGTGTTTTATATTTTGATGTTTCAGCGCCGAACAGAACGTCTAATTCACTCGCGATTCGATACTGCCTGACGAGCAAGAGACAAATCCATTGGCGCTATATCCACCATTCGATATCGATCGCGAATGTTTAATTTCCTTTCACCGGAGAATTTTGCCGTTTGATAGTCGAAATATCGACTGTGCCGTCGTGCCACGCGGCCATTATACGTACGTACATACTATAGCTGTCCCACTGATTTATGAACACTCCGGCGTCAACGCTTAATGGACGTTCTTTCGGCTGTAAAAACGGGCAAGAAAATGACGGGGCAATGATGGCTGTGGACTTTCGCACGAAATCATATTTTTCAGAATCTCCTCTCGATGGAATATTGCTATTGTGGCAAATATCGCTTCGTTATATCCTTTTTTTGTTTTTAATATTTTATCGTCAGACTGCAGAGTTTCATGCACTTACGAGCAATTCAACAACGCGAAATCAAAATGGAAAATAACTGTGTAGAAATGTGTAAAAACGAAATTGGTCAACAAGCGGTGTGCTTGTTATAATATTTAATGGAGAAAGCGAGGAAAGGAGGAAATTAGAAGAGAAAGAAAAGGGCGAGGCGAGACGTGAAGGAAAATAGAAAAAGAAAAAAATTGGGAATTAGTGGGAGAGAAAGAATGGAGAGAAATGAAATGGAAAATCGATTGAGTGTCGAAAGAATTGATGGGGAGAACGAAAAGAGGAAACAAACAGAAAGAAATAAATTATGATAAAAAAGGGTGAAGAAAAAAAAAAAAAGGAAATCTGCGGAAGCCCGAAAACGATAGAACCTTAAAGTAGCAAAGAGGAAACAAGGTACGTACGCTATGGCGAGCAAATAATTGGCCACTTAGTGCAATTCCAATTAAAAGTTTAATGTTTCTGAGACCTGCCAATTTTCTGCATTTTTATTTTCGTTGTTTCATGTTTATTTTTAATTCATTTTTCCAATATGTAAATTTCAATCGTTCTAAAATTTCAACAACGAGTATACTCAAACTCGCTTTAGCCTAATATATTAAATATTTAAATATAACATGAATATGTATTAAAGTAAAACTATATGTTATACTTAAATATAACATAAATATATATTAAAATAAAACTGTATGTTATATTCAAATATAACATGAATATATATGTTAAAGTAAAACTATATGTTACATTTAAATATAACATAAATATATATTAAAGTAAAACTATATGTTACAATTAAATATAACATGAATATATATTAAAGTAAAACTATATGTTACATTTAAATATAACATGAATATTTATTAAAATAAAACTGTATGTTACATTTAAATATAACATGAATATATATCAAAGTAAAACTATATGTCATATTTAAATATAACATAAATATATATTAAAATAAAACTGTATGTTACATTTAAATATAACATGAATATATATCAAAGTAAAACTATATGTCATATTTAAATAAACTGTATGTTACATTTAAATATAACATAAATATATATTAAAATGAAACTATAAACTATATAAATTAGCTATAAAATATAACTATAATATATATCATTAAAAAAAGAGATTCATTTTAATTATTTCTCATCGCAATGACATAGAAACACTTATGTCCAAACACTTATGCAGAGTAACTTTAGAAAAGAAGAGAGAAAAATTAGTACGAATTTCAATGACTGATTGTGAGTGATGAATGATAAAGTGTGTGTGCGTGTGCGTACGCATGGAGTTGGACGAAAGGGTGAAAGAGAGTAGGACGTAGAGGGAGGAGAATCCGCTGGTGGAGAATGACCCCGCATGGGAGGCAATAAAAGGTAGCTCGTCGTGTTCGTTTTTCCTTGCCGGCCGTTTCCTCTTAATGACCTTTCATTCCAGCTACAGCAGAGGCGACCGTTGCTCGATTAACTTCCGCCACGCGGCCGGAGGGGGGGGAGGCATTATCCCCCCCGTTGCTGGATAGCGCAACGATTTTTGCTCGTCTTTCGACCGAGTGCATCACCCACGCGCGGGGAGAATCCTCTGCACGGTTATTAAAAAAGGGGCTGAGGTAATTTAAACACGTCGCCGGTTTCGATTAGACGTTTGCGTATAGAAATCGTCGAGACAGTCTGATGGAAATGAAAAGCGTTAGGGTAGCAGCGAAATTATTGAATTCTCAACGTACGTAACTTTCTCGGAAAAAATATTAATGACGTCCTATAACGTGTGCCCTGTAAAGAACGTTATAATACCAGAACTAGGTAGACAACGAAAGCATGGAATTTTCATCAATCGGAGACATTCGAGTTAAAAAAAAAAAGAAAAATTTACAAATACATTTTTATTTTTTATTTTTACGAAAAATTATTTAGATCCCTGAAAATATACCGTTTCGCATATGTAAAATTTTCTAACAAAAATTTGACCACTATTTCTAGCGTTAATACTGTGAGTGACATAACGAGTAGCTTTTATTAGAATAAGGAGGAAATACAATCAGCTCTCCCCTTTCCCTTTTCTTTACAATTCCTTTTTTTCCTTTTTTACAAATTTACACACGCGTGCAATGTATAAAATGTAAATTTACAACCAGTATGTTCCTGTTTTATAAATTTCATGTCAAGAATGTGTACCTATGTGGTGCTTTATAACGAATGAATAAACAATGTGCAAACACAGTTTTAATGAATGAATTTACAATGAAGGTTTTAGAATAAAGTCCTTAGAGGCCAAACTGATCAACGTCGTTCTACACGAAGGTACTCAATTTCATTGTTCACAAATATTGTAACCATTCTAATCTGTCAAGAAACAAAGTGCTCATTCTCTGGGACGACCTAATATAAGAATTCATCGTACAGAATAAACAAACGTGACGTCGTGCAACGGAAATATATTAAATTTAAAAAATTGCGAATAATCCAGGAAAAAAGAAATAAAAGAATCGAACAATCGATCTTCCAATTCCTCTAATTGTTCAATATCACGAATAAAGATTTGGGTATTGAATATTTTCACGTTCGAAGCTTTAATGAATTTCGAGGCGGCAGCGAATGATCGCGTTAAGCGAACGACTTCGTTTACCCCGGCGCGAAATCATCGAATTACCCAGGACCGCAAATGTAATCAAATTGACACCGGGCTCTCGCCAATAATCACGCTGTAATTACTTCAGGGGGCCCGATCTACGTTTGTTCGCGCGCTAAATATTTTATTAGCTTAATCGCGTGCGATAGATCGTTCAATTATGCACTATAATTTCCACTACAATAGCCGGCTGCCCCCGCATCGTGCGTGTACCTAATGAAACTTTCACCGATTTACTGCCATTTAACTCTCGTACCTGGTTCTACTCCAGTTGTAAGGATCATTTACGCGCACAAGGTGCAATTAAAATCCATTGGCTTCACTCGGAAATGAAGCTCGTCTTTCCCCTCCCCCAAACTTGGATTTTCTTCCCAAACTTCTTCTAGGAATTAGGTCTAATCAATTGTTATAATTTCATTGCAAAGATTATCACTATAATTTAGTTAATTAATCATTGCGATTGCAACGTCATATTAGACGTATGTGATTTGTACCTTCTAACAGGGAATATAATTTAATTTTATTCTAATTCTAATTTGAATTTCACCAATTTCTTTTTTTTCAAACTGAGGCCATGACTCGCGCCATTAACATGAGTCGATATTTTAAGGCAAGGGGTTGAACCAGTGTTTCATGTAATTTAATTTTAACTAATTATCGTAGTTGCAACGTCATATTGGATGTATGTGATTTGTACCTTCTAATAGGGAATATAATTTAATTTTATTCTAATTCTAATTTGAATTGCACTAATTTCTTTTTTTTCAAACTGAGGCCATGACTCGCGCCATTAACATGAGTCGATATTGGACGTATGTGATTTGTATCTTCTAATAGGGAATATAATTTAATTTTATTCTAATTCTAATTTGAATTTCACTAATTTCTTTTTTTTCAAACTGAGGCCATGACTCGCGCCATTAACATGAGTCGATATTTTAAGGCAAGGGGTTGAACCAGTGTTTCATGTAATTTAATTTTAACTAATTATCGTAGTTGCAACGTCATATTGGACGTATGTGATTTGTATCTTCTAATAGGGAATATAATTTAATTTTATTTTAATTCTAATTTGAATTGCACTAATTTCTCTTTTTTCAAACTGAGATCATGACTCGCGCTACTAGCATGAGTCGATATTTTAAGGCAAGGAGTTGAACGAGTGTTTTATACAATTTATTTTACAGAGAACTGGTTTTACGTAAAATTTACGAATTTTATCTTGCGTTTTTTATTTTCGAAACAGACGATTTTCTTGGAAAATGTCATCCTCAATCGCTGTTTATTAAACTCTCGTTCGTTCAGAGAGAGGTTTCTTCTACGTTCACATAAACTTCGAAGCTTCGCAATAAAGTTTATGTGGTTTTCCTTACGACTGCTCCAACGAGAGTAACTATAAAAGGGAATTTCTCGTTTTCTCTTTGCCAGTTATTTGACGATCTTCAGGTTATAACATGTAATTTGGTCGTGAAACGAGTAATCTTTGATCCTTCGTAGTTACTGTTACAAACATACGTCGGTATTTATACGAATGAATTGTAGGAATTGTGACAAATAAGAACGAAATGCTGATAATAAATATAATGTGCCACTATATATGGAACCATTGAATTTAATTTATCATAGTTTTGCTCGAACAATAACATTTATTTTATTTCACTTCGTGGTCAATTAATCCTTAGATAGAGCCAACAGGGTTATTTAAATACAAAAAAAAAAAAAAATTATAGTCGAATAAGAATTACAGTTAGATCTCTAATTTGTAGTTACATTTGGCTGTCGTCAATCGTGACTGAAATTTTATTTCTTATTTTTTTATTTTATAATTTATTACACCTTCATATTATATTTCACTACGTTATGCCCTTTTTATTTCATTGTTCTTTTTTTTTCAATCGCTTTCACGCGAAAACAGGCGAACTACAATTAAATCGAAATTAAAGAAACATTTCGACAACAATTATAGAAAGTGTTTGCGAAATAACACAATTGGCATTCAGACGAGAAACGAGAATTCATAAATTTAGTTGAGAGTTTGTTACTTACAAGCGCGCGGCTTTCATATGTTTCACTGCTACGAAATACGAACGACTTCGTGCTATGAGTTTCATCATGTTTGTTTAGCATGTACGCCGTATATTACTCATACGGTCGGCAAATTCGATATTAATATCCACCGATGTAAGCGCGGCAACCGTTTAATTCAAGAAATACACGTTTTCATCGACGTGCTCGATAATTATCAGTGACATAATTTTGATTACGAGCCTCGCAATCAAATCGTACGTTTCAAGTTTTCTTTGGAACATGAAAAATGGAGTAGAAGCTAAGTGAATCGAATAAAATTTATGAAACTGATAAGATTAATCTTCTAGACTTAAAACGTAATTATGGTAGCCTAGTTAGTTATTATTTATCGCGTATATAAACCTTCTAAAATAAAATATTATAAAAGAAACTAGTTAATAAATGTATAGGTATTTTATATTACATTATTTAAATATAATAGGTATTATAATATTTAATAAATATAATAGGTATATAATAGGTATTATATAAAATTATAAAATATTATAAAAGAAATTAGTTAATAAATATAATAGGTATTTCTACGTTTTCAAAAGTTTATATATCAATACATTTACTCTTCGTTACGTATTTCTTTTTATTGATAATTAATACACTGATGATAAATATATCGCGGGAATTTTTGGTTGAAATAAAACATATTATTTCGTTTATGTACAAAAATCTATAATCAGCGTGTTTGTGTTTTTGCGAGAAATACTTTACTGCGTACTCTCTCGTTGATAATTAATTGATAACGTTTATGCATTTATGGGAAATTTGAAAATGCGAAATGTAACAATACAACACTGATTACAATATCGGAGCGGATGAAATAAATCTCTGTTTACGTTCCGACGATATAAATTTTCAAGTTTTCTTCAATAAAACACGACTTTGCGGAGTATCTGCATTCAGTGCAATTCAACGATCAATGACCAATTGTTTTAAATTTGCATCGTCTGCTCAATGGAAATTTTAACATTATCGACATCTATACAAACGTGACAATTCGTCGTCATACCAGTATACCATGGAATTTTGCAGAATTTTCTGTTGTTATCATGAAGAGGAAGATCAAGAGTAGAGTATACATTCGTAACATGTAAAGTTAGAACAAGGTAAGAGACGTGCAAATACGAATTGCAAAATGTAGAACTCAGATATTTATTTAGAATACAGAAATTACAGTTTCAAGCGGCTTGAAAATTTATATTAATTGCCATCATTAAATGTTACTATACTATACTATTCATTGACACAGTGGCTGGCAAAAGTTCTTAAACAGAGTGAAAATTCTCTCTAAATTTTGATCTGATATTTACACGTTAACGAAATGTTTCTGGTATTGTATTTTACAAGATAGACTTTCATTTTGAGGAACTTGTTATTTTAAAACGTTCCAAGAGTCATTACAGACAGACAGTTGTTGCTACATATAAATTTAAGTTATCGAGAATGTTATAAATCTAACAAATCAATTCCTTCAATTAATTACATATTATAAATCTTAAGCTGTTCGTAATATTGTAAATTGCAATGTAAAGTAATAAATTCAGTGTTTACGCGCAAACAGTTTAAATTTTACGTCATTGATGAAGTAATAAATGGGATAATTGTCAGGTTTTTGGAAGAGAAGAGGCGCGAAGGAGAGAATTTTGACATTTCAGTAATGATTGAATTTTATGTTGGCGTTAATGGTATCGTTGCTGTTGACGACGATCGCAGATATTAAGTTAATCGTGAAATCGGACGGCAGTTAGGTCGGTGTTGGAGAGTATGAAATTTGATAGACGAGCGGCCGGCTCGATTTATCGTTTGCATTAAACCGAAGATTTAAACCGTGTCGCGATAAATGCAGCTGAAAATGGAGCGTTTGGGAATGGCCCGTTTGCGAAAGCTGGCTAGTCAACGTTTGAAACCATTTATCTTCCGAAAATGCGCGAGTTTTTAATAACAAACGAACCATCGCGAACAGAAAAGAAACAAAATGTGAGAACAAAGGTATAACCTTTGCATCCTCGATCGGAGCGTAAAGTCTGAAAATTTCCGCTTGTGTATATGTATATAAAATATTTATGTATATAAAATATATTGAATAAATTCTGGAATTAATATAAAAAATACATGTACATATTTTTAAAATTTTTTAAATAATGTAATTTTAGTTTCTAATAAGTTTCTAACGTTATTCCTGCAGATATCCTCTGACATATCCTGCAGTATAGCTGAAGATTCTTTCAACTTTGCATACAATAAAATTGTGATAATTAATGTCGTGTAAAACATTTTGAAATTTCGCCGACACTGCGATGTGATCATATTGGTATATAAATTCAAAACAAATCTAAAAGTGTATAAATCAGAGATACTTAATTTTACTAACAGGGATCATGTAAGTATACTGAGTTTAATAAATATATAAATTAATGAACTCATTGGAACGTCGAGAATTTTATAAAACGCGCACGACGCTTACATAAAATTTTTCTACGATATACTCGAACGTTTTCACGAACCGCGCTACAATTTCAAGAATCTTTCTTCACCGTAGTGGAAGAAATCCAAATTCACAATCCATTTCTCGCGGTTATTTTTCCATCTTTTTCTTTTTCACTTGATTCACGCGTGAATCTCTGCAGATCCTGACCGGCATGACTCGGAACAGAGACTCGGGTTAAGTATAAGTTCCACTTTTGTCTGTCCTCGATCAGTTTGCGTCGATTTTTATCGTCGACTGGTTGCCACGGAAAAGAAAATTCGCTCGGCGAATATATATCTTCCCTTCGACCATACAAATCTAAAGGCAATGATTCCAGTTTCGGCTCACGTTCGCATAATTTTTCGTCGCGTCGCGACTTCGTTACGAAAGTACCAGACCGGAACAGAGGTCGTTTCACTTCGAACCAAAGTCGGTACGGAGCGTGTGTCAACGTTCTCCAAATCGTTAAATAAATCGAACTGTTGTCTGTACGAAGATAAACGTGAAGTGTTTCTGTATCATGTGCGAAGTGGAGCAGAGGATGATTCTGTGTGAAGAAATAAAAATGAAACGGAATTTTTTCATTCGAGTGTATTTTTGTTTATCGTTAAAGATCCACTTTCGGAGGAAAAAGTATCCTGACTTTCCTGACGTATCTTCGCGGCTCGGTTTAAATCATCGGCAATTTTTGCCATACGTGCTGGTAGTTGTGAAAATGGTCCAAGCCAAGAAGTTTAAAAACAATGAGCTTATCGGTTATTTCGCGTCATATTCTTTCGAAATAAAAATGATCTGATGTAATTTCTGAGAAGCTGTAATAAATCGAAACAGTTAAATCGAGTTGGCTGTTGCGTCGTTAAACGGAATTCAGTTAGAATTCAGTAGCTCATTTCGATACTGGACTAAGTTGCAATCTCTTCAATTTGCTATTTATTTTTTATTCGTCATGATACACAACACGAACAATAAAACACCACCATCTGAGATGTTCAAATGTCACATTCCGAGCAGTTCATACTTTCAAGAATAAATTCATTCGACTTCATATACATTACATCCTACAGAAATGATCGATATTTACGTATGTATGTCTGAATCTTACGTAGGAATTTTCATTTCGACTCCTGTTTTTCTCCATTTTTAACACGAACGATCCGCGCGACGCTGGGCGTTTCGCGATCCGTAATCGGAATTACAAACATCGCGAATCTTCTTCTCCGCGTTTGCAACCTCGTTATCTCGCGCGCGGATACTCTAGTTGATTCCTTTGTGCGGCTCGAGGAATTTCATTTGATCGTCGGCCCGTTATCCGGAAGCGGCTGGTTCAACGTTCGTCAGCGGCCTGGAACGCGCTTCCAACGTAATTAAAATCGTTTCGCGTTTCTCCACCGTCCGTGTATATACGCGTCCCCTCTCCACCCCCTCTTTCCCGATAGCAGTAATCAATTTTTCGATATCGCGCGCGATACTTCGCCGCGAGTGTCGCGACAAATCGATCCGGCCCGCTTAATTACTCGCGTCATTTCGAGAGCCGATATCGCCTCACGGTAGAGCGACGATGCTGTGTGAAAAATGGCGCTCGAACTGCGATCGTGCGATTACTAGCAATTAGCATGCATCTTGAATTAAGATCAAGGATGGACTTAGAATAACGGAGGCTACTTGTGCTTCTATTTTGATAGATCTTTGCTCGATCGTGGGAGAAATTTGCTTGTTCGATTATGGAATTTGATAATTCTTTTTATTTTTTTTTTTTTGAGATGATGTTGAAGTTTCTGTGAAAGTTTTGTTGTGAAAAATGGCGAACTGCGATCGTGCGACTAGCAATTAGCATGCATCTTGAATTAATTCTTGAATTAAGATCAAGGATGGACTTAGAATAACGGAAGCTACTTGCTTCTATTTTGATAGATCTTTGCTCGATCGTGGGAAAAATTTGTTTGTTGGATTATGGAATTTGATAATTCTTTTTATTTATTTTTTTTTTTGAGACGATGTTGAAGTTTCTGTGAAAGTTTCGTTGTGAAAAATGGCGAACTGCGATCGTGTGACTAGCAATTAGCATGCATCTTGAATTAATTCTTGAATTAAGATCAAGGATGGACTTAGAATAACGGAAGCTACTTGCTTCTATTTTGATAGATCTTTGCTCGATCGTGGGAAAAATTTGCTTGTTGGATTATGGAATTTGATAATTCTTTTTATTTTTTTATTTTTTTTTTGAGATGATGTTGAAGTTTCTGTGAAAGTTTTGTTGTGAAAAACGGCAAACTGCGATCGTGTGACTAGCAATTAGCATGCATCTTGAATTAATTCATGAATTAAAATCAAGGATGGACTTAGAATAACGGAGACTATTTGCTTCTATTTTGATAGATCTTTGCTCGATCGTGAGAGAAATTTGCTTGTTGGATTATGGAATTTAATAATTTTTTGAGATGATGTTAAAGTTTTATCACAAAGTATTTTACTGTGGAAGTTTTGTTATAAGGCGAGGTTATTGCAAGTCTTATGCAAGAAGATTTATTATAAGAGAAGATTAAGGAACCAGAAAGAGATAAATAGAAGCGAGGCGCTTAGTAGAAGTCAAACAAAAGAATGAAGAAGAACACGGACCAGAGTGAACAGAATGTAGAGGATTTAAAAGTTTTCGTTAAAAGCCATCATCAAATATCACCACTTTCATTCGATACTTTTTCAGTCATAACCGCAACGACGTAATAACTAAACAATCCTGTTGACTGGAAATTTGATCAAGAAATTATAACTGCGGTTATAATAATGCAAGAATGAATTGGACGAGAGGGGAAAGTGGAAATTTGATCTCACGATCGTTTGATTCTATTTTGTTAGATTTTCGACCTGGCCTTGGAGAAGAAGTTCTGTTTGGTTTGTGAAGAAGAGGATTGCTCAAGTCATTAGTTATGTTATACTTATCGTCGATTGATCATTTTATCTAGTTTAGAAGATGAGATATTTTATTACGAGATGAATTTCGTAGAATCGAAATAGAGAATCAATTTCTATTATATTTGGGACGCGAATGGAAGAGAACACAAGTATACAAGTATACAAGTATTTCTATTTGAGATACAAATATGAAGGTTGAATCAAAGAACGAAGAAGAATATGAAATACAGCGTAAGTCATTTTTTTCTCCACAATAGTAAATACGCTGGCAATAGTAACATGATCAATATAAAAGTACATGTATCACTTATCTATCACATTCAAGATTGTAGAAATTTATTATTGTCGTTCGTTTCATTAATTTTTACATTCATATCATGTACTTGCATATTATGTTGCTATATATTTTATCACACGATTGCAGAGACTTGTTATTATTTAGATTACAGAAATTTTTAGAACAACAGGTTAATAAAATCGAGTCAATTGTAACTTTCGTATCGAAGCTTCTCCTCCCCCTCTGTTTGTTATTAGCGCACGTTTGGATTCGAGGTGGCCCTAACAAACTCGACGAGTCGTAAACATTCTCCATTTATTTTCATCCCCTCGGAAACTTGCGCTCTTCCGGTTTGCTTGAAACCTGTGAATCGCGCAGACGGCGCAGGAAAATCACAGCGAGCTACTCAATTGCTGCTACAATGGCTACTAGGAAGCAAATGTTCCCTATTATACGGCACCCTATTTTCCGGACAGTAGCAGCTGAACACACGTACATATGTATATACACACAGCGGCGTAACCGACCGGCCGGTTTTTCCTTTTTCAAGCACGGCACGCGAGCATTTCCACCAGTGGAGATTAAACCGTTGTGTTTTCACGTCGTAGCTGTTTATTTAATAATAGCCAGCTAAACTTCCTCCAATGTTCTTATTTTCTCCAGTGTTCTTATTTTCTCCAATGTTCTTATTTTCTCCAATGTTCTTATTTCCACCAATGATTCTGCTGAATCGCGCGAAATTTTTTCACGTGGTTTTCAACTTTTCAGCGCTGTTTCAACAAACGATCGTTGCAATTACAATCGATCGGTTTTTAAACAGATACAAATTCAGTCGATTGTTTATAATACTTGTGATCGTGTACTTTCTGGTGATAATGACTCTGTCAATGTAACTACCTTCAATAAATAATAATAAATTTAAAAAATCTAGAATAAATAAATAATAAATAATAAATAAACGATCTATAATAAATAAATAATAAATAAAATATCTATAATAAATAAATAATAAATAAAAAAACCTATAATAAATAAATGTAACCACTTTAAATAATAATAATAGAAATTTCACTAAGAACTCGTCCAAAATGATTCGATACACTGCGACGAAACACGAATGCATCATGGTTGCTGCGCTCGCCCAAAAATAAGCGAAACTTACTACTTTCTGATGACAATGACTCTGTTAATGTAACTACCTTAAATGAATAATAATAAATAAAAAAAACCTATAATAAATAAATATAACTACCTTAAATAATAATAATAATAATAATAATAGAAATTTCACTAAGAACTCGTCCAAAACGATTCAATACAGCGCGACGAAACACGAATGCATCATGGTTGCTGCGCTCGCCCAAAAATAAGCGAAACTTACTACTTTCTGATGACAATGACTCTGTTAATGTAACAATCTTAAATAAATAATAATAAATAATAACTAAATGTAACCACCTTAAATAATAATAATAATAATAATAATAATAATAGAAGTTTCACTAAGAACTCGTCCACTTCACCCAAAACGATTCAATACACCGCGACGAAACGCGAGCGTAATTACGATATCGTGGTCGCCGCGCTCGCCGAAAAGTAAGCGAAACAATCCGAGGCATCCGCTATAGAATGCTCGTATCTCTCCCGAGCTTTCGTTGTTTCGGCTTTACAAGGCTGATTAATTTTGTTTGCTCTTAGATGCCCGATCAACGAAATTACATTCCAGCAGTCTAATTCCATTGGTTAAGCGCTGGTTGGCCGGAGGTGGCAACAAATTAATTACGATCGCGTTGAAACCGCGACAAGCATCGCGCGGCGCGATAAAGCTCGGGTGAAAACTCGCGTGACGTGAGGGTGAAAGTAAGCCAAGAAGGGGGGAGGGGGGGGGAGCAGCGAAGAACAGCGAAATATAAAAGTAAGAAGAAGAAGAAGAAGAAGAAGAAGAAAAGAAAAAAGAAAGAACGGCGGGAGAGACGGTGAAATCGTCGCGCGACCCGTAATCTCTTTAATGGCCTCGCGATTTGTGTGCTGGAACCGTGAAATATAATTTCTCGCGGTAAATCGCGCGGTATCCGCGCTCGGAGAATGAAAGGTGAAACGAGAATATACACGTTCACGGCTCGGTGTTTCGCTTTGTTGCGAAAACAAGGGGCTGGTAATGATACGACGATTTACAATTTTTCCGCGGTTGAATCGTTTAATTAGCTACTACATTCGACACGAATATAAATTTTAGCTGTATCTGCCATTTCCTTGCGATATTATCTGCGTTTAACGAATTAAGTCATCGCGTAAATATTTTTATTCACCGCAAAACTGAATTGAATCGGTAATACGATCTTCAACATTTTTTGACATGATATTATACATCTACTCTACCATGATGAATGACGTAATTTATGACCAAGTGTCATTTTCTGACACCAGTGTAAAGAGGCAATTGTAACGATACAGTCGAGACACGATTTTTAAATTGTATAAAATGATGAATCTCGAATATTTTCGCCCCGTGGGAGCATAAATTCTCTTCAATGATTTTACTTTTAGCGCCCCGTAGTGATAGATAGATTAATCGGAGAAACGGACATGCCCCGGAAGCTCGATTTATTTCGCGCGCGTGCCGAGGTAAATTAATCGAAATTGCGGCCGTTAATGACGCCCGACGTCGCAATAAAAATGACAAAAGAAACGAGATTAACGATCGTGTATCTTCCCAAGGGTTCAATAATGCCGCGCAGCTCCATCACCGATAATTTTTTCACCCCCCCTCTCCTCCTCTTTATTCGTTAAACTTCTTTCGACTAAACTAAAAATGACTCGTCCAACATCTCCCCACTACTCACGTGTCATTAATTATTTTTCGATTAATTAAGACCGCCGACAATGACGAAGTATCACGCTGATGGGATTCGATCGATTTTCACTGGTGGAATACAGTTTTCTAACGACTGACCGACGATTTCATTCAATATGGCGGCCATATTTATTCACGTCGTTGCTTGCACAACGTTGTCGATGAACATTAAAAAGGCAGCGTTTCAAATCGTGTTTCACGTTTCGAAATAAATCTCGTTGCACCGGTGCCGGCTCGTTGTTCCCAAAGCGTATCGTATTTTGTTAAAGTTTAATCAACGAGCGGTTGTTTAGGTTCGGTTTACATCGGCGCGGCGAAAGGAGAAACTGCCAACCGCGTTTAAAAAATCCGTATCGATTTCCCGCGCGTTCGGTGAACAATGAAATATTTTTAACCGTTGAAACGCACGATTTTTTTCGTTATAACTCGCCCCTCGATTCAGAATGACGGACGTATCATCGAACTGCCACTTGGCGGCTTTTAGATTAGAAATAAAATGACTGTCGTAATCAGAAAATTTTTAAACGACACACGTAATGCTACGGAGTGAAAAATGTAGAACTAAAAATGTAGAATTTATCATTTTTGTTGTTTGATCTTGAGAAAGAAGATAATTAAAGTAACAAGCATTTTAATTTGTAAAAATTAAATTTAACTCAGGGGGGAGGGGGAAGGGGTGGGAGGATTAATTAACTTCCCGTTCTGAGAGTTTGCAACGTCAAAGCACGTTTCTCGTTTTTTAAATTCAAAAGAATTTGCAAACCGAAATCTTTCTCTCTTTCTTATTCTACGTTAAAGGAGCAATATTCTGCGAACGCCAATAAAAAAAAAGAAAACAAGAAACGAAGAATTTTAATTGCTCGCAACTAGTTTTACAGCTTCGAGTAAATTTTTATCGATTTCGTTTAATCAGAGAATTTTTACCAGCGAAGAATTATGTAATTAAAAGAAGCAATTTTTCATTTAAAGCCGTTAATTATTGTAATTAAAAACGTTCATGAACCTCTCTTTTAAACATTGTCTGCAACCATTTAAATTACTAAAATACTAATTTCATATTTCATTTCATATTATATAACTTTGTATTAAATTTATTACTATTATTTGTTTGAATTTATATTTTATTATTTCTGAAACGTTTGGTCAAGAGTGTTTCGAAACTTTAGGAAGTATAGTTTTTGGCCAAAAGATTAGAGCCACTCGCAATTATAACTTATACCGAATATAATTATAATTTATACTGAATACATTAATGATCAAATTTATTAAATTGTATTATTGGGTTCTATACACACGTTTATTAGTAATTTATGCATTATTATACATTCATTTCACTACATTTCGTTATGTATAATACGTACATATGTTAGAATATCAGTTATAAGTGATAAATAATTGAACGCCATTTACAATAGATTTAAGTCAAAAATAAAAAAAAGATAAAACAGAGTTGTTTCAAAGCAAAGAGTGGAAGCTCAAATTAATTAAAAAAATCAACATCTAATTATACTCGAACATAATACGTACGTCGTGTACTTAAACAGGCAATAAAAATCATTATCAAATTGTATTGGGATTTTTAAATTTTACTACAAATACATGCGATATTGAAGATTGCAAGTGGTCCTAATTTTCTGCACATTTTTGTAACCGTATAAATAAAACTGAATTAAATAAATTAAGAGAATTAAGTCATGTCAAGTTAAAGGCACATTCCTCCCTTAAGGAACTGTGAAATTCTTCATCAGGCCAATGGATAATTAGAAAGACATATTGAACCTAGAACGTATAGTCAACCATCTCTGTGACTCGACAGAATCGCGAGTACAATTGAATTTCCACGCTTTGCCATTATTCTACAAATCTATCGAAGCAATCGTGCCAGAGATCCAAGAAAAAAAAGGGTCAACAATAGATTTTCTCCGTGGCTGGCGGTTCCTTTTCCTAACACCGATGGCCGAGACTGTTCCAGTTAAAATCGAAAATCGTTCCCACCCACGGTGTGTTATTGCACCATTCCCTGACACGCTGGCAACACTACAAAAATCCCCCGTTGGAAGCGATTATCCATTGATTTTCCATCGAATTCCGATTTTTTTTTTTCTTTTTTAATCGTACCTCGCCGACGAATTGAAGTTTCTCCGTGGCATTTCGGTCTCGGGTAGAAACAAAGCAAAAAGAAAAAAAAAAAGAGCAAATTCAGTCTGCAAGGCGTAGGTTCTTTGTAATCGAATTTTTCTTTTTTTTTTTTTTTTTGGAAAATATCGGGATTAGAACGGTGTAAAATGTCGGAAGCAAAATGTCGAGGTACTGCGAACGTTGGTGTTGAATCGTTGAAACAGATAGATAAGAACTTTGTGGTAAGTATTACGACGCTACGCGGTTATATTTAATTGCAAGTTTCGTGAAATGAAAATTCTTTTGGAGGATCTTCTAGAAATTCATCGAGAATAAAATGTCGAAACGTTACGAACGTTCGCGGTAAATTGTTGAAATGGTAAGGATTTTGCGGTAGGTCAGGAAGATATTCAAACACGAGTTATATTTACATGAATTTTTAAACATGGGCGTCGCGGAATAAATCTTCTTAATTATCGGTGTAATTAACACATTTTTAATAATTCAAAATGTTTTGGAATGTATTGAGAGAAAAACACTGAAAATTAAAACATCAAAAATATAACAACTGCTTGCTGTGAATTATTAACTATTAACATACTACGAATTTTCAATTTTCGGAAATAAAAGTATTTTTCGTAGATCAGAATTTTTTGAAACATACTGGCAACATCGAAATTACAATAATTTTATGCGGTTAATTATTAAAACATTTGAAATTTCGCACTGAAAGATTTTATGAAATAGAGGTTGTTCTCTACATCATAATTCCCTGAAATATATCGATAGTAAAATATTGAAATTCTACAAAATTGGCGGTAAATTTGTAAGAATATTGTAAAACGGTTATAAAATTATCGAGAATTCTTTATAATTAAAAATTAAAAGGATTTCCTACAATTAGCTGCTTCCTTTGCGGGATAAAAATTTTTCTGAAATGTTCGATACTTCATTAAAAAATCTCAATAACACGTCGCTTATTAGTTCTCGCTACGTCGATAAAAATAAGAAAGCTGCGAGAACGTTGCGTTAATAACATCGTCTCTTAATAAATTTATAAAACGCAAAAAATATGTTTATATAAAGGCAGAATCCATAGAAGACGTGTGGCAAAAAACTTAACGTTGCAATTATTTTAAAATAAAACACGCGAGAGTGGTATTGATTGATGTGACAAGTCGCCTTATGTCACATACAACGAATCGTATCTCTCTTTCGATAACTTTTATTCGTAAGTCCTTTTGATACAGGAAAAATATAGGCGTACGTGTTTACACAGCGTACGCCTAACAACTGATTTAAATATCCCTCTGTAACTTCCCTTTAGTTTTCAAGATAAATTTACCTGCTCGTGTGTTTTTTTTTTCTTTTTGATAGATTTCACGATGAAATTTAAGCTAATATTTGCACAGTCGACTTTCGTGCAACCATCGATCAATCAAAGCCCCTCATCGCTTCCTCCGCGTCGCGATAATTCACTATTTTTCATTATTTCGAACGTTCGTCCCGAAGGAGGAATCTCGCAGAAGATGTCACGTGTTTTTTTTTTTTTTTTTTAACAGAACGAAGCTGGTTGTTTAGGCGGGCAGTTTATGAACGAAAATGCAAATTAGCGGCGAAACGTTCCGAAGGGGTGACTTCACAACGTAATTCACGATTCGTTTATTCGACGTGTTTCCGGCTTGATTTTTTCGACTTCTCTCTCTCTCTCTCTCTCTCTCTCTTTTTCGCTTTTCGTTGTGTCTCTTCTCGTCCTTTTTTTTTTTTGTTGCAGTACGTGAAAATAAACGGGTTATTTTAAACTCGAAGAAATCAGGTTTCAAGCACTCTACTCGTGACAAATGCAATCGACCTTTTTCGTGCAAATGGGGAGTGAGGAGAAAAAAGTGTGAAAAAAATTCGAAATGGACTGTTAAAGATAACAGAGTTCGAATTATTTTCATAGTAACAGACGTTGGTTCTTGCACGTACGAGATCGTTTTGAATTTTCATTGCCAACGCGACGAAATATTTAATTTTCTGTTTGAAAGAGAAATACTAAACTGCTGAGTATCGAATAACTAAATTAAATCGGAATATGTGTATTTTATGTATTTTACGTTACTGAATATTATATCTGTTGTTATAATTTTTTGATATTATTACCAGACTTTATATTATTATTATTATTATATTATATTATCATGTTATTATTATATTATTTCCTTTCTTGACAACATATTTAACTACGTGCAGCAAAATTTTTACATTTTTATAGTTGCTTGCTCGCGTAGATCATTTTGATATTTAATAATTGATTTAACTTTCTATATTTGATATTAACTTCCTCCAAATTACGTTTGATATCTACGTTCATCCACGAGATTTACATTTAACGAAAACTAATAAATAAAATTACGAGAAATGCAAATTGCATCTCTCCAACAAGAAAGAAAGAAGACAAAGATCCTTGACGTGTTTCCTCGAACAAGAGAAGAATAATTAAATAAAAGAAAAAGGGACGATCGATAATTCGGGAATGTTTTACGAATTTATCTGCACGTTTCTAACAGAACGGCAGGCAAGCGGAAATAAATCACACGCGGCGGATGGATAGATTTATTTTCAATCGACTAGGTTTCAGCACATGCTCGGGGATTCCCGTATTATCTGCCATCCCGAAAAGTGAGCAGCGCGACTGGCGAGCCGCGAGATGCGGCGTAAACTAAATTCGAAACGGATTTATTTTCGGAGCATATCGACGCGAGCGTTTAATTACGTTAATGAATCGACGATTTTCTTCCCCACGTCCGACTCATTCGTTGCTTCTCTCTCTCTCTCTCTCTCTTTCTCTCTCTCTCTCTCTCTCTCTCTATCTTTTATTTTTGTTTTGTTTTCTCGCTTCACTTTCTATCTCTGCATTCGTTCAATCGCATCGGTGGCAAACAATTCATCGCGACGCGATCCATCTTCCGTCCTGAATTATTGTGCGCTTAATTGATTGAAAAGCATCGGTATGATGGATGCAATTTTTGGCGGATTTGAAATCGTATCGTTCCCGCATTCGTTTATGAGGGATTTCATAGTCTGCGGGATACGCAAAAATAAAAATATGAAGATACATAATACATAAAGATACATAATGTAGGAATCCCGACTTGAGATCCCAATTTGTAGGAATTTTGTTAAAGGATAGTTGTTTATTTCAGGTTAAATAAAAGAAAATTTGCTTAACGATGATTATAAAGTGACGTTTTACACTATTTTCTTAATTGCTAAACTGGCTAGACTTGCAACTCTTAATTCACTCTTTTCTCTCTTTCACGGCTCGCTCATTCTGCTCTCTCTGACATCTCGACACTCACTCTGCTCTTTCTGACGTCTCGACACTCACTGCCTTCCTCATCTGCACAAAAATTCGTCATTCAGACACACATACACACAAACGCATTCATATCTTTAGTGTCTTAAACGCTAGGCCTGGCCGAGGGCTAGCCATAAACAATCTCAAGTCCCAGGCCTAACTTTCTCTACTGTTTATGCTACACTACTTGAGACATCTGCAATCGGGCACTGAAGAGAGTTCTGGGCCCTTTCCCAAAATTTGCCCATCCCACAATAATAATACACAAAGATGTAATTTTCATGTATATTCATAATAAAGGTAACTAAAACGAAGCTCTTAATTTTGTACAAAATATATATAACATAAGCATGAAGTATAATATACAAAAATATATAGGACATATTCGTTGGTATGTATTCTAATTAGATAAGTATTCGTTCATTTATTTCCCACCTCCAACTACAAGAATTCCTTCGATTTTTGAAACCAAATAGTGTACCCATGTAAATCACTGAATTTAACAAGAGATTAAATAATTCAAAT
Source organism: Frieseomelitta varia (assembly GCF_011392965.1). NCBI lineage: Eukaryota > Metazoa > Arthropoda > Insecta > Hymenoptera > Apidae > Frieseomelitta > Frieseomelitta varia. The sequence continues at coordinate 1,362,493 of NW_025110018.1, read as the reverse complement.
AGAAAAGGTTGAACAATTTTTGCAATCACAATCGAAGCACGTTAGTAAATAGTTACTATATTTATTTGTTTAATTCTCTAACTAAGAGAAGAGTACCAGTGCTTGTTGCAATTACAAAATGCTCGCGAATGAAGTTATATACCATAAGTGTTGATCTACTTTACAATAACATTTAAATTGTAAAAATGACAACGCCGAAATTACTCTTTTGATCATTTTGGTGATGCACTGCTCGTCGATCGTCGAAACTATCGTTCGAAAGTATCGTTTGCAGAACAAAGATTGATTTTCAGTGTCCTCGGTGTGGATGGACGCACAACGAAAGGCCGCTGGAAGAAGTTGCGTCCCGTGTAAATGATTTATTGCTCCTCGCTGCTTAAAGCAGTGACCGGTATATTTGCCGCGGCACGACCGTGCGAATTGCTTTCGGATTTGCCACGATGAATATTAATAGCAGCGATTTTTGTATCGGAGTCGTTTGGATACGCGCGTCGCATCTTTGAAAAGTTGCCGCCAAATCGGGGAAGGATTATGCGGAGTTCCGATCGGTCGCGAAAGTTCGACGACGTTCGAACGTTTGCAATTTAGATTCAGACAGATGAACGATCTTCACCAAGGTAGGGGAATTTTTATTTACATCGGGTTGCCGACATGCATAACTCAGAACGTTCATTTCATTCGTTTGCACCTGTTTATGAATTTTTACGATATTTGATACACGCGTATATCTTATATTCCTCAAGTTTCACTTTCATTCACAATTGTAATTACATTTTTATATCTTCACTTTATAATCTTATTTCAATTTGCAACATCGATTTCATTTTCAATCTGTAATTTTCGTTCTCAATTATATTTCGTTATATTTTAATGTTCGGTATCATTCCCAAGTTGCGAGTGTATTTTATAACACAATTGTTAATGTACAAACAGTTTGCAGATCCTTTGGTTTCCAAACAAATATAGCACTCGTTACAACTTTCTATATAATTACGTATTAATATTGTTTCCCGCAAATTCTTTTATTATCAATTAAACCAAGGACTGTTTGTTATTATTTCAGCGGAAGTTGTATAAATATACATCTGTTCTGCAAAGTCGAGAACTTCAATTGCACGAAACCACTTTTTTATTGATTTCATTCGATCGCAATTTGCTATTCTTCTCCCTGATTTTAATTTTCTGGGGATAAAAGTGTACTCACTTCATCTTTGAAAAAAAAGAAAAAAACTCAGGACTGTCTAAACATCATCTTTCATATAATACGAAGCTATATCAATTGAAATTGTCAACTCTCTTTATTATTATTACAATTATTATTATTATTAATATTATTATTATTATATTAACAATAATATTAATAATAATAATTGTAATAATAATAAAGAGAGTTGACAATCTCAATTGATATAGCTTCGTATTATATGAAAGATGATGTTTGTAACGATTATAACTTTTAAAGTGTAAAGACAATTCTGAGTTTTTATTTGTTTTTTTTTTTTTCAAAGATGAAGTGAGGACACTTTTATTACCAGAAAATTAAAATCAGGGAGAAGAATAGCAAATTGTATATTGCAATTGCATATTGCTATATAATAGCAATTGTATTAATATAATAATAATTATTATTATCATCATTATTATTATCAACTCTCTTCGATTATCACTACAATTATGCTCCTCGCAGTATATTCCAGAAACTCACAAAATATGTCTCAAGGACAAGTATTTAAGATTTAAGATTTTCAAGAATGAAACGTAGCTTCGGTCAGACCACAGGGGGAACATCAATCTCTGACTCTTCCAGTGACAGAGAAAGAGCCAGGATCGTGATTTCCATGAAACGATTGGCAGGGGAGGATCGCATTTTCCACCGGCGCGAAACCTCGGCCAGGATATTGGCAACGGGCCAAAGATAAGTGAACGCGACCGCGGGCCGGACTTTCAACGGAACAATCGGATAAACAAAATCGCGCAGGGTAGATCGGCGTGGCTGCGGTTTCAACATCTGTAGAGTCCGCCACGGTGGAAGTAATCGAAGCTAGTCGGTTGACCGGCAGAATTAATGGTAGTTGCGGCAGACCGGAGGTAGAAACTTTATGGAACGACGTCGTTTAGAAACGTGGAATTGTAACTCAAAGAAGATTACAGGGTATATTCGGTGGTATTAGGTTTCTTTGCATCCGGATGGGGCACTGGCGCGTGGAAGAGCGCTATGTAAATTTTCGCGGAACGTTCCGGCCCGCGAGCGATCCATACGGATTGGATATTTGTTCTCGAGCCTATCTACGTTTCATGCCAGAACTTCGAACAAGCTGTCTCTCTCTTTTATCACTCTTTTCTTTCAATTTTCAAGCGGCTTTTGACTTTTAATCTTCAGCTGAATGGAAAATTTTGGAAATTGCGGGGAATTTTTGAATTCTGCGTCCGTTGAATCGTTTTGTAAAATTCGGCGGATGTACACAGAGCCGAGTTCAAGAAAGTAATTTCACTCGCAATATTGGCGTATTCAACCTCTTCCTATCTTTCACTTTTTGTTGCGAGATATATTTTATAAATGTACGTGTTAAATGTATTTTGATAGAATATTAACACATTATTTTAATTAATATAAATTTTGTCTTGTTACACGGTTATAAACAAATATTGTACGTACAAAATGAATATGTAGCTACGTATTTTTAGACACACCCTTTTATTGTACACCCTGTATATGAAACCTTGGAAGAATACTTGAAAGAACAATTTAATAAGTTTCAATCTTTTCATCATTATTGATCATTAGATTCGAAACGATCTCTCTTTATTTTGATAGGTGAAAGTATATTCAATTTTATCGATTTCTTATCGATTTTATTATTCGTTTATGTTTACGTTATATTTTATAAATGTACGTGTTAAATGTATTTTGATAGAATACACACATTATTTTAATTAATATAAAAAAAATGTTATACAAATTTTGTCTTGTTACACGGTTATAAACAAATATTGTACGTACAAAATAAATATGTAGCTACGTATTTTTAGACACACCCTTTTATTGTACACCCTGTATATGAAACCTTGGAATAATACTTGAAAGAACAATTTAATAAGTTTCAATCTTTTCATCATTATTGATCATTAGAATCGAAACGATCTCTCTTTATTTTGACAGCTGAAAGTATATTCAATTTCATCGATTTCTTACCGATTTTATTATTCGTTTATGTTTACATTATATTATATTATATTATATTTTATAATTATCGTTTATCTGAACACTTAGTCAGTAGTATTCGTATTTTAAAACATCGATATTAAGCATACAAAGTGACCTTTTACTTTATTTAGGTCTCTTGTCGCAGAGACAGCGTTGCTTTAACAATGCATGTCGGTAAAACAATTCTACTGTCAGGTTGTACGCCGTATTTCTTACGACATTTCATTCTTATGTCTTCCCGATGCAAAATGCAGGAAGTAGCGTGCTATTTATACATCTAGCCAATTTCTCGATACATTTTGCATACTCGGTTATTTTTATTCCCCTGCAGTTATTCTCGTCGTCTCGTTGTAATTTCAGAGTTGCACTTCATCCTGAGGAGATGTACGCCTGATTTCTATTTTCAGTGGGACAATTATGGATAGATAGTTTTGGAAATCTCCTTAATCAAACTTCGTGCAATCAATTTTAATTATTCTAATTTTAGTTATCAAGAATTTTCACGAAAATTGCTTTTTTCGTCTAATTTTTAACATCCCACTGAAACTAGCTATTGTTCGATCGATCAAGTGTTTCAAAGTTTCACAAAAATTGCTATTTTTGCACTCTCTATTTAATTTTTAAAAACTCGCGGAAAATTAAATTTTTACTCGATCGATCAAGTGTTGCAAATATTTTAAATCAGTCGTTCAAATATTTTAAACTCCCACGGAAATTTTATCGATCAAACATTTCAAAAATTCCGTTTCCTGCGTCTTTTGCACGAAATCTTTTAAAAATTCCCCATAAATTTAACCTGTTTCTGCTTTATTAACCTTTCAATTTTTACCCCCATCGATCAAATATTTTCACGCAGAATTTCAGCTTCGCAGAGATTAGTTTCCCGTGCAGTTCAGTGGCTCCAATCTTTCAACGCCAAAGATCATCAAGATTTCGAATAAAAATCTGCGTAGAACAGAACAAAAAAAAAAAAAAAAAAAGAAAATTAATTCGCAGACTCGTCGAGCGTTTAGTAAAAGGCGGAAGATTAGGGAGCCGTCTCCGTTTCATAGCTTCGTCTTCATTTCGAATCGAGTATCGACCCGACCCACGCGGGATTTCGTATTCGCCGACGCGAAGAAGCACTTTCCTGCTTCGAAGACTGTCTCGTTTCGACACACACGATACGTGACACGTCAGTTTTTTGAGAAACACGAGGAACTCATCCCGACCGAGTGTTTCCACTCTTTTCGAATTTAAAGTCCGACATCTGCTTTTCGCCTCGCGGCTAAACAATCAGATTTGCAATGACGCGTGTAATTGCGGAGCGTTTAAATTTTCGGCTGTGTCGAACGTCGCGTCGTACGTATTTAGTTTAGAGTGAACCGGCGTAAATAGTTTCGAGAGTTTAATTGAAATCGAGAAGTTATGGAATTATAATTGGAGTTTGAAGAGTCGACAGTATTTGAATTGTGCGAAATTTACGTATATGTTTAATTAACGTTACAGATCGATAACGAACGTCGCTCGTTTACTGCAAAAATCAATCGATTTCAGGGGGAAACGAGTTCGAATTGTTGTAATTTCGTTGCCGTTCTTATGATAATATTTGCGTACACCTGCAGAAATTTATTTATTTGGCGAAAAGTATAAATGACAACTGTCTTTCTTTCTGTATCAATTACGCAAAGAACTGAAAGTTTCGAGTTAAAAATAAACGAGAGACACGTAAGCACTTAATTCCGAGGATTTAATTGAAGTTGAGAATTATAACTGGATCCAACGATTAAAGTATTATAGAAATTAAAATACAGAAGAATAGAGGGAAAATTTATGATACAACAATTCAGAAAAGTCATTCAAGTCTTTAAAGACACACTGGTGCAAATTTACAAAATTTCCACGAACAATTACAAAATATTTATGTTGATTACTTTGTAAACTTTGTACGAAACATTGCAAATTATTCAGGCTAACTAATATAAACTTATATAAACTAATATAAAAATCGTAAGAAATATGATAAATTACACATTTTGACTACAGAATTATATAATTATCATAGAATTCCATAGAATTTCAATTGAATTGTTACCAAAAAGAAAAAGAGAAAAAATAATAAAATTAAAAATTATCGATTACGATAAAATAAAAATTACAACCAATTATAATTTTCGACTAGAAGAAATATGATAAATTACTCGTTTTGACTAGTCTACAGAATTATATAATTATCATAGAATTCCATAGAATTTCAACCAAAATTATTACCAAAAAAAAAAAGAGAAAAAATAATTAAAAATTAAAAATTATCGATTACGATAAAATAAAACATTACAACCAATTATTACTTTCGACTCTAACCAACCTGATAAAATCTCAATAGAATGCTCGAGCGTTGCTCTGGTCTTTTAAAAATTTGAGGAACTCTCACCAAGTCCGACGACGGGGAAGTTAGTGTCGAGACCCAGCTGACAAAGAGCTGGAAATCGAGTTCCCGTAATTACCGATCAGGCAACGCCCGGTCGCCAAGTACCTCTCCACGGAATCAAAGAAAACTCTCGTTGCTCGAGAAGCAGCTTCGAGGAAGCGTTTCTCTGCGAGATAGCTTTCCTTGCGTGGCCTTTTCTTGCCGGCATGTTACCCGGCACGGGAGGAAAGCGATTCGCGCGAAGGGACGACGAGGGTTGCGAGGCGAAACGATAATAATTGTGACGGCTGCGATGCTCGATGCCGAGGAACTTGCCCCCATCTCGGGGTTCGAACAAAACGTCCGAGGCGAAATGAAAATCCCAAGAGTCATTGAAGTCGTGGAACTTTGTATCACGGAGCGATGATTGGAGCAGAGCTTCTTCACGGTACCATCTTTCGTTTTAAACACTTTCGGAACGACGGTTTCTTCCTCGTTCACCCGAAGGGATGATTGGGTAGATACAGGATGGCGCAACCGATTTCTGACGTGAAAAAATGAATCGAAGGAAAGAATAGAATATTCGGGAAAATTGAGTTTGAAAATTGATCGAGTGCATTTGAATCTGTTTAATTAATAAGGCGTGAATAAATCGACACGAGGATATTCTACGCGCGTGAATTTTCTCGTCCAAGGTTTATTTTTATTGGCTCAGTAAATAATGCCTCGTAAAATAGAAAATAAAGTAATTGTACAGTAAAGTTGTTCAATTTTTATAGTCTGAAAAGTGTGAGATATCGAAGAAGAAAAAGTGAGTAATTTATATTATAATATATTTAAATATAATATAAATATTATATAACGTATATATAAATAATATTATATTTTTATAACGCATATATAAATATTAGTATTTCCTTTTCATCAATATACCTGTCTACTGAATCTGTTAATAATTTATATAGCACGTTTGAAATTGTCTCGCACAGAATTCATCGTTTCAAGTTGATTCATTGTGGAATTCAATAAAAGTTTTGTAATTGGTATTAATTCTTCATCACTAGTTAAAAAGAATTATGTCACTGTAAATTAACATTCAATTAACTTTCGAAACAAATCGCGTAGTTTAGTGTTCAGAGTTAGTTATAATAATAACCGTGTGCTGTTTCAAAAGATTACAACGATATTTAATATAATAACAGGAAACTTCTCCTGAGCAACAGCACTTGGTGAAATATGAGTTTTAGGGATGAATGGCATGAAATTTTAGAGATGAAATACGAGCACAGTTTCCAGGGTATCCTGATACCCAATATACTTTGAAAAAAGAAAGGGGAATAAAACAACCACCGGGTCTTCTATATACTAGCTTCGAACCAAATCGTGCCTTATTTTTCCTTGGTTCTTCTACTAAATATCGGGACGGGTACCCGAAAATTTCGAGATTCTCGAAAGAGTTGGAATTTGGGAAAGGATTGGAGACAAGTTTAAATAATTGGTTAAAGCCTTCAACTATATCGAAAGGTCGCTGATCTAGAACCATCATTCGAGCAATTCCTTCTGTTATATCTTTTGGTTTAACAATCTTTCGCGTATCATTTTGTACACGCGACAAATTTTATATCGATTCAGTTTCTTTTTCTAGTACATGTACTTATGTTTGGATGCATATGCTTCGAATGGCGTAATAAACCAGTAGTAATTTGCATACTTACAATTTAAAATTCATGGTGACAATGTGTGCGTTCCGCCTTTGTATCGTCTTTTTCTTGAAAGTGTTTCCCAAACAGAGCTTCTCTTTATCTTCTTCCTTTGCACGATATCTTCCGCACTAATTCCTGCCACCACAACTTTACTCTCACTATCACTCGACAGTCTTTTTTTAAAGATTTTTAATCTTTATTAAATTCACACAGATTTTGAAACATACGTCCGAGCTCTCCGAGTTTCTCAGCGATAGTGCTCAACGGCGTACATAATATCCAAGTACGAAACACGCAGTCATACGTTCGTTTACATCAGGTCACACGATTCTTAGAATCCGTGTTTCCAATAATTTCACTGGCAGAAGAAATTGTACTGTGTATTTACATATTTCGTAGACTGCTATACAGCATAGTGGTTTGAGAAATGGTAGCCGGGTTCTCGAAATTTTCGGGAATCTCGACTTTATCGGGAAACCCGATTTCTTCGGGAATCTCGAAATTTTCGGAAACCCGAGCCGACTCGTCCCAACCATCGGGTTCCCGATATTTTCAGGTTCTCGCACACCCCCAACTATAATTTTACCTTGTAGTTGAATATACTAACGTACTAAATAGATGTAATTGTAATAATAACAATAAATAATAATATTAAATATTAATATTGCATAAATAACATTACACAGTGATTTTAGATAACTAGAACATTACAAAAAATACTACTTAAATTATAATAAATTACACGAGACTATAAATATTATAAAAAGACTACATAAAAACTAACTAGAATATTATAAGAAGACTACGATATGAAAAAGTACGAAACTTTGAAAAATCGAGGAGTCAGAAATCTTCTCAAAAATTCCTTTCATCCATTTTTAATACCACAACATAATTAGTTGACGACACGACGTATCGGCACTGTTTTAAAAATTAAACGTCAAACTTGAATAAAAATTGAATGCTGGGCGGTGAAAGTTTCAAGCTTCGGCTGTATCGTGAGGATTTATCACAGAAAATATCGCGAATCGAAGGGACGTAGATCGCTCTGGGGATCAAAAGCTCTGAAAATTAACGGCAAACTCGCGCGATGTAACGACCGTGCATTGTCGAGAGGAAAAAGGGAGAAAAAAAGGAAAGAAAGAAAAGAAGCGAAGTAGTAATCTTCTAAAACGGACCGCCACATTTGTTGGCTTTACGACTTCGCTCGCGCTCCACCTAACCTAAAGTGCACGTCTGTGTTTACCATCGTTTCCAGCACCGTTAAAGAAAAATATTAACCCACACGGTGTTCCTCCCTGCGCGAAAGTGATTTAGTATGGGAACGGGAAACTCTCGAAAGGGATCAACTCGAGTGAAGAACAAGGACGAAGGGAACCTCCATAACGATGCGAAGTGCTCGAGTATATCTTACACCTCTTCCCAATCGCTTTCATGGCGATGCAATAACTGATGGAATACTAGTCTTCTTCTTATCGAAAACAGATATTATTTCTATAAATTCCATCTGTAAATCTGTACTGACCGAGACCTTGGTATCATTTTTTTTAGTTATTAAATCTTTAAATATCGCATCTGCTGCTGTGATTTGATTTTTGAGTCGTTCAATTAACAAACAAAATGGTTTTTGGCGAACAAATTTTCCAAGGCAAGAAAAATTAAGATGGTGTCTCCATTGAATTTTATTTTACATCTTTTATTTCTTCTCGCGCGTACAATAACCTTCTATCAATTAGTTACTGTTGTCCACTTTAAAATTGGCCAAACTCAAGTATTGCACGTTTGAATTAATCAGTATGTACATGCATCGAGAAAAATTGTTTTTCTTTTCTAGAAAAAATTGTTTTTTTCTTTTCTAGACTGAAATTTATTCTTCCTTTATTCTTAATTTTTTTCTAGAAAAAATTGTTTCTTTGTTCTTAATCTTTTCTAAAAAAAAATTGTTTTTTCTTTTCTAGAATGAAATTTATTCTTTCTTCTCGACTTATTTTTCCCCGTAAAATGACGAAAATTACGAATTTTCCTGCCTATAAAAATCGAAAGAAAAGAAGAGAGAGAGAGAGAGAGAGAGAGAGAGAAAAGAAATTTCGTTAACACGTTCACGCTTAATACACTTTCAATTGTCATTAATTTCCAAATAATGGGAAATTACATCGATAATCGCTTCGTTGGATTTAATGTTTCGCGCGTGAGTCATTACTGGAGGCAGGAAGTGAAATCTCGAGACTGATGCACGAAAATATTCGCGAGCGCGGCTACAACTGGCTGCGCAACTAGGTTTAAATCAATTTGCACGCAATTAGAGCCTGGAAATTAGAGAGTTCTTCAATTTTATCGCTTCCCACGATTTGTTTCAATCTCAATCCCGCATTAATTGCGAGCGACGAATTTCATAATACCGGACGTTTTCACCAATCTGTTATTATTTATTAACAGATTTTTCTGGTTGATTTCGTTAAACAGAAAATAAGAAGAAATAAAAGACGATGAAAGATGTGTCAATGAATTAATTAGAAAATATAATATATATAATATTATTCGTCAAACAGAAAATAAAAGACGGTTGAAAAATGTGTCAATGAATTAATTAAAAAATATAACCGAGACGAATTAAATTGATAAATTGGCAAGTAGACTGAAATAAATTAACCAGGAGATAGAGTTTAATAAAATTCTTGCAGTTTGATGTTAAATCTTCGTTTGGAACTTTTAGATTAATTGTTAATTGTAGGTTGAAGAAGAATAACAAGTATTAAACAAACATTCTACACTCAAAATTGCAGTAAATGTATATTTCTGAAAATAAAGAATGTAGCTAAATTGAAAATGTAGTTTTTATTATTAAAAAAAAATTGGAGGATGCTACATCCGTTCAGAACGCTCGTTTTAACTTTCATCAACCAAAATCTAACGCTTGATTTTCCGCCGCACTTTGAATTTAAATGAAAGATCCACGGGAAAAAGAGAGTGTTTTAGTATTCCTTGGAAAACGAAAATTTAGGTTTCAATATATGACGTCGCAACATCGTGTTTTCTCATATCGTCTATTCTCAATAAATGCAAAATTCGGAAAATTTTAATTCTGAATTCTACATATTATTAAAATATACACACATATATATATTTTAATAACATGTAGAACTCAGAATTAAAATTTTCCGAATTTTATATATATATATATATACACGACGTAGCATGCGAAAAACTGTTGAAATTGATATTCCCCCTTTTTTCCAACGAAAGATATTCAAACATTAAAATAACATTAACATAAATATTCAGATACTAAAATACTTTGCTAATAATCCCAATTTATACAGCGCTCCCCCAAAACGTATACCGTATAATTTTCAAGGTCGAGAATGACTCGTAGGGACTAGCGAGGGGATGCTTCCGTGGCCAAAGGGAGTTTTTATTTTCCCACGTAACGCCTTGCGATACGTATTATACCGTAAACTCTGCAACGTCAGCATGAGAACGCGTTTTTCAAAAGTTCTCCCATCCTGAGGAGGGATGCGCAACTCGCCGATCTCCGAGATACTGCGTAAAAGAAACGGAAATGGTAATGGACCCGTGCCAAGATATAGACATCGGCGAGGAGAGCAGACATATATATGGTGTTTCGGAACTTGTGAGACCCACTTCGGGACCTGATTGTACGGCTAAAAATAATGAAAAAAAAAGTCATACAAATATATGTCCTATCTGTCCTCGTTTATAAGATATAATGAATTTTATAAACAGAGCAAACTCTAGTAAGCTAGTTTTACCACGGATGGTATATTCAATTTTCATAATAATCATAATTGGGATGAAGAAAACCCACATGTTATTGTGCATTCAAGACATCAACACCAGTTTAGTTTAAACNTTTACACGAAATATTAGAGGAAGTTCCAGTCGATGTTAGACTTCGTATGCGGTTTATGCATGATGGTGCTCCGCCGCATTTCAGCAGAGTGGCTAGGCAATATTTAAATCAACACTTTGCAAATAAATGGATTGGTCGTGGAGGTCCTGTTGCATGGCCTGCTCGTTCTCTGGATTTGAATCCATTAGATTTTCATCTGTGGGGACATTTAAAATCTATTGTATACGCAACATCGATTGAAAATGCTGAAATACTACGAATTAGAATAGAGCAAGGCTTCCGACAAATTCGAGAAACACCAGGAAATGATAGAGAGAGTAACCAGATGAATGACAAGACGCGTGCAGGCTTGTCTTCAAATGCAACGTGGTCATTTCGAGCATCTTTTGTAAAAGTAATTAAAACAGAAAATTCATTGTATTTCATAAACGAAGACAGATAGGACATATATTTATATGACTTTCTTTTTCATTATTTTTAAGCGTACAATCAGCTGCCGAAGTGGGTCCCACAAGTTACGAAACACCCTGTGTATATATATATATATATATATATTTATAAAAAAAAACGTCGATGCACTTTCGAACAGCGTTTTTCCGCTCGTTTCCTTCGTCCCGTCTCGTTTTGTTTTCTACCGGTGTTTTTAACGATATTGCGCGCCAATGAACAACGCTCGTTTGCCTCGCGTCGACTGCGAGAAAACGGCGAGAGAGAGTGAGCCCCGGGCTTGTTAAACGGCGAATAACGGCGCGCCAGTTAGGGGTGTTTTGTCGGTTAACGCGATCGAGGAAAGAGCGAAGTTACGGCAGCGTTGAGTTGACGTATTCAACGACTTTCAGACCGGTGGCGAATTGAAATTTGTCCATTTCTTCGCGAGGAAGAACGAGAGAAGCTTCCCGTGGAATTACGTTACCAAGTCGCGATTAATCTTCATCATTAATCGTCATTGGCGGATCAATCACGTCTTCGAATGGGAATAAAACGCAAATTGTTATATTTGACGTTCGTCTGCCGTTGTTTCGTAATACCATGAAACTTTCGAGAATTTTAACCCTCTTTCGAGGAAAGAAAGTTTTCGTCGAGGGCAAAGGATTAATATTATCGAAGTAGCCTTCAATATTCGCAAACTGGGTACACTTCGAATCAATTTTCTTCGCACTGTTAATAATATTATTAAAATTCCTTCATATCGTAAATAATATTATCGACATTGTTAATATTATAACATAGACGAAGAATATTGTTAAGAATATTACTAGGAATTTTATTTCAATATTTGTCCAATGACATTGAAAAACGATTTCAACTGAAACAGCAATTATCATCATCTGTTGCAAATTACCTTGGTTCATAATCTATTTAATCAAACTATAAACTTACAGTCTATTTAATTAAACAGTTTAATCGAAGTGTCGCTGCGCCGCAAGCGACGACGTTCAACTAGCTAACTAATAACCTTCCAGCCTCTCGAGTTGCGTCTTTCATACCGAGTTTCGCTGATTCCCTCTCTATCTCTCTTTGTCTTTTTCTCTCAATCGTCAGCTAAAAGCTCGCGTCTTCCACGGACCGGGAGAGAGAGAAGAAGACAACGAGGAGATTTACAGTGTTTTGGGCGAAATGAAGCAAGAAAATCCGGACGAAAATCGACGCCGTCGATATGACAAACGGAAAATCGATAATCGAGTCACGATTTCAGAGGAAACAAAAGCTACGAGCCCATCAAAATAGACACCGTCGCGAAGAGAGACAGAGAGAGAGAGAGACAGAGAGATGGATTCTAACGACGTTTTCATATCGTCACTGTTGAAGAACGCCGATTAAGAACCGAGAACGGAGCCTTCATTCGTCGTATAGCGTTTGAAATAATTTCGATCGCGGTTTTGGGCGGCATTTTGTATTAAAATACAATGGAGGATGATAACAAAGTATTGTATCGTGCGATAAATATAAAAATTCGAGAGTCAAAGAAACATTGTAATTTAATATTAATTTACATTTAATGGCAGAGTATCGAAATTGGGAAAATTACAAGCAAATACGCAGAAACGTATTGACTCGTGTCGAGCCAACGCCAGAAATGAACGAATCGTCTACAAATCATTAGAAATATTTTACGTCCCCTTTGAATACACGGAGGAGCAGCGCTACGAGGAAGAAATCCTACATAAGTAATTCTCGTTAATTAGATTTTAACAATTAACGAGACGGGTTTCTCTTTGCGACTCTGCCGCGTATTTGAACAGGATGTAAAATGTTCCTAATGGCGCCGCGTCTTGTCTTTACATACATAACGAAACAGCTTTCTTTCAAAATTCTCATTCCATTGTACCTTTCGTAATTTTCGACCTCTGTGTTTCTTCTCTAAACCTCGAGAATTACGAAATTATCAGAAAACACACGAAAGCACGAAAATACTTTAGAAAATACCTCGAGCTCGGGGAAGCTTTAAATCAGTGAAACGCGTAGCTCGTTTTAATTTTATTCGAAGGGAAAGAGCAACAAAAGAGGAACTCTTGCGCTTTTGTCTGCGTTTGAAGTTCCACGCCAAGGTGCCCGGAAGTTCAAGACCAAAGAGATAAAAGTTCCACGAGGCTTCAAGTTCAAAAAGTTTCCTCGAACCTGCTCGAGAATCAGAAACGGCAGTGTTTCACTGTCGCAGAATTTATATATTCGTCTCGCGGATATATCCGCGCGTGGAAATCTACAGCGCGAAGGCACTTCCGAACTTGCATTTTATCGTAAATCCTATTGCACGTAGTTAGGAACGCTTAGAGAACCTTTTTCTCTCGCCTTCTCCCGTTTTTTTCTTCTCTTTCTTTCCCTCGCGAGGATCTTCCGCACTTGGGTACAGTGGTAAGCCAGAATTCCCGTGGGAATGGCAAATGGATCGTGCATACGCGATTTCGACTTGGGACGAGTGTGCGAGCCCCTTTGAATTTAACATGAGACCCGGCATCCACGATACAAAGAAACTCGTTTTTCCGTGGGTATTTCGTATTTTTACGATCGGTCGAATAACTCGCTCGAGCGTTTAGAGGAAACTTTTACACGTTAATTACTATGACTTGAAACATGGAATAACTGTCGAGTACGAATTAATTTGACTTTCAATTTCTCGTTTCCCCTTTTCAGGTTCATTTGCGTGGAAATTGAAGCTCGGAAATGATTTTGAACGATTTTAATTAATTTACCTGGCAATTAATTAATTTTATTAGGTTAATTGTAATTTCTCGATGTTCGTATCGATTTATTTCACTCTAAATTTACCATCCTCGATGCAAAGAAACTCGTTCAACATTTAGGGGAAATTTTTGCACATTAATTATTACAACAGCAAATAATAATATCGGGTATGAATTAATTTGACATTTAATTTTTCGTTCCTCTTTTCACTTGCGCTCACTTTTGCATGAAAATTGAAGTTCGAAAATGATTTTGAGCGATTTTGATTGACAATTAACTTGCATTAAAAGCAACCAATTAATTTCATTAATTCATTTGTAATTTCTCGATATTTGTATCGATTTATTCTACTCTAAATTTAACATGAGAATCCTCGATATTCCTTCTGTGGTCTTCAACGTTTAGGGGAAATTTTTACACGTTAATTACTATAAGCAGTAAACAATTCCTGCATTACGATAGAGATTTTAATTTTGACCAATCGAACGAATTTTAATTTCTCGTTTCCCTTTTCATTTGTATCGTTTTCTAAAGTTAAAAGTTCGAAAATGACTTTAATCAACCTACTCGACGTGCTTGTAACTCTTCGATATTCATACTTACTTATTCTCATCCAACAGTCCTCGATAGAAAGAAACCTTTTCGTCAAATTTCAATCAATTCACACAATAATCGCTCTACAACAGAGTTCGTCAAGATCAGGGTTCAGGCTAGGTTTCTCGTTTTAGATTAGATTCGGCTATATTTTACAAAGTGACGCGCAAATCCTTTCCCGCGAAAGACGCGCGCAAAACTGCGCGTTTTCACAGGGGCAAAGGAATCCCATCTCTGACCCGTTTCCTTTCACCGCTTCGGTTCACAGGTTCCAACACCGTCGAATCGGCACACGCGACACCCCATAAATCCCCTTAACGCGCATAACGCACGCTCCATTTCCATTCTAATGGATCCTCTTCGCCGGCTTTCTTCTTCTTCTTCTTCTTTTTTCCCGGCCTCTCTTCTCCTCGTCCGGCTCTCGAGAATCCTCTTCTGCCGCTGAATCCACGACAGCCCGCGGCTGCTGCTGCTGCTGCTGCTGCTGCTGCTGCTGCGTTTTCACGGATTCACCGTAGACGAGGACGATCCTCATCGATCTTCCGACAGAAAGACGAGGTTTGATAAATGAAATTCAGCTCGACGCCATTCAGCTCGACGCGATAGGCAGTTTGTGATATTACGCTTCGTACACGCGTGTCCGCTCGAAGGTTGTTATCCAACGTGTTGTATCGTCCATTCGCAGGAAGTTCCTCCTGCACCTCGAAGAAGCGGAGTTTATATTCGCTGGACGAGAGTTCTTGAATTGCACCGAGCTCGTGCAATCTTCTTTTAATTTTATATCTCGAGCGAAACTTGAAATTTGACAGCGAGGTAATTTCGATGTGATTTTCTGCTCCTGTTATCTTCGTATATTTCTTTACTTTGACACTAGATTTCTAGATGTTTAATCACAGTAATTGAATCGGCGTGATTTCTGTTCAATTCAAGATTAATAATATATATATTTCTGTGGCTCGTTAAAATTTTATTCTCGCACAGAAAAGTGATTTGAATCTGTTTAGAATTAAAAGATTCTTCGCTGCATTTGTCACAAATTATTTACAATATTTCTTTCCGCTCTTCAACGCCAGACAATCGATCCTGAAGTTTATAAATCAACGTAACATCATTCCAAGATCTACGTCAGCTCCTCCCAGCGGTTTTAACGATGTATTTTCCGAGCTTGAGGCAGAAGTTTCGCAACTGTCTGCGATGACACGCTCTGCGTCAAATAACGAAGTTACAAGTTTCCTCATAGTACTTTTTAATACTCAATTGAAAAGGATCACTGGAGAATTTCCCCCTTTCTTGTCACGGTATATTATAACTCTTAAATATCTTAAGCAACTTCAACCATGGAGGCACGACGTTTCGTATGAATCTAATAATAGACATTTTCGGAAAATTCATCGTATTCAATCAACATTTATGTCATCCATCGATTATTCATGCTGACGTGAATGAACGATGGGCCAGAGATTGATTAAGCCAGGTAACATCAGGGATTGATGATTTTAAACCACATAAATCATATGTTTTTCAACGCGAATTTTCACGCGAATTAATCGTGCCTCATTGTTCGGCGAAATACCGATTCATCTGTTCTTAAAATGATCGCGTCACTTGTTCTGAAAATGCACAGGCAAAATTACGAAACTACAATCGTAAAAACGATAATAAAATTTTTAATAATGAATTAACAACGAAATTTTCCATTCTGACAATATGTACCGATAACGTACGTTTAACAGTCTCGTCGGAATTTTATTATTATAAATAACACCGTCTATTTCAGTTCGCGATTATTCAAGATAAAACGGTGGGTTATATAATTAATCGCAAATGTTTGTACATTGATGTTTTCGTCAGTCTCGCAGCTTTGCAAATCCAAAGGTTACATCGACCTGTAATCACCAAACAAGCATTGATTTATTTGCACAAGCGTCCTGTGTGTGCATGTGTGTGTGTGTGTTTTTTCAATTTTTAAGCGAGAACCATTTCCACATACACGTACACATGTACTTTCGACAGTTTCGACATTCGTTTCCCGAAATACCGCGCATTTTTGCTGCAATTCTCCTATCCCTGTCATTGTTTCCCTTTAACCGACGCGTAAACACGATCCCCCAATAGCTGCAAATGGATTTCGTTTCATATATCTCCTATAAAATTGTGCGTACGGCCGAATCATGAGAGAAAGAGAGAGAGAGAGACTTTGTCCGTGATAAAATATCCGTAAGAGAATGTTTTCGTTCTTTCATTGAGCTTTAAATATTACAATCAGACGATGAAAATTCAAGAAGTAACACTTTCGCTTAACACTAGAACTACCGAGGGCTAAAGTACAAAAACTGAGTCAAAGAAATTAGAATGGAAGGAATAGGAAACGATTTTTAATACACATAATGAACACGAACTTTCATTCAGATATTTTACAACTTTCATTGGAATTTTTAAAAACATCTGACATTGTAAATCCGCAAAATTACTGTAGAAAATTATAAATTGGTCATTTTGACAGCTGCGGGTAGTTCTAGTGTTAATATTCAAAGTCGAGAAAAAGTCGTACAGCGTGATTGTTGAAAAGGGGAGGTTTCGATCTTCAAATTTTAGATTCAAAATTTCTCGATGCTTTTACGTGCAAGGACAATTTATAGCATCATCGAGGAGAGAAGTGTCTTCACTTTGCCGTTTGCCACTTTAATGCAAAAGTATCTTGGAAGATAAAATGAACGATGCACTTTGAAAAACAGTGGCTCTGAAACGAGCCCGAGTTTATTGTTGTGCAGTTTCCTTTTTGGCAAAATTATGCTACAACTTTAATGCTAATATCTACTACTGCAGTAACGACCATGCACGACCAAATAATTGCTGAGAAATTCAAGAAAGAAGTGAAAACAAGAGCTTCTTGGCAGGAATGAAGAAACTGAAAAACAGGATCATTCAAGTGCAAATGTAAAACACATTTCATATACACGTATAAAATATTAGATGCATGAAACAGGATATTTCCAAGCGTATGTAAAACAAAGTTGAAACAAATAAAGTCAAGTAAGGTCGATCAATTTCATTTCTTAATTCTTCAATTTTTAAATGGGAGTCACTGCAGGTCGTTCGTGTAACAACGAACGAACGAACACTATCGCAAATTAGCGGCGAGTTGGTTGGTTAAGAACAAAAAGAAATGGAGGAACAATCGCAAGTATACCGCGACATCCGGTTTCTTACAAACGGCGAGAGATGACGTGGTAATATATTCATGAAGTGTCACCGTATCAAATTGAAACCGTAATAAAGGAAACCGATATTGGTTTTCCACTGTCAAGCACGATCAATTTCCTGATCTATTTGTGGGATGAAGGTGAGCGTGTTAACGCGCTGATTGTCACGCGAAATTGTGTGTCCTCGGCCGTGGGAGGGAAAGTCACGGCCGATCCCAATCGTTTCGCTCGTACGTATTTTATTCACGACGTCGGTAAATATGTTTTTATTTTAATTAACCTTCGGGACAAGGAACGAGCTTCGTACAGTTAGATTTCACTCAACAACACACTTTTTTTTTTTTTTTAAATGGCGGTTCAGCGTCGCATCGACTACGAGGTCTTTAGCGACGTGTTGAAATTGCCTCATTATAACTGGTCTAGTAATTGGGTCTCCTTTAGGTAGTTGATAACGTTTTCTTTGTTATTTCTGGCAGGTTAGAGCCGTATTTACTTCTTATGTTTTGATATTTTCTGCATTCATGTAGCAAGTGCTGGGTGGTGATTTGTTGGTTGCAGGTGTTGCAGAAAGGTGATTCTGTTTTGCTTAGGAGGTATTCGTGTGTGATCTCCGATTCGAAGCCTAGTCATAGCTATCTTTTCTCCTTATATTGTTGTTTGGTATTTTTTGGTAGAAATGGTGTGCTATGTCGTGTATTTTGGTTCTATTTGTCGTAGTCCAAATTCTGTTCCATTCTTCTTTTTCCGTTTATTGTCGTTGAAGCTAGTAGGTCTTGGTGTGGAATTGGGATGTTAACAACACACTTTCTTTTCTATTGTAATTTTAATTTTTTTCTTTTTTTTTTTTTTAATTTCAATGCACGATAATCGGAGAGAAAATGTATTACGCTACATCGTTCACGGATATTTTATTGACACGTTTGTACTTATTTTATAATTGTACAACTGCGCTGCTGAAAAGGATGGATGAAGGTGATCTCAGTGATAAAAGTCAGTTTCGAGTCAGCCTCCGATGTGTAACGTGAATTTTTCGAGAAAAATTGTACAGCTTCGTTAACGCTGTTCGAGATATATTGATACACGTGTAATATGTAATGTTAATCAACGAAATGAATTTTAATTCTTTCCCGAAGCAGTTGCTCACGGGAAACATTATTGCTTTTTAACCTTATTTCGTCTTTATTTTATATTTATTGCATTCATCGTTGTACTCGTGCGTTATTTAATGTTGAATATTTGTACCGCATTCATCGATGCATTTATTTAGCATTTTATTCATTTCGCTTGATATTTACAATATTCAACGTTCAAAGGAAATTTGTAATATCGGAGGCACACTGTAAAAATATGATTCCTCCAGGGAAATTATGATTTGGGCATTGTCAACTGTATATACCGGTATCAAAATCCCAGTTCATCGATTTGTCACTGCGTCAGTTTGGCAAAGCTCGAGACAACCTTGAAAAATTCCGAGGAGAATCCGGAGTTTCACACGAAACAAAAATCTCTCGCGTATAATTTATCCTTCATGCACACTTGGTCCAAAAATTTATTAACGAAACACTGTGATATTACACTGTAATATTTATTAATATTCAAACCAAGCCCGCGGATCATGGTAGAACGAGTTCAATGATTTACCGCGTTTGTTGTTTCATTCGTTTGCCAGGTTTAAATAATAAACCTCGCAAATGAGTATTTGCGATAACCGCGAGGAATCGAGGATTTCGTTTATCGTTCGCGTTCTATTTATCGTTTGCTCGACCGTGATTAACGTCGCCAGGCATAAACGAAGATGCACGCGCGTGTTCGTACATTCTGGTTTGCCCGGATTAATTTTTATTTCACATTCAGCCAACATGCAACGCTTTGGCTTTCCGGGTTGGGCTCCGCTTTCTTTTCTTCTCAAATTAAACGAGAGATATTTCTTTCCCTTTGTTTAAATTTCATTTATGCAACAACACCGGCAAGAAACGGACAGGCACGGCGAGCGTTCCTGTCTTTTTGCAACGTCGGATGCAGTTTGTAAAACTTTCGCACGACCGTTCGTTCCGATTTAAATTTACAAATATTCCGTGACTGTCTCGGACAAGCTGATCTCTTTCTCTCTCTCTCTCGCTATCTCTGAAAGTTTAATCGACATTCACATTCAGAAACTAGCATATATTTTTTGAAAAACGTCACACAATTTATATTTTACACTCTTCTTTTAGTCGCTTTCGATCCGCGTGTATTTCACTTTTAAAGTTGCTAAAATAGTGTTAGTAAAAAATTTTTACTATCTGTTTCTGTTGGTTCAATTAGTTGGCAAAAGTTAACGTGATTTTTCATCTCCTTGAAAACACCGTAAATCCTTCTTGCTTGTCAAATTAAAAGTGCAAGATTAATAAACGTTAATAGACGCGTAAACCCAAGACGCTGGTTATAACTTTAAAATAAGGGAGAAAAGGAGTTTCTCTAAATAATAAATTTAGTCGCTCTCGGTAGATTTATTCGTTCCTTTTTGCAATTATGAAATGTTGTCTTCTTCGTAACGAACGCGTATTATTTCAAATTGTACGTCGTTAACCACAACAGAATACCTTTGAATCCTTTTCCCAGTTGCTTTTCGTCGTTTTCCACCGGTCGACAAAGTACGACAACTATGACGCTAGCTACCATAATTACCTCCGCTGCTACCTGCGATTTTCCACCCCTTTCTTTTTCCCTCGTGTTACTCGTTCCATTTCTCTTTTTCCCTCAATTTCTTTTCAACACCTTTATTTTCCTTATTATTTTACTACTATCGCACTATATTTATTATTATTTATTGCTTTTGTCTCTCTATTCTAGTGAAAAAATGGATGTACAGTGACTCACATTCCGATTTTAATCAAGATTCCAAAGAAAAATAAATGACATTTTACTTTAATATAGTTTTATCAAATGAAATTATTATATAATTCTAAGTGAAATTTTTATACCAAACGACTACACTTAGTTATTACTTATTAGAAAGAAAAATAAAGGATATTTTAAGCGGTATTTGTTGAAACACTGCCAAATTCCAAGAATCCAGAAAATTATCTTCATCCGTTTAATAAAAATTGAAAAGAGTGTATTCTAACTTCTGCGTACGGATCGATACATATGAATATTTCCCAGTAACTGTACATTCCATTTAACGAAATAATTTTTGTTCATTTTCATTCATTTTCCTTTTCTCGCTCTACATACGTTGTTCTTTTTCTTCGTTTTTTCTTCTGAATTTCTGCCATTTTTGTCCACCATGAGGGCTTCGTGCGTCATTCACTTCCAGTGATAAAGACCGTACTGGTCATACCTTTCGCAGACAAGTCTGCTCCCCAAGAGGTCTTTACAAAATCCTAGGACCAACTCCCCTGCGAGTCTGAAGATATACTGCTTGACAACATCATAATAAATTTTATTTTACTTGGTAGAATCCGATTGGTGACGAAAAAAACCACCGATTATTTTCTCATTTCACAGGCAAATCCTGTCTATTCTATCTTTCGATGATAAATACTACTATCGATCAAATATATAATATATATAAAATATATATTATTTGATAAAATAATATATATGTTATTAATAAAATATAATATATATGTATATACACATTTTATATATATATATATTTATAATCTCTATTTTATATATAAATTTATAATCTTATTGTTATATATTTGATATATATATATATATACTTTATCTATATTTTATTTTATCTATATTTTATATATATATTATTGATAAATTTATAATTTTACTGTTATATATTTGATTAATAATATTTTATCAATAATATATATATATATAATCTTTATTTTATATATAAATTTATAATCTTACTGTTATATATTTGATTGATAATTTTATCCGGTTGTAAAATATTATCAATCAAATATATAACAGTAAGATCATAAATTTATCGAATTTACATAAATAAATAAATATGAAGTTATACGAAATTATGCGTTAAGTTCGAGAACATCGGGATCTTCGCAACAGGGATAAAGAGAATGTTTCGGTTTGAAATTTTTCGACGATCTTGCCTTGTTTCTACTGCACACGCTTTAAATCTACCTGTTACGCCGTCTTTATTGCTCTTCTGATTCACGGCACGCGTTTTACGCGGGGTATTTCCAACGGGCGCAGAAAGAAAGCTCGTAGAAAAAAAGAAAAATAAATCCGTGTCGTTCCTCCTTTTTATCTTTTTCTTTTTTTTTTTCTCTCTCTCTCGTTTATTGGCTCGCGCGATCCTTTGCTGCAATATCCTCTTACCTGGCAATTTTGTGGCTTACGGCAAGATGATTGCTATCCGATTGAAGTAATCGAGCCACTTTCTCGCAGTCTCCAGGTGAGATTAACTGTTGCTATTATTTTTCACCCCTAGTTTCTTAGTAGACCGTGGACTTTTAATACATTTTCAACGTTGTTTGAAAATTTGATAGCGTGGGTGGAACGAAATAATTATTTGAAAATTGAAACACCGAAGGAAAATGAGACTCAACGGAAATATTTATTGTAACGACAAATCTCCTAACAGATTTCGATTTGTCAGTGAAAAATAGATATCATTTCCCTCGCTGAAAAAAGAAAATTCACACATAAATTGGTATAATTGTTATTGTATTCTCGTACATTGTTAATTGCATCGATTGTTGCTCAATATAATTTTTCCTGTCGCGTGTAAAAATATAAACTAATGGTCGTGAAGTTGAGATTGCACGAGACGAAAGGGAATTAATAATTAAGCTTGTACTCGAGACGATTCGTTGGCTAAATTTTTCTTCACGCTGTAGATTAAATTCGAAACGTGTAAACCGCGAGCTAAGCAAGTCTGTGCCAATTGTATTGTGTTTAGCGAATCGCGAGCTAAGCAAATATTTGTTGGTTGCAGTGTGTCTTAGTCGCGGTATTCCTTCGAGTTCAAATCAATACGCAAACCACGTGCGAGTTCATCAAGATTCGAAGAAGTTGCGAACTTGGTCGAAAGCTGTATGCATGTTTCTTTACTATTATTATCAAGGAGTTTATCCTACTTATCGTTTAATCTTGCAGTTCTAAAGAACAATAATTCCAAGTTGTAATTAATCAGGCAAGAAAAATTATGAAAGTTCGTTCATTATGAATCTCTGTCGGTTGAAATATAGGGTGAATCTACTATTTCTTTCTCTTTGATTGTTTTTCACTGTGTATTTGAATCGCCAGGTGCACGAACAAAGTGGAAATTCTGTTATTATCGCATAACGAGAAACAAAAGTATCCTTGTAGAGGTAAAAAAGTTCAGTTGATTTATCGTGGAAGTGAAAAGAGAAATATTTTCAAGCGAAAACTTAAAAATTAAGTGTAAAACGAGGAAAGTATTATTATCACGAGAGAAATATTACACAAATGAAAGAAATATTATTAAAAAGCCAGATTTCATTGACATTCACTGACAATAGTTGAACTACATTATGTCAAAAATCGAAATCCACGAAATATTAATTACAATCATGGATATTAATAGCACAGTATGAATAACGAGCAATACAACGACGAATAAATGAACTTTATCTCATTACCAGTTGGAAAGTAATTTAATTAATATTTATTTCAATGCCTGTGTATTAGAGTGTCTGTGTGCAATATACAATTATATATTTAAATAATACAGAAAATATTTCTCTTCTCATTTTTACTTTCCAATACTTACAAATACTTTTGTCTTTCATTGCATGTAATTGTCTAACCAGAGATACTCCGTTAAATTACGCGAATTGACGAAAAACGTGAACATATCAGAGCACTGTTCGAGAGCCAGAAATATCGGGTCGGGTCAAGAAAACAAAATTTTTTCGGGATCGGGACGGGTACTCGAAAATTTCGACATTCTCGAATTTATCGGGATTCGGGAAAGGATTGGAGACAAGTTTAAATAATTTGGTTAAAGCCTTCAACTATATCGAAAGGTCGCTGATCTAGAACCATCATTCGAGCAATTCCTTCTGTTATATCTTTTGGTTTAACAATCTTTCGCGTATCATTTTGTACACGCGACAAATTTTATATCGATTCAGTTTCTTTTTCTAGTACATGTACTTATGTTTGGATGCACATGTTTCCAAATGGCGTAATAAATCAGTAGTATTTGCATACTTACAATTTAAAATTCATGGTGACAATGTGTGCGTTCCGCCTTTGTATCGTCTTTTTCTTGAAAGTGTTTCCCAAACAGAGCTTCTCTTTATCTTCTTCCTTTGCACGATATCTTCCGCACTAATTCCTGCCACCACAACTTTACTCTCACTATCACTCGACAGTCTTTTTCTAAAGATTTTTAATCTTTATTAAATTCACACAGATTTTGAAACATACGTCCGAGCTCTCCGAGTTTCTCAGCGATACTGCTCAACGGCGTACATAATATCCAAGTACGAAACACGCAGTCATACGTTCGTTTACATCAGGTCACACGATTCTTAGAATCCGTGATTTCCAATAATTTCACTGGCAGAAGAAATTGTACTGTGTATTTACATATTTCGTAGGCTGCTATACAGCATAGTAATTCGAGAAATGGTAGCCGGGTTTTCGAAATTTTCGGGAATCTCGAAATTTTCGACTCATCTCGACCATCGGCTCTTCTCATATTTTCGAAAATACAAATATCTGCAACGAGTCTTGTGTTCTTTTTTATGAGATGAAACGTTCGTATATCCGTATTGTTCGCTCGCGTGTATCTTCTCGCGAGATATCGATTCACCGAACGTACAAAGGAAAAGGAGCATCGGTTATTTCCACAGGAATTCCATAATGTTTAATATCGACGTTCCTCCAGTCTCGCGGTGTATAATCGCGTAATGCAGTGTCTATGGATGTAAGCGACGTGCAGAAAGATTTACTGGAAACGTTTTACAGTCAGTTGCTTACTTACGTATCTCCGTGGATTTTAAATGTTTAAAGAGAAACGGGGATTTCGAGACACTTTATGATGGACTAGCCTTTTTATTGGATCAATTTGCACAGATGTTTCTTGCGTTTGTTCGTCAGCAAAGATAAACAAAATAGCAATGAAAAATCTGATGAAAGAAGTCTACTATACATTTGTGTATCGTGAGCATATTAAAGTATATATATTCTCGTCAGAATACATTTTATGTCAAATTATAATTCTCAGTAGTATTACATTTCTACCGAAAATTCTAACATTAGAAATATTTCTTTCAACATAGTTTAGAATTTTATGGTAATTACAAAATTGATCTATAAAATCGTTTGAAACCTTTTTCTTCTGTTTTGTATACAAAGAATATCGAACTACGATAGTCAAGAAACTTTTTTCATCGTCAGTAATGGCCATTCGTGCCACAATCGAAATCATTGTAACTAACATACACATTGTTGTTTGAATTTCAGTTACAACCGTGTTTAACCGCAACAATCTCGTCATGTTTGAAAAGCAGCTACGTTTAGAAATTATTATTAACCAAAGAACGACATCTGTCCGTTTTTTCCATAAACGATGATCTTATTGAAAACGCGCGAGAGATGTCTCGAAAATTGAGAACGATTCTATTTCAATAATCATTCGGCACATTCTCAACACCGTAGAATAATTCGAATAAATACTTGCTATGGAAAATAAGAATGTCGACTCACAGAAAGCCCAGACCACTCAGGTATTCGTGACAGTGATCTAGCAATTCGACGAATGGGAAAGATTCGCTGGACTTTCAACAAACGACTGCGCCAGAGGCAGAGTTCTCTCGAATAACGGCGACGAGTCTCTCGGATATTAAGTGATCCAACTATCGCGCGATACACAATGCAGCATGGAGGATGCAAGGAGAAGCTATAATATGAATTGTTCTCGCGAGAGAGCGCAATTCTACAAAGCTTTGCACCCCCGTTTCCGGCGCAACTGCTAACTCGTATCGCGCCGGGACACTTTTCCCTTTGTCTACGTTTTGCCCTGTGTTCGCCGATATCGAGTATCTTCGAAGCACGAGCACCGTATCTCCATCGGCACGCCGTTACTTCTGCACATTTTCTACGTTATGCTTGTTCATATTCGAGTGGCCATATTATTTCTGTTGCGTCCGTTTTCGTTTGTCAGCCATTTACGCTTTAACGCGTCTGTCGTCGATGCTTCAAGTGAACCAATTTATTCCTTTTAATTTAATTTAATTCATTTATCTGTCGGATTCATCGTCCAACTAAAATGTTTGTTATATTATTTATACCGTTGCTGAGGAGTTCGAAGTATTTCTTATATTTTATATAAATTTTTTAAGTATAAATATATATATATATATATATATATATTTATACTTATAAAACTTATATATATATATTTATATTTAAAACTTATATACTATATATATATATTTATACTTAAAAAACTTATATAAAATATAAGAAATACTTTTTTAAGTATATATACACTTTTTAAAATGTATATATATATATATATATATATATATATATATAATTTTTAAGTATAAATATATATATGTATATATATACTTTTTAAGCATAAATATAAGTTCTTATATTTTCGCATAAGCTTCTTATTTTTGCAAAATAAGCTTCTTTACTTGCATTGTTCTGAGAAATAAGAATGCATAAAAGATCACATTATGAATAAAGTATTCATTTAGTTTCGACAGAATTCATTGTCTTTCTTCTTTTCCTTAATTATGACAACTGCTAGCAATAAATGTTTTTATGATACTTGATTAACTCCCAGTTGATAGAAGACGATCATATTTATTAACAATATCGTATTAGTTATTATTTATATATATTATAATTACTGTATATAATTATGACAATTAATACAATACATTATATAATCAATATGATATATAATATTGTAATTATATATCAATTAATTAATTATACGAAAACTGTGTTACACGATGGCCAAAATGTATCGAAAGCTAAAAGTTCTTCCAACGATTCGACCATTTTACTAAACGCGTCGTGACTAATTGCGCCGAAAAAAAAAATATGCACGAAACTTGCAAATGAAACGCAAACAAAATTTCATTCAAACGATCGCAATTCAGGATAAAATGAACGGCAATTTACTCGTTTCAAGCGGAAATTTCCCCACGAGTTCTCTCGCCTTGTACATTCGTTCTTTGTCTTGCCTCTCTATCCCTCAGAGGTGGAGGAAACAATAACGAGGTTAGGTTAAGCCAGACAGAAGGAGGGAAAGTCGGCCTAGGTTCGATAACAGGAAATATCACAAGAACGACGATCCTACTTGCAGAACTTTTATCATTTCTCATCTTCGTTTCTTCGTACTGATTGTTATGAGTGCTTTATTGGCACTCCACTCTTTCTTTTCGTTTTCATTCTTTTTTCCTTCGCTTGACTTATATCCGGAACCTTTTCAGCATTATACGTTCTCAAGATTACATTCTGCCACATTTCATCTTCGTATTGCAAGAGATGTTCCTCTCTTTTTTTTTTCTTAGTTTCAATAACGTTATTTAAAAGTGCTTGAACACTTTGGTTTTGATTAAACTATACGTACGTATTAACCTTCGAATGATGGTGAGTACAGAAAGAGAATTACTGCACAATTGTAAAATAAATACGTTATATATTTACTTTACTATTTATATATTTATTTTACTGAATTACTGTACAATTATAAAATAAATATGTTACATATTTATTTTACTGAAGTACAATTATAAAATAAATATGTTACATATTTATTTTACTGAATTACTGTACAATTATAAAATAAATATGTTACATATTTATTTTACTGAATTACTGTAGAATTATAATATGTTATATATTTATTTTACTGATTTACTGTACAATTATAAAATAAATATGTTACATATTTATTTTACTGAATTACTGTACAATTATAAAATAAACATGTTACATATTTATTTTACTGAATTACTGTACAATTATGATATATTACATATTTATTTTACTGATTTACTGTATAATTATAAAATAAATATGTTACATATTTATTTTACTGAATTACTGTACAATTATAATATGTTATATATTTATTTTACTGATTTACTGTACAATTATAAAAGAAATATGCTACATATTTATTTTACTGAATTACTGTACAATTATAAAAGAAATATGTTACATATTTATTTTACTGAATTACTGTACAACTATAAAATAAATATGTTACATATTTATATATTTATTTTATTGAACTACTGCACAATTATAAAATAAATATATGTTATATATCTGCGAAACAGATTTCTACTCACCGAAGCTCTTCATCTCGATAACGGAATCAAATCACCCCTTTGGCTGTGAATTTTTGAAAGATCACCACGTGACACATTCTACCGAATACCTCAATTACGTGAAAACGATCGGTTTTAATCCGCGATTGTCAGTCCACGAGTTAAACTGAAATTAAAGGCAGAGAGACTTTCAAAAAATAATCGCGACCAATTCCATTTCATGCAATTTCGTTGGCTCCTCGATTTTCACAACGACCGCAGCAACAGGGGCATAAAATAATTGCTTGGAAACGACATTCCAACGTGGGTGGGGAGGGAGGTATCTGGAACATACCAGGGGCAATAATTCCGCCATTTTTCGCCGGCCACTTTAACCTCTCGGCGTTTTCACGGCTTGACGGAGCCTTTCTCCGCGAGTTCGTTTCTTTTCCACATCATTCGTCACAATTCGCCATAGGATATTTCGCAGTTAAGTGTCAAGTGATTATACTCGTCGAAGCACCTCCATCGACTCGAGTGCTTGTTTCTTTGATCCTTAATTGAATTTTTCAGTTACCGATCGGAGAATAGCGTTGCTCTCTCTCTCTCTCTCTCGAGGCGTGACTCGCTTCAACGCGATCACGATGATTTATCTTCGCACGGACGGAAACGTCGTGTCAGAGAAGAGATCCATTTAGAACCATTGTCGAAACGACGAATCGAACAACGCGGCGTTGAAACGAAAGCCGCGAACCAACGTTCCGTCGTCTAATTTCCTTTCTGTTTGACAGGTGTGCGCGTAGATAGATGACATACTTAATCGCCATACGATTGCGATTAACGCAAGTGCTCGCGATAAGAATTGAAATTTAATATAAATTACAGAAAGTAATATTCGCGTTTGAAAGTTCTGATCTGAGTAGGTTGGCTGTAAAATTGCAATTTATTCGTGCGTCAAAGTCAAGGTGAAGGCAAGATTGACATATAATCAAACTGGATCAGAATTAGGTAAAATCACATACGCAGTGCATCGTAATTAACTAACAATATTTATAATAAAAATTTGAATATTAGAAATTATAGAAAGTAGAATTAGAATATTAGAAATTGTAGAAAGTAAAATTAGAATATTAGAATTTGTAAAAAGTAAAATTAGAATATTAGAAATTGTGGAAAGTAAAATTAGAATATTAGAAATTGTGGAAAGTAAAATTAGAATATTAGAAATTGTAGAAAGTAAAATTAGAATATTAGAAAGTGTGGAAAGTAAAATTAGAATATTAGAAAGTGTGGAAAGTAAAATTAGAATATTAGAAATTATAGAAAGTAAAATTAGAATATTAGAAATTATAGAAAGTAAAATTAGAATATTGGAAATTATAGAAAGTAAATTTAAAACAAGTGACGAGTACGATTAATCTTCGATCGATATAATTATTTCAAATTTGTTGTGTCATTTTCATTTTCTACTCTTCCATTTGTTGCATTAACAGAGTAGTACAATCACGAAGGGAAAATGCAAAAATAAGTCTCTCTCGGGAGGTGGTACATTTTTGTCACTTCACATCCAAGGCCCTTCTTTCCGAGAAGAGTGTGGTTGAAAATTTTTGCATTTCAGATTGTCAGAAATGAATAATCCACATTTCGACGAGTCAAAAGTAGAATCGTAGATACCCTTGCAAATTTTTTACCATCAAATCAATTAAAAATAAATGAAGAACCCGAAGTCTATCAGCATTTAAATACAAGACCCACGAGTACAATTTATCGTCATAAATGAATCTTAATATTTTCTACGAAATTAGCAACTTTCGTTTGGCTGAGAATTATTGCGATTTCTCGAGGGAGAAAGAAGACTATTCTAATATTCTGTTTCTTTGTTTTCTCCACTTTTCTCTCTCTCTTTCTCTCTCTCTATTAAATTTACAATTTACATTTCGAAGTAATTCCGGCAACTATCATTGTCGTTCGATTTGTATATCAGCTAACAGTATGCTCAGAAAGCGAGTTCGAGAAAGAAATTCAACGGAGAGGAGGCTATTCCTCTTGAATGCAACGATCCCTCAGATGAGCTTCTTTGGAAATTCTAGAAGCATTGTTGCATGTACGTACCACCTCCGGAGGTTGGATTACGACCTCAGTTAGTGGGGTGGCATCCAGTGGTGGCTCTCGGGATTGCTGTCACCTACGAAGTGACAGTAGATTGGCAGATAATGCAGAGGTGTGATGCCACACATACGATGCCAGATCTATTACTCAAATAATACGAAGTCACAGAGTACAGAGATCAAAGAGAGTAAATTGCGAGAAAAGGAAACGCGGAAATAAAAAGAGCATAATAAAGGAACATTAGGTTGCAAGTAAAAAATATTAGAAAATATTAAAAAAAGAGAAAGAGAGAGAGAGAGAGAGAGAGAAAGGAGAAAAAAGGATTAGCGAGAAATGAGTGAAATATTAAAAACATTTTAGCGTCGATTAAAGCAGTTTGAAAATAAAGTACGAGAATGTAAGCGCGCCGAGTGTTTTATAGCAGTGTAAATATTTTACGCGGCTGTTTTAAAAGCCGCGTAATGAAATTTCCTCTTCGCAAGAAACCATTTGAATGCCGGTGCCCTGTTTACCGACTTGAAAACGCCGCTTTACACAATAAATTTTCCCACAGCCTCGTTCCCATAAATTCCACGGCCAATAGCCTCGTTTCCCCGAATCGAATCGCGAATTAATTTCCAAAATCGCGTGTTTCGCGCATTGTCCGCGATCTCTCTGATTACGCGTTGTATCGCAAATTTTACCCCCCCCCCCCCCCCGAATTTGGTGGAAACGTTCCAAACGATTTCAAACTACGAA
Source organism: Frieseomelitta varia (assembly GCF_011392965.1). Classification (NCBI taxonomy): domain Eukaryota; kingdom Metazoa; phylum Arthropoda; class Insecta; order Hymenoptera; family Apidae; genus Frieseomelitta; species Frieseomelitta varia. The sequence goes on along the minus strand of NW_025110018.1, from coordinate 1,331,278 downwards.
CCACCTTTGACCACCATAATTTTCAATGTCTTACAGTGTTTTCAGCACAATTGAGAAATTCGAACAACGATAAATTTAGTACAAAAGAACGTACGAAGCGTTGAGTAATAGTAATGAAATTAAATAATGACAAAATATTAAATATTACGCAGTGTATAAGCGTGAAGTATACCTTCGAACCAATTGAATAAAAATTCTCAGTTTTCAACGAGAATTATTGTAGAATGGAAGAATCTGAACGCAGTTCGTTAAATTCGATTAACTGTTGAATTATATTTATTTATAGTTAATGAAATTTGTAATTCGGGCACTTCAGTTTTATTAAAAACACGCAAACATTGAAAATTACGAATGACCTTGAGCAGAAATAAGAACAGACCAGCAGAAAAATGTCTTTTCGTTTGTTCCATCCTCGAACCTGATTCTCGCGAGAGAGAGAGAGAGAGAGAGAGAGTCAAAATCGTTGCCAAGCATAAAATTACAATATCGAGGCAAAGAAATTTCAGAAAATCCGAAGACTAAGTAATTTTAGCGTTGTTCGCCTTCCCTCGCGTTGAATTTTCTTCTTGGCGATCTTTGGATTCCTCGGGGAGTGAAAAGGGAACTAATTTGAAATGGAAATTAGATTGTAAATTTCCTGGCTCTTCAATTAATTGCACGACCGATCTTACCGATCGACTCTTCTTACATGCGCGGAGAAAACTTTCGCATGCTGGGGAAGATCATCTAGAACACCCCGGCGAAATTTATTCGTTTGTTCGTGCATTCGTTGGACACAGTGGAAAAATTTTGGTCACGTATGTATGTGTGTGCTTCAATAGTAACGAAGTGAAAAGTTTCTTCGAAATTTTTTTAAAACGAATTTTGTTTTGGAGTAATGTTCAATTATGTCATTAACCAATTAGGTTAATAAATTCGTTAGAATTACATGTAAAATAGTATGACGTTACGATGAATTAATTTATGTTTGATTAATATCTTTGCGGTTTTGTCCTTTTTCTTTTTTCTTCAATTTCCCACACTTTCGTTTTCTTTCCATTTTCTTTTTCTCCGCGATGAATTTATAGCAATTTATAGGAAATATTGGAATATTCATCATCGTTGATTATACCAGAAGATTGATTGATTCTTCTTTTCGAATTAATTGAGACAGACCGCGGATTTTGTTGATCTTGAAAATATTAATATTATACCATTATTTAATTAAGTATCAATCTCATCTCGATATGTCAATATAATATTAATATTTCGAATATGAACAAAACGAATCAATCATCCAGAATAATTTCAACAAAAGTTCCATCGATCTAATAAAGTAAAATCCAGTATTTCTTTTTTTATATGAATTCATAACTTTATCACTGGTGTGACAACGAATCACGAATTCCGACAAAAAAAAAAGAAACAAGAAAGAAAATATGTAAAAAATAAAAGTGTTACAGACGATTTATGCAGAATCGAACGTTATCGAACATAAAATATTTTGACAACACATTTATCACTGCGAACAACGGTGTACCAATTCCCACATTATAGGCACCACTTTTATCTGTGCGTTCCTTCGGATTTTTATTACCTCGTAACTCATCCAGTAACGCAGGCTACATTCAAAAAGAAAAAAAAAAAGCCGCAGAACTTTGTCACTTCTTTTTTTTTTCAATGAATATTTCACAAATCCCAATACGTACACACGTAGTCGATCTAACCACCGTTGCTGATATTTTTATACCAGCCAAAAAATCGTGAAAATTTACTAAATTTCAAATATTTAAAGAAAAGTGAAGGTATCAAACATTTTGTGAGCATTGACATATTCACTGATCAATTCATTGTATAAATTTTGAAAGAAAAGAGAAAAACAAATGATATTCGTTTCTTAGGTTTATTGTCTAGAAAACTTTTACAGGAAAGAAATCTTTCCGATTGGCCGGTGCAAGAATTATAATAAGTAATTGATAATAGAACACGAAAACGAGTCGAATTTTATTAAACAATAAACCAGAAAATTCGTCAAAATGGTGGAGTTCTATTTTAAATTGCAGACGAATCTGTGTTGACTTTTATCTAATGGAGAATTTTATTTAAATTATTAAACGAAATGAAACAATTAATAATTTAATTATTTAATTTTATTTGACAATAACATTAAGATTTCATGTATAATTTTCATTTAATGCATGACTTTTAGACAGAAAGATGATTAACTGAAGCGTAATGATTCGTATGTGATATTATGTATATATTATTATTAGAATGTTATTTTCAACATTAGAACTCGTTAAAAAATCAGCAATAATCTACCAGACTTCTACGATCGTACGCAGAAATATACACGCGCATCAAAACCAATTTCCGAGAAATACACGATCCCATTTTTTGATCCCAACGACCAAGGTGTAAACGCTTTTCTATATATCACGCAGGCTCATTCCTTATTCGATCTTCCATCGTTTTATTCGCTGAGAAATTCATGAAATAAGAACGCGTTCCGGATGCAGTGTGTTCGAATTTGAATTTTGCAGCAGCCTCGCGGGTACGTGTTACTTGAATCATAAATAGGATACGCTCAAAGTTGGCCGAAATGGCTCCGGCTGCACGAATAGCGAAAGAACTGCTCTCCCGATCTATGGAGCCCACTCGTTCGTTTTGTCCACTTCTCTTTCTCTTAATAAAACACCGGAAACGTCTGGCTTCGAATGGAGGTCAATCTTGGATAGAGAGGCTTTAGGACGAAATGTGTAAGGAAGGAGCAAGCTTTCGCCATTTCTCACCCCCTTGAGAAATATCCGATCCCGTTTAATTGTTGAGAAAACACTTGGGAAACGGTTTGAATTTCGAGCATCCTGTTTCGACCGGACGATGAGAGGAAAATTTTTATTTGCTGCTGATTTCAGAATTTTAGGAAACTTTAATTTCCCATTTAATTTAATTTAATTTCTAATTTTCAGCTGATCTAGTTTCTAATTTTTTAAACGTTGGAGAGAATTTTTTTTATTATAATTAGAAAAAAGTTTTATTTGTTGCTGATTTCAGAATTTTAGGAAACTTTAATTTCCTATTCAATTTAATTTAATTTAATTTCTAATCTTCAGTTGATCTAGTTGTTAATGTTTTAAACGTCGGAGAGAATTTTTTTATCATAATTAGAAAAAAGACTTATTTGTTGCTGATTTCAGAATTTTAGGAAATTTTAATTTCCTATTTAATTTAATTTGATTTAATTTCTAATTTTCAGTGGATCTAGTTTCTAATTGTTCAAACGTCGGAGAGAATTTTTTTTATTATAATTAGAAAAAAGTTTTATTTGTTGCCGATTTCAGAATTTTAGGAAACTTCTGCTCAGTTTTAATTCAATTTAATTTAATCTAATTAAAAATTTTGCAACTAATCTAGTTTCTAATCTCAATTAATTCAGTTGGAGAGAATTTTTTTATTACAATTAGAGATAGCTATACAAATGGAAGATGATCGAGATTTTTGCAATTTCTCGTCTAGAAATGTACGGTGTCTCGTTCAATTGCCAGAGAACAGTTCGCGTTTTGAGTATTAAAGAATAAAAATTTTATTTGCAGCTGAATTGGAATTTTTCGAAAATTTTATTTTCGTTTAGCATTGGAGAATTTTTTTACTGTTTTTTACACTGTTATTACCAAATGAAGGAAAAATTTGGAGTTTTATCGCTTCCCGTTTTGTAAAATATTGCGTCTCGTTTAATTGCGGAGGGGCAAGAGGGAGAATATTCCGAATAGTCGAAATTTTGAGTGCTCTGTTCGATTGAGCAACGAAATGAAAATTTCACTTGTCGCTGATTGGAGTTTTCACAATTTCTATTTATTATTGATTCCGGCTTCGACGAATATTTCATTGGCTATTGCCGCTGTGAATTAAAGAGGATTGTGTCTATCTTCTACTCGCAATAAATGAGCTCAATCTGAAGAAATGAGTTGAATACATTTCGAGATAAAAAAAAGTTACAAGCGTGGCCGGTTTTCGTGTGTGTGGAGGAAGGTAAAAATTGTAGAATTTAAAGGTTTCGCGTGTTTCGAAAAAAATTCGAAGCCAATGAAGTAGATTTGAACTTCTTTATTACAGAGTCATCGTATATTGAGAAAGAATTAAAATCCGATCCAGCGTGGACTATATCCACGTAAGTAATGAATTTTAATGAAAATAATCCCTTGATATCCGCTAAAGAAAGGAAAAAGTACGACAGATTTAACGTCGAACGATATGTGAATGATACTAGTTCATTTATTTGCAGCGTAATATATTTATTACGCACCTATTTGTTTATTTAAATCCGCTGCGAAATATACTAAATACGTTTTTATATGACATGTTTTAAATTTTCTGTTCGTTTTATCAGATTATTGACAATTTTCTCGGAAAATATTCACTAACTTGAATGAAATTCCGTTCAATTTTAAACCATTAAAAAAAGAAACATATTTTTATGGCTTTTGTCAAATATAAAGTACACCTATATTATAAAAAGAATATGAAAAATTACTAATATTACATTGGTAATAAAATACATTAAATAATTGGGTTTGTTATATTAATTATTGAATTGATTGATATTACTTGTTAATTTAAGTATATATTTTAATACGTTATATATATTAATGTTCAATATACTCGACTAATTGATATATTATTGTGTTATTCGATATGTATTAATTAATTGAAAATATATAATATTAATAGATTCTACGCAACAAATACGTAGTAAATATATTATTTTACCATTCTAAACGAATAGTAAATCACACATAATGAAGTTTATTTCAAATTGTTCGCATGACAATAAAATTCACCGATAGTTGAACGAAAAGTTCCATTGCAGTTCCATGCAGTTTAATTCACGCAATAAGAGAATTCTTGTGTCCCTAGGTGGTATTTAAGAACCACGACACTGCGGATGCCATTATGAAGGAGGCTCACGTACCGGAGGCGCTAATCCTTCGAAAATTATGAAATTAAAACGGTATCCACCGTCATCGTGTACCTTAATTTAAAAGTTTGCGTTTCCGCGAAATTGCCGGTGAATTTAATTACTGCCGGGTTTTCAAAGGGAAGGTGCGCGATGTAATCGAGTCAGGATACTGTGAATTAAATTAAAAAAAAAAAAAAAAAAAAGAAGAAGGAAGAAAAGATTTCATTAAATAATTTTTCAATCAACGTATTGTGTTTCGTTTCAATTTCTAATATGTCTTCGAACTTTGGCTATCATGTTCGATATTGTATTTATTTCATGTCGCACTTTCGTTCTATATTATTCGCCTCGTACTATCTTATATGAAACTTATTATTTAAGATTTGATTTTGAACCGTCCAATAATAATTTCGGATCCCGTCGAGTGAAATACTTTTAATTGAAGTGAATTGAAAGCGACGACAAAAATATAGTCTATTGAATATATTATTTAATAATCATCTAGCACAAAAGCGACATTATTATATTTACTTTGAGACAAGAGAAGTAAAATGATACTTTACGCAATAAAACGCCTGCAGTATTAACAATAATTTAATTGCAATAATTATAAAATTTAATTTTCGTGCAAAAGCGCGTACGAAAGCGAAACGTTAATTTCTTCTCACATAGAAATATCTTGCAACCGATCCTGAATTGTTCGCCCCGAACGAACAAGAACTATTTTCTGCCGGAGGTATTAAAAATCTGCTGATTTACGTCCACGGATTAAGTTTGACAGTGTCGTAAATTTTATAGGCCGAAGGGCGAAATTTATTGTCAAATTTAGCACAAAGTAGTAAAACCGTGCGAAAGCGATCGCGATATTGTTCCTTCTACGGATCGCGACTTGTCGCGAGACTAGGGCATTCAACTTCGAAACTTTACACTTTATATATATACATATATATATACATACATACATACACGTTATACGCTATTGTTGCAATAAGAGAACTGCACTAGATACGCGTCAAATTTTCACGATAGTTCGTACCAGCTCGCAAACAACGAAAACCTTTCCAACTACTTCTCGTCACGGTTTAAACTTCTGTCAGCAACTGACTGTTCCTCGAAATTGATATATCTGTAGGCTGCTGATACAAATTAATAAATGAATAGAGTGAAATGCACCGTATTGTGAATAAATATAAGATTTAATATTTATATTTATTACATATTTAATATTTATATCCACTGACTCGTGAAAGTATTTACATACACGTAAGTATATATAGAAAAATGTTCTATTATTTCTATTATATAAAAACATTTTGGATTATCACCAACGAGAGATTGGTAACTGTTGCGATTGATGAAATTTGAAACTAATCTGAAAATATAGACGTTTGCAATATGTTCTCCAAGCTAGTATGAATAAACAATTATTATATGCACACAGTTAGTGTTAAAAATGATTTCATTGAATATTGTGCATCTTTATGATTTTGAGGCGAAATATATGTTTGTATTAAATATCTTCTAATTTCCATATATGTATTTACCTTGAAATTTATTCTATATTTGATCAATAATTATAATATTATATTAGTATATATTATATTATATTTAATATAATATATTGAATATTATATTCATATAATTATATTATATTAGTATACTTATATTTAATATAATATATTGAATATTATATTCAATATAATCATAATATTATATTAGTATATATTATAATAGCTGAGTCTCATTACATCTGAAAATGTTTTACAGAATACACATAGTATATACATAAAAATTTCCTAAAAGTGTGCAAAACGTGTACTGACACGAATGTGAAAAGATTTTAAAAAACGTTCACTGCAAAATGTCTTAGTCCCTTAATTTTAGTTCCTTTTAGTCCCATATCTCTCGGCCATTGTATCGCTACAATTTTCGTTGTGGAACAATTCTCGCGACGATAACTTATCAAGACAGGGCCGAGTGGCAGCATCTCGCATCCGAATTGGTCATAGCAATTTCAAGGTAACGCATCCGGATCTCTTGAACAAGACAAATACCCTAATTTGTAACACGTGCAACACACACCGACAGCAGTCTTACGTTTTTACTGCTCTAAATTTTCGACTGACTGACGAGAGGAAGATCCAAAAGAAATGATGCAGCACACTCGTTAGAAGTTAATTTAGCGGACGTGCACTCGATCAATCTTCACTCTTGGAAACGAAGAAATTTTGTTTTTGTCTCACTTTTCTACGTCAAATACTATTTTGACGATCATATGTTTCTATTCGATGGAGTTGAATTTCGTCAGCGAAATGACAAGCTGTATTCGCTCGAGAAATTAAGAGAGATGCTTCTTGAAGCCAGAAGATCTTCAAAAACTTGCTTTCGATTTAAAACCAAACTGGAAACTTTTATCATTGTTTCACTATTTTACTATTATATTTGTTCATTAATAACGATAAATGTTTCTTAAAGCGTTCATGCGGCAACAGATTATTTACTCATAAGAATTTTGTCATGAACACCTAATAAGAAATCCAATGTAAAAGTACCCGATAATACTGCAAATAGTATAATAATTAATATACATTAATACATAATTAATATACAAGTATAATAATTAATATACATTAATATATAATATACATTAATGCATAATTAATATACAAGTATAATAATTAATATACATTAATATATAAGTATAATAATTAATATACATACAAGTATAATAATTAACAATATACAATCATCGACACGTAAATATAATTATTACCACTATTAATTACAATATAAATTAAAGAAAAGCTGGGCTTGTATTTACCGGGCAGCAAAGGGTTAATTAATTCTCATCTCTTAAACGAGAAAATATTTCCGACCTGCTTTTTCATTGTTAAATCAACCCTCTGCCCCCTGGTACGAAAAGTTACACAACCGGGCATGTTCAAGGCTCGTTTCATCATCGTGCAACGCCCTGACAAAATTTTGCTCTTAAGACGAAGAAGTTCAATTTCTCGACGAGTTCGTGCAGCGTCGTTCATAATTGCGCGTGAAGGATTCAGCCACCCTCGTGCTAACGAGCATCGATCATCCCCCTCGCGGCTCTCCTTCTGTCAGCTCGCTTTCTCGATATTTCATTTTCACGAATTTCTTCTCTCTTTTGTTTTCTTTTTTTCCTTTTTTTTTCTTCGATCGCGTGCACGCTCGCTGTCCATACAGAGAAAAGCCTGGGCTCTGTCCCATCCGCGGCATCTTCGTCCCTGATTTCATAGCAACCTATCAACGATCAAATCGTGATCGCCATTTACGGCCGATCTCTATCAAAACGACGTGACGCTCTAATTGCATTCGCGGCCACGGATCAACGGAAACGAGCGTTGTTTCGATTAATCTGCCTCGTAAGTAAAAGAGCTTCACGTAAGAGAATCAGAATTTACTCGCGCAACACCGACGAGATGAGAATCTTTACACAGTGTGGATTTCGACAATTTGTAAGTAGATTTGCAACGTGTACTCTCGTGTACCTGTAGGAAGCAATTTTGCGCGAATATCTGCAGAATAAACGATATATATATGTAGGAATCCTGGCTTGAGATCCCAATTTGTAGGAATTTTGTTAAAGGATAGTTGTTTAAGGTTAAATAAAAGAAAATTTGCTTAACGATGATTATAAAGTGACGTTTTACGCTATTTTCTTAATTGCTAAACTGGCTAGACTCGCAACTCTCAATTCACTCTCTTCTCTCTTTTACGGCTCGCTCACTCTGCTCTCTCTGACATCTCGACACTCACTCTGCTCTTTCTGATGTCTCGACACTCACTGCCTTCCTCATCTGCACAAAAATTCGTCATTCAGACACACATACACATAAACGCATCCATATCTTTAGTGTCTTAAACGCTAGGCCTGGAGGGCTAGCCATAAACAATCTCAAGCCCCAGGCCTAACTTTCTCTACTGTTTATGCTACACTACTTGAGACATCTGCAATCGGGCACTGAAGAGAGTTCTGGGCCCTTTCCCAAAATTTGCCCATCCCACAATAATAATACACAAAGATGTAATTTTCATGTATATTCATAATAAAGGTAACTAAAACGAAGCTCTTAATTTTGTACAAAATATGTATAACATAAGCATGAAGTATAAAATACAAAAATATATAGGATATATTCGTTGGTATGTATTCGATTTAGATAAGTATTCGTTCATTTATTTCCCACCTCCAACTACAAGAATTCCTTCGATTTTTGAAACCAACACTATATAGATAGTGTACCCATGTAAATCACTGAATTTAACAAGAGATTAAATAATTCAAATAGAAAAGGTTGAACAATTTTTACAATCACAATCGAAGCACGTTAGTAAATAATTACTATATTTATTTGTTTAATTCTCTAACTAAGAGAAGAGTACCAGTGCTTGTTGCAATTACAAAATGCTCGCGAATGAAGTTATATACTATAAATAAGCATGTATATTAAGTGTTAATCTACTTTACAGTAACATTTAAATTGTAACATCCCATATATATATATATATATATATATATATATATATATATATATATACATATGCAGCAGATGGAATTGCCATACCATAAGTGCCATATCGAAACAGAAGGAATATGCGCTGACATAATACCGACACAATGTTGCAAAGCGACGTAAAAAGAATAAAGAAAATCGCAGAATGTTATTACCAGTTTCTTTGAAAATTATTGATTGCAAAAAGATTCTGGATCCATCGATTAATCGAGAAAGTACAGCATGTTTCTTCCCACTTATTATTCTTTTTTTAATGAAACATAAACAAATAAAAGAAGAAACCAATTTTATTAATTTTAAATTAAATTCATAATTTTTCCATTGTGTCTTAAAAATTATCCCTTTCGAACAATGACCGCCAGAAAATAATAATTGAAAAAAATATGTAATATTTCTTTGCGGATTTATTTTTGACCCACCCTGTGTAAGAGGGATGTCACTTGATCATTCAACGAAGATTGAAATTAGAACAAAATCTAACAATCGAACGTTAAATGTGTAACAATGCTTTTTAAATAATTCTGAATATATTATACAATAGAGCCAAAAAGTATAATATATAAAATAGATATACAAGCACTGTACGTCCAAAACTTTGGCCATAATGATAGAGAAATTGATCGACTATACGTTACAACAATAAGAACACCATCTTACCAATATATAACAATTACCATAAATTCACTTTGCTATTATTGACCACGATAATTTACTACTAGCTACCAAAGTAACGACACAAGCGAGCTCGCGATACTTAACTATAATTCAATTATTGCAAACTAAGACCGTAACAAAATCAATGCCAACTATCGAACGATAAATCTCAGCGCAACCACGGAATTATTTCCGCAATTACGAGGTTATGGCTTCCTTAAGTAAGACTGGCAGTTTCTTTTCTGCCAACTTGATCGGTACCAACAGTTGATCAATAAACTTCAACTCAAGGCTATAACTTCATATTTTCGTTCGGTGAATCCCGAGTTTGACGAACTTTTCCCCTCATCAAGTTAATCCGAAGAAGCTAGACGTCATCGTTCCCGTCAACGATTACTGAATCCTTGCCATCGAATTTCACCCCGATTTCCAATTAAATCACAGTGAAGATACAAAAGTACTTTCATGGCCAATTAGGATACCCTTGGAACATGTACTGCTGGAATATCGAGTCGACAGATTTCTACGCTTCGTTAAATCTTTGTTGCTTGATAAATTTTCTGTGTGTTATCAATGAAACGACAATAAATATTGATCGATATAGTTTTCTTAATAATTCCAGAAACTCTCTTGCATTTGCCACTTTTCGAACTTAATTTGTCGTATTTGATAAAATATTAATATTTATAATGAAAAGATATATATATATATATAAATATAATTATATAAATATACATAAATATAAATATATAAATATATATAAATATAAATATATAAATATATATATTTAAATTTAAAATATTAATATTGTATTTGATAAAATATTAATATTCATAATGAAAAGTTATATATAATTATATATATTTAAATTTATCAGGAAATTAATTTTTATTTTTGTATTTGCCCGAGTGAATTTGAAAGATGTGGGTTTCTACCCATCCAAGAAAAATATACGAAGCTTCTCTACACTATATATATATATAAATTATTAATTTTCATAAAAAAATTATTAACCTCCCAAAACAAATCATCAACTTTCCCCACAATTATCAACTCGTACAAAAATTTCAAATGGAACATCCGCAGCAAACGACACAAACAAATGGAGTTACACTCGTAATATTAAATATCAGAGTATACTTGTAATATTAATGTCACTCGGCGTAAATGTTAAATATTGAAACTACGCTTGCAACATTCAAAATCACGCCATCACGCGTGAGAAAGTACGACCAAGCGAAAGGGAACGTTGAGTTCAGCGCAGTCGAGAAGGGGTTAAAGTTTTATTCGGAGAAATCGCCCGCTCTTTCTTCGATAAACCGTTCGCCAACGATCGCGCATTTATTTCGCCCCGTCTCTTTTTAACCGGCTCGGGAAACTTGTTAAACGGTTTGACTTAAATTTAAACGAGCCGACTGCAACGATCCGGATTAATTAAACTGTGCAACATGCCCCGGTGAATTTCCATAATAACACGGAACGACACGGCAGAGTGCTGCAAGAAATTTCATTTCCTCTGCCTCTCTGCGGGATACACCTTCGGTTACGTTCGATTTTTCAATCTGTTCGCGATAATGCCTTGTACGTATAATAGGCGTTTCCCTTTTTTGTGTCGATACGGAGTGAACCATTTAGCGCTTCAAAAGGAATTGTCTTCTCATGCTTCTAATGTTCATTTTTTTTTTTTTTTTTCAGAAAGTTTCATTCTCATAAATGATATGGAAGATTGTTTCTTTTTTTTTTGTAAATATCATAATGTAAAATGGAGTTATACAGTGACGATTATACGTTATGATTTAACAAATGATATATATTTATAATAATCACATTCGTATTATATTAAGAAAAATATATATCATTTATTAAACTAAATATATAATAAATACATGATTAAAAAAGAAAGTTTAAAATTGTAAAATGGAATAAACATGATTAACACAATGAACGACAATCGTCGAAATTAATAATAATTCATTATTCGCGAATTTAACCTCATTTTGTAAAATCACGAATTTCATTCTCGTGCCTTTTGCCTTATCCTTAAGTATTATATTTTAGTTATATTTTAGTAGTATATTTTAGTTAAGTATTATATTTTAAACTTTCATCCATCCAGCAATTTATTTATTTAAAAATTTCGAATGGCGCAGGATAACTGAAAAGAAAAAAGGACAATTATCGTTTGAAACTGCTGGACGTATTTTCTTAATTTTAAGATTTTGAATGATTATCAATCGCGAGTATCTTCACGAACGAACAGTTGCACAACAATGGCCAACTTCGCGGAAATCTCCCGATGATATCAGACGCTGAATTCCCCAGAAAGAAACTTCCCTGGACGTGGATTGAAAGAGCGAACGATTTCACCAGCTACGTCTGTGGAATAAATCGAAGTTTCGTTTTCGGAAAGGATATCTCGAGACGTGGCGCAACTTCCCCGAACGATCTATGCGTGCGATAATTCTATATATATTGTTGGAAATGTTTAGTTGAAATCAAGCTGGCTGTTTTTAATATTTACACTATCTCGTTATTTTTTTCATTTTTAAACAAATTGTAACTAATATATTTAAAATCGCCAAGATTTTGTACAAAAAGAATTAGCTGTTCAATTAGAAATTAGCCGGTCAAACGAATGACAAAAATTTTTATTTTAAAATTGGCTTAAATCCCGTTTTAAGATATGAAGTAAAATTTTATGAGACAAGAGCCATATGTTTTTATTATTAAAGTAGTAGCTCATAGCCCTCAGAAACGTGTTATTTTCTAAACAATGTCTATCGTACTAATCAGATTGGTAAATTATACACCCTTAGAGAAACAAAAACGTCACGCCACCAATATTTTTAAATTTATTAAAACGCAAACTGTTGAAAATCTTGATTTAAAGATAAACGGACCTGGACCATTTTCAAAATAAATCACTGCACACTGTACATTTGTTTATACATCGCCATTTATTTCTGTCTGCAAACACCCCCACGAATGTACAAAAATCCACACGGAGTCAGCTATTCAAAAATTATTAGACTTTCCTTCCTCGCCTTTCGACAAAATGGAATCGTAAACCCAAGTTAAACAGTGCCATTTTTCGTCCGAGCGTGGTCCAGTTTGAACAGCGCGCTTTGTATTCCAACTTTTACGCGGTTACAAAGTTGGAAGAAAATTAATGTTTCGCGCACGTTCTGTTTAAAATCAGCGTCTGCTACGCGGGATGTTGTGCACGTGTTTGTAAAAACGTGTTACACGCCACAGCGTGTTGCGCTACGTGCACAACAGCGAACGCGGTAATTGCATTCCGATTGGTGTTTCATTGATTCGTGCATACAGCTTGGCAAATGCTCAACACGGCGAAGACTATCACGCAGCAAGGTTTAACCATAGACGTGCCGAAACGCTGTAATTCAGTAATTTTCTTGCTCTGTTTCTCTGTTCTCAGCATTTCGGTTAACGCGGTTAACGTTGTCTACGTTAGCGTCGTCATCAACTGATTTTGTAGCAAGTTGCAATCTGTGCTAATTGTTTCCTGTGTTGAAAGTGTCTATTGTTTTTTTTTTTTTTTTTGTTAATTTGCCGAGCATGTTGTGTGTAACTCTGTCCAAAAAAAAATATATATATATATATGTATAATAAAAAGTGCTATAAAATATAATAAAATAAAATAACGAATATAATATAAAATATATATAATAAAATAAAATAATGAATATAATATAAAATATATATAATAAAATAAAATAATAAATATAATATAAAATATGTATAACAAAATAAAATAATGAATATAATATAAAATATATATAACAAAATTAAAAAATACATTTCCATTATGTTATTTCATATATGTAATTTTGTATTTATATATATAATGATATGTAATTATTTATATATATGTAATTTTATTAATTTTATATGTATGTAATTTTTATGTATGTCCACTGTGTTATTTTGATCTTAAGATATATTCAATTTCAAGATATTTCCAATTCTCCAATTTTCACTAAAATTTTGATCAAACGGCGGAAGGTTGAAACAAATTTCTCCTGGATACGGAATATAATTTTCTTGCAATAACGTAAGCGTACTTAAATAAAATTGTCCAATTCAATTCTATCTCTAACAATACACTAGAGTAAATTAAACTTATATTTTTACTAACTTTACAATAAAATAGAAATACTCTCGAACAACACGATCCTCGAAATATTAACAAAAATTACTGTACTTTATGCAAGAATGAAAAAAATGTGTTACAGGAATCATATAGTTATGAGCATTAATTACACATATCACACATATACAGAATTATAAATTCTCTACAAATTATAAACGATCTTTTAATTATAAATTATGATTTGTTTTTTTAAACAGCGAAAATTTATGACAAACGTAGCTTCCTGCGTTCTGTGACGTCGATGCTGATATGAATTGCAGTTACCAATAACAATACGTCGTAGTATGATTTTTCATTCCGTAGATAGCGATCGTAATAAAAAAAAAAAAGAAAAAAAGAAAAAACTGAGTTCAAATGCATATAGCGCCGAATAGTATTGTCGACCGTGTTTGATACCGCGATATTAAAAGATCTGGTTACGATCGAACGTCCATTTCCAACTTCCGGTAGCCATCGAAATGTTTTATCGACCAAACTGCACGCCAGTGAAACGAATAGCTGACACTTTTTACCTTACATCTCTTTTAGATCGATACGAAACGAGCTGAATTTCTCCTTTATACCGGGTGGAGTGTTTTGAAATTTATACGAAATCAAGGACATCAAAAGACACAAATTCTAACATCTACCGTCTCTGTTTTTACGTTCTTACGTTAAGTATTTCATCGCAAATTTTCGTTAAACCTCTCATTTTTTCGCTGAAAATGAAGAATCGAATTTCATGAAGATCTTGAAATATTGCATATAGTATTTTTCTACTATATTATTATTATATACTATATTATTTTATTTTAGTTTTACGCAAAGCAATTCATTATTGTATCGAGAGAATCTTTTCCTTGCGTAAGCGTGTAAAATTGAAATTAATAATCGCGCGAAAATTGAATACAGAGAAATTTGAATACAGAAATTACCGATTTCGAAGTACTGATTTAAATTTCTAACATTTACAAAATGTTCTTGTGTTTCTGTGTTTCTAATTTACAAATTTCTACACAGAAGAACCTTTGTATCCATAAAGTATTTTGAATTTTATTAACATCACACGACTACTATTATTAGGAAGATTATATTAGGAAAATTCGAAAAATCAATCTGAACATGTATGTATAAAAATAACAGAAATTTTTTACCATGTTGCATATAGTAAAAAATTAGTATACAACAATCAGCTGTAATATTTTATGCATGTAATAAGTAATAAAAATGACTCAACTTACAGTGAAATATTAAAGATTATTTTAATGGATGATTGACTGTTCAAATATTCTTTTACAATATTTACAAGATGTACAGTCAGACCACACTAATGTTGTTAATAAAATATCAATGTTTCGTACAATACGCATAATATTCGATTGTGTTTATAAACGATTGTATTTCTGAATTATTTTAATATACTTTAATCTTTATGAAGGGACCCGTCCAAGCAGATAAACGACGATTCAAGCGAACGATATGAAAGTTGATCAATAATTACAGCGATTTGGCAAACGACGAGGAAAAATTGGCTATTCATACGGGCTGTTGAACTCGAAGCTCGGGAATCTTTCGTTTGTCAAACAATTGCTCTGCCAATTAATCTATTCAATTCATTCCTCAAACCCTTTTTCTCTCTGATCCCGACGTCTCGATTCGCCCTTATTGCGTTTAAATACTGCGCGGTTTAAATACTTTACGAAACATTCAATCTGTCCGTTTGAATGTTTGGTATGCCAGAGGTTGAAATGAAATTGCGATGTAACATATTTTGACAGAAAGGATCGCTTGATTTTTCAATTAAATTCCGAGATGCACGAATGCCTGCAGTTTGTTCTGCGAATAAAATCTCGTTTCTCGTATTTTTAGATAATTATGTATATTATAATGATATATATTGAAATAATTTCGATTTTAAATGACTGTCACAATACTGTTTTACTGTATATATATCGTATATACTGTATTATATATATATAATATTATTATTTATATTTATTTTATGTATATATAAATTATATATATCATATTAAATATTATATAAATTATAATTATACAATTATATATATTGTTTTAAATTCCATCTTAAATAAATTAAACATTTGAAACATACAACAACAATTACACAAATAAATTATACGTGCAAATAAATTTTCTACATATAAATTTCTGAAGAAATCCAACTTTTTTCTCAACATTCGTCTAATTTCGTTTAAGTAAAATTTGTTCCTTCGCCAGTGGTTCAATATCAAATCACACGGTTACGTGTACCTATTCTATACTCCGTATTAAACTTTTAAAAATCGAGATTTACGACGCGAGAAACACCCGGAATATCGAATCTGTTCCGTAGTACTTTCACGATATTAATTGCACGACACCGTGTAAATCAAGTAGCTGTTAGTAAATCTTCCTGTCTCTGCTTTTTTTCTTCTTTTTATTTTTTTATTTCATTCGCACGACCACACACACACATACACACACACATATACATAGACGGGACGGCATAATGAGTTTCAAGGGGCGACATAAATTTCAGCCAGCCGCAACGGTGCTCATTTCCCGTCGCCGGAAGTTACTTCCATTTCTCGCCACGCTGGCGTGAATCGTAAAACAAGTATCTGGTTTTTATACACATCCTCGCGACCCTGTCAACCGAACTCTCGTCGATTCTCATTCGAGATAAACAAGTCCCCGCTTTTTGTTCGCATTTTATCAAAATTTCCCGATCTTCGGAGAGAGTATGAAAAATTTTCACCGCGCTTAAAATTCACAGTCCCGCCCCTGTAACAATTATTATTTTTCTTTTTCAATTAATTTCATCTTTCTTTCGGAAAATATATTGCTTCCTAACAATAAAAAGGAAGCTCGAATATTTCTTGACAGACGCATCGAAATATTTGAGTAATTGGATTTAATATGCTACTATTTTTTAAACTAGCTTCTTCGACTACATTTTTTTAGATTAGAATTTCTAATCCTAATATTATTCTATTTGTACGATTGTTGAACTCGAAATTTTCAATTATGCACGTTTTACATACGTTGTTTTTTTTGTGGTCGAACGAAATTTAATTACAAGTGTTAACTACTATGATTTTCTATGATATTTTATTATTTATAGCTACTGAGAGAGAAAGAGAGAGAGAGAGAGATAGAATTATCGTGCGTGACGAGCACTTACTATTTTATACTCATTTATTCAATGGTACAATTTTAATAATAAAATAATAAAATAAAATAATAAAATAATAAAATAATAAAATCATATAATAATATAATAAAATAATAAATAACAAGTGGAGAATTAAAATTCAATAAAACTGCTCTTGTAGGTGTCAGAAAATTTTGTTTCTAAATACTAAATACAGCATCATTAACTGAAGATAAAGAAACCGCTATTTTCTTATTAAACATTCCCCTATGTACTCAAAAGAGAAAGAGAGAGAGAGAGAGTGAAAAAAAACAACTGCCAATAAAATTCAAGCTAAACGATACAAATTCCCCAATAATCTTGCACAAACACGCGAGGAAATTCCTAACGATCACGTTCCACGCCCTCGAGCGACAAGATTTTGCTCGTCTTCGGCAACAAGCGTACTCTTCCTCTATCGGCGCCGAGGCAAATAGTTGCATAACTAGCCACCAGGCTTTGACACGCGTTCCGTGTTAATTAATCAAATTTTTTGGACGCGTCGTTGTTTTCGTTGCGAATGACGAAGTCGACTCGCCGCAATGACCGCAAGTGTCAAGAGTACTCGTCCAATTCCCCAAAAAATTAATGCGCGATAATTTCGACGAGCTATTAGTTTAGTATGCTATAGAGTGCGTGTCTCTGCTTTGCTATTAGACTACGAGTCTCTGAGTTACAAATGCCTCTACCAGTCTCTGAGTTATAAATATCTCTACGAGTCTCTAAGTTGTAATTATCGATTGGTCAGAGGGAAATGATCAGCTTGGAGGTTTCCGTACGACTAACAAGAGAACATAATGATCACATAATCAACGCGGAGCGTGAATCACCAATTGTCGATGAAATTTGGTACAAATGTAGTTTTTGAGAAAAAATATTTGACTCGTATTTTTTTCTGTCGGCGATCGTCGACGTTGAAGGGGTGAGAACTACCTTCAAACTTGAGGATACGAAACGATATTTTGTTAGATATCTCGGAAATGATCGACGATACCGTTTTCGTGTTAATTGACGAAATTAGTGTTGTTTTCTAAACAACAAATTTAATAATGTACAAGAAAAACTTTCTTGTTTAAACAGAATATTAAAGAAACCGTATTTTTTAGTAGTATTTCCTATTTTCTCCAAGTAAATAATAAATTTAAAAATTGATTTAATAAATTTCCAAGTGAATAACAAATTTGAAAATTAACTTAATAAATTTCCAAGTAAATAACAAATTTGAAAATTAACTTAATAAATTTCCAAGTAAATAACAAATTTAAAAATTAATCTAATAAATTTCCAAGTAAATAACAAATCTAAAAATTAACTTAATAAATTTCCAAGTAAATAACAAATCTAAAAATTAACTTAATAAATTTCCAAGTAAATAACAAATTTAAAAATTAACTTAATCAATTTTCTTGAATACTTGTTTGCGAGGATTGTACATTCAAACGGAATAAAATAGAGTCTTGACGTTTGCATTATAAAAAAAATTCATTATTTTCAAATCAATGTAAGAAATTATCGAAAGAGTGGTTCCTGACAATGATTGTAGCGGCACAAACGCGAAGATTAAACATTGACTGTCTTTTTTATTCTTTGGGTCACACTCTTGTACAAGTCTTTGTTGCAGTTTTCGGGGAATTTTGGGAAATAGTGGGATATGGTCGCGCGTTGTGCGAGAAAAATTGCAGAAATTTCCACGCAGGTATCGAACAACATGGGAACGTTGAAATTTTCAATTAGCCAGCGAAACGGCCGTAATTTTCTGGCTATTATCTTCTCCGTTCGCAAAAAACACGGATGCATTCGCTGGGACTTGCATTTCGCGCAACATTTTTTCTTTCTTTTTTTTTTTTCTTTTTTTTGCGCAAATTTATTTTCTCAGAAACGGGGGAAAATTTCGGTTAAACACGAACGCTTGTTTCTGCTCGGAAAAAGGGTAAAATTTGCGGCGAACGGATTTCCTGAAAAATGTTGCCGAGTGTAGAGTAGATCTGACGTTGAAACTGTTCACGATGAAGTTTAATAACGTTTGCGTTACGAAAAAGGCGGAAAATTTGCGAAATAATGTTTTCCTTTTCTCGAAATCAAACAGTCATATAAAAGTCACGATCTCTCTATTTTGTTTTCACTGATTTTCACTGGACTTGTAACAATCAAATGAAAAATAATGGTGGAAGTTTTAGAATTACAACAACAAGGTTGTAACTTGAAGCAACAAAAGATATAACGTCAAAATTAAAAGGTTCAATATAAAGGTTGATTTGTTCGATTTTTAATTTTATAGAAAAAAAGAAAAAAAAAAAAACAAAGAGGAAACGAGTTTACAGGAGAGAGGAAAAATATTCCGCTCGGAGATAAAATCACGTAGATGGAATTTTTTCACGCAAATCGAAATGTGCGGCACGAAAAATTCGTCGAATTTGATTGCTAGATAGATGTTTTGTAGAGATAGATGTTTTGCAAGTTCGTTGAGAATATGATTGGTTGACGCCCTCGGCTGTTGAAGAGCGATATCGCCCGTGATGGTGAAAACAGCTTTAGGCGTTTGATTATTATGACTCGTGTATATCTACTCTCGAAACTATCCAGACAGTAAACTTTGGCCATTTAACTCGAAGAATTCCGATATATGATATATTAAATACAAATATTCTCTACGAGTAGATGTATATTGCGATGATTTATTTGTAACGTAGTACGTAGTATAATTTATATTTGAAATTTATGCCAAATATCACTGATATCTATCATATTCCCTGACAAAAATTAACAACGAAAATCAACGAAACAAAGTTAATTCAATTCCAAAGTTAAATGAACCCCAAATTTTTATTGTTCCTAATAATCCAATGGTATCGACTGAAATTTACATCCTTCGCGACAGGAATTAATAGTTAAATTAAGACTTTCAAAATTAAACAATTCAACTCTGAACTATTACTGTTCAACGACGTCAGTCAGAAGTTGAAGATATTTATGAAAGAAGATTTTTTTTTTATTATCAGTCGCAACCAATTTTTAAAAATAGTTTCCATCAATTCTGTACGTATAATGTACAGAATTGATGGAAGCTATTTAGAAGAGTTAGAGTATAATAATAAACTTGCGTAAAATTCCGTTTGATTGAACAACGAAAATGTAAACCAAATGAAAAATGTAATACAGCAGAATATCTCTCCTGCTAATAAGAAAAGGCTGAAGGTATAGCTAGTGAACTTCCATTATCGGAATGGCTCGGTTATCCGAGCTACGTCGTCCGATAAAAAAAAGCATGTGCTTAACATCGATATCAAACTTAATATAGACTGCGAGTATATAGTGAAAAACATAATTCTCACAGGTTTTATTAAATTCCTATCAATTCACTGAACACGTATCGAGTTTATCTGAATTCTTATTTCTTTTTTTCAAGTACTAAGTACTTTAACGTTTATGAACGAAGATATCTGATTTCCAAATTTAATTAAAGAGAAACGGAATTTTCATACTTACAATCTGTATAATACAACACGATTTTAATTCTGTAATCCATTTCGAAATTATGTAATCGTCCATGCGAATTACAATTTGCGACTGACGGCTACAATTTGCAATCGGAATGGAATCGAAACGATTCCAATTCTTTGTTCATTGTGGAGATTTTATGGTTTCTCACAGATTGATAGACCTCACGAAACATTCCTCGCGCGAGTATTTTGTATTTTTAGTCAACGAAACAATATACGCTGAAGTTGCCATAAATCACCGCGAGAGCAAGCGCAGCACGCGCTGGAGATCTCACGATCGCAGAGAAATCGCACTGTGAATCGAAATCGAGAAAGAGGAGAGGGGAGAAGCGTTTTCCCACACCCTCTCAGAGCTTCGCGCTAAGCCCTTGAAACACACTCCTAAAACTTTCGCCCCCACTCGTTTATTCTCTCCAACTTCGATCCCACTACGCACTGTCTGCCTTCAATAACGCTTTCATCCCCTGTGCAAACACGCTCGCAGCTGTCGCTCGCTCAGCCTCCCTTCAACGCCTCTCGCGATCGACGAGCGTTCCTCTTGCTCGAAAAAAACTTCGCCTCGCGACGACGTTTCGTCGAAATTCACCCAGTTTCGGCACCGAAATTCGAGCGAATCAATTTTCCGATCCGGTCGACTAGTTTCGGGCGGTGCGTCGATCCTTGGCGAACGGAGGTTCAACAACGCAGCGCGGTTTACGACAGCTACGACAGCTTCATCAGAGGCTGATAAGTTTGATTAACACGCTGTATCGCGTGAATTACGACACGCGTCGCGCGCGTAATGTCGCGATATATCGAAGGGGATGGAGAACGCTTGTCTGGCGCTGTGTTCTTTTGACTCCATCCCTTCTCTCCCCACAGCTATTAACGAGGCGAGAGCAAATTTTTATTACGACTGGTTATTAATCGCCGGTCGTGTATCAATCTAGGAATTTTCTTCTTTCCTTCGTCGAATTATTCGAACGGTTATAGTCGAGAGACACGAAAGACCGCGCGAGGTATGCGCAAATTTCAGATACTTCTGGGGAGAAAGTAAGAACTCGAAACTGTCGGATTGGTGGATTAGTATTATAATTGACAACGTGTTAGTAGTATTATAGTAATAGTATTGTAACACTCTGTGTTATTTTGCTTGCAATAGCGTGAATCGATGGTCATCACTTGACGTGATTTCTCATATCTGTTCATTCACTATCAGTGAATACGTCGTGTCGCTTTCACACTGTGATAAAATAATATTCTTCTTTTAATACCTGTGGATAGGCTGGATCGATTCGAACGGTTCATCGAATATTATTAACAGGGCTTGATTGTCAACGATCATTGAATTCCTATCATAAGCGATGCGCTAATCACCGGTGTGTATCGGTGGCTTATCGGAGTCGACGTGTCCAACGAAAAGTCAATATCGTTGCCGAAAATTCCTGTCGGAGTCAGAGACATGCATGTTCCAGTTGCCATCCTCCCCCCCCCCCCTCTCCTCCGCCGATTGCAAAGTTGATAATTGATGGCCGTGATAATGAGAAGACCGGTCCGGTGATGCTTGTTAGCGTCAGATTTGGCTTCGATTTCCAGCACTGATTTATTGACGATATCGAATAACTGCTACCTGTGGGGCGCTAGCAATACACGCGGTGTAATACGCGGTACTGAGGATCTTGACTAACGATGACGTATTCGTCGAAAATTCCTCGGGTTTATAAAGAGATATAAAGAGGTATAAAGAGAAGAAGAACACGAGTTAACCAGATCAAGGGCTGACGTTCCGTTCCCCTATATTTCGGACGAATTTACGTTACGAGATTCGCAATATGTTTGTGAAGATAACGACTTTTATAATTAGTTTCGTAATTGTACTTTAATTTTGTACGTTACTGAGAAATATTAATGTTAGAAAGAAATTCATTTGTCAAGGATTGACGTTGCGTTTCATTTGCTACTGTTAATATATATATATATATATATATATATATATATATATAATATAATAAATATAAATAAATATAATATTATAATATAATTTATTATATATAATAAATATAAATAAATTATATATATAATATATATATAGTATAGTATATATTATACTATAATTATATATATATAAATATATATGTATACTATAATTTTGTAATCAAGATACATGTATATTATATATAATTAATATAATGTTTGCCATCAATATATATATATATATTATAAAATTCTGTTTTTTGATATTACAACTATACTTTTTTTTGGCTATTTTTAAGTATTTATTGCATATATAAATATTATAAAATTATATATTATAATTTTGTAATCAATATATATGTATATTATATATAATTAATATAATGTTTGCCATCAATATATATATATTATAAAATTCTGTTTTTTGATATTACAACTATACCTTTTTTTGGCTATATTTATTGCACGTATATATTATAAAATTATATATTATAATTTTGTAATCAATATATATGTATATTATATATATTTAATATAATGTAATCAATATATATATTATAAAATTCTATTTTTTGATATTACAACTATACTATCTCTTCGCTATTTTTAAATATTTGTTGCATATTTTTCAACTACGTAACTATTTTTTAATACCACGACCAAAAGAAATTAACTCACCAAGGATTGAAAAAGTTGCGTTAATTTCTTTTTTGTTCAATATACTATAAAATTCTATTTTTCGATATTACCACTACACTGACTTTTCGCTTTTTATTTATTACATATTTTTCAGCTTTGTATCTTTCAATATCACTATGAAAAGAAACTCTGGAAATTCACTGAAACTGTAATTCGGTATCATATAAGACAATGACAATTAATTAATTTAGAATGATTCAATTTTGAAACTTTGAAACTTGTCTATACAAATTAATACAAAAATTTTAATGTAAATATATAAATGATGTAATCATCTATGAGCCAAAGATACTATTCAACTGTGACAGTTGTTTAGAATTGAATTTTGAATTTTCAACTGATTTTAATGTTATCGGTAGATTATTTTTACTATTTATAACAACTTACTATTTATCATTCTTTGCTATTTATACATACGACGAATTTCATTGACGTAACATTATTATAATCGTCAACAATCCAATACTACTGATAACTATTTCGTCGTCCTCCACTGCCTAATTTCATGAAAATCTCGAGAAATTGAAAGCGTTTATGCCACGATAAATTATTTCTTAGGTCCTTAATAGCTCAAGAGAAACTTCGCCTCGAACATTTTCGCAAGACAAAGTTCTTCCAGAGAGACAAATTAATCTGACTCGCAGATGAATCAGTGAATGCTCGTTTGAATTTCACTATAACAGGTTGCAAGCTACTAGAAATTCTGATTCTCTTTCATCCTCTGCTTTTGTCCCGAGGAATATATACAGTTTTCTCTCTCTCTCTCTCTTTCTCTCTCTAAGAAAAATTTCCCTTAGAGAGAAACTGAACAAATTCAAATGAAACGCTCGTCTTATCCGGAAGAAGATAGATCTTTTGTTGGCGACTATAAAACTTTTCGAACGTGAATAACTATGGTTCTCCGGAAAGTCGGGCTTGAAAAATTGTCAACTAAACGAGAAAGTTATTGCGCCGCTTGTGGAAACAAAAGTGACAAATGTAGAATAAAATTTCTCAGTTGGCGGACCTCGTTTTGTTCGACAAAGAATGTTAACAAGTGTCGTTATCTACGACAAACACTGAATACTGAAGAGATAAAAAGCGTTTTAATATTATTTATTAAGAGCGTGGACGAACAATCGGTCGTGAAAGTGTTTCAGACACAGAATTTCCGGTGTTCGAGAAATCGTCGATATTCAAACTGTTATATGATGACTTTGCCTTTGAAATACATCATTAATTTTATTTTGAGATGTTTTCACAATATGTAAAAGTAAAGACACGTTTCTTCTCGAAGATATTATGCTATAAATTGTCATAGCACGTAGAAGAATTGAACAATCATTTTTTATTTAATTCAATGAATTTGAAGGTTGAAGCCTAACGTTTAAAACTCACTGTACGATATAGTATCCTCGTCCAAATTATTGAACACTGAAATATCAGGCGAAAACGTTTAAAACTCACTGTACGATATAGTATCCTCGTCCAAATTTATTGAACACTGAAATATCAGGCGAAAACAAATATTACTCGATTGTGAATGTTACGATTTCTTGAATTTTCGTTTCGTTTAATTTAATTCAATTTTCAAAGTTCGACAATGTCGCGAAAGAATCACACGTCAAGTTATAGAGGATCGTTACAAAGGTGAGGTTTTAATCTATCTTCGAATCCAGTCGTGAAGAAAATTTTTCCATACTACTACAACAGTTTAGAGAAGAAAAGCGTCCTCACTTTGTCATCTGCTACAATGTAAAACTGAATGAGACGAGCTTCATTTTATTTCGAAATTTTATTTCATGAAAATGGACAACAGTTTCAAGCCCAAGTTGATTACTTTACGGTTACTGAAAATTACAAGAATTTAAATATCGAGAAAAAATTAAAGAAGAAAAAAAAAAACAGAATCACCTAGAAAAACATTGTCTCTCTCTCTCTCTCTCTCTCTCTCTCTCTCTCTCTCTCGAGATCATTACCAACGCGGCAATAAGCAGATGAAAAATAGGAAACTGTCGCGTGTCCGTGTGCAACGCAGTAGTAAAAATCACGGATAGTCAGGCAATCGTTCGTCTCTGTTCCGTGACAAATTATTTCTTCCGGCCAGTGAACCGTCAACGGGTCAACACAATGGAACGCGACAGAAATTATTGCGCCGTGTTTCATCGGAATTTTCCGAAAAGCTTGACGACCCCGTTAATTCCAACTCCCCCGCGTTGAAACTTGCCCATTTCCCTCCCGTTTGATTCGGCACACAAGCCCGATGTACAAACACATTCGGCCGGAAACTGGCCGAAGTGCCGGACGTTCAACACAGGCCGAGTCACGCAATCACGCGTGTATTTGGCGAAAAGGCGATAAAAAGAGAAGTAACAGCTACGAGTCCGGGTGAAAAGAGTCGAATTGCCGCGGCAATTTTCATTCTCGCTATTTTTCTTTTCTGTTTATCATTTCCCTCTGCCCCCTCTGCGACTACTCACCTCTCCGTGTCTTTGAAAATGTTTGCGCTCGTTGAAAATGTAAAATAGAATTTTTCTTTTTTTTCCTTTTTTTACTTTGGAGATAGAAACGCCTCGCACTCGTTTCCCGCGTAGATTGAATTATCCCCCTTCGATCTACGCGCTCGAACATTACGCGTCGAAAATTGACGAGTTTTTTTTTTTTTTTTACCTTTCTCGCGTGTACGAAGGTTTTTAATAGTTATCGAACTGCACATAAAAATGTATGACACGTGTTTTTTTCTCTTTTTTTTTTTTTTTTTCGTTTTTCCGCACTTCACGCGAAATTTGAAAAATTGAAAAGATATTCGCGACGAGAATTGATACAAGAGTAAAGAGTACAGCTGAAAATTGTGTGACACTGATTTACGTGGATTAGAGTAACATTTAGAGTAGACTATCTCTCATCTATTGCAATCTAGTTAAATATCATTCAATTTTGTATAATGACGGATTATCTCGCGTCTTTCAAATTTCCTTCTGTTTGTCCTCGACTTTCCGACCGCGTGGAAATGATACTGTGATACTGTGATTCCTGATCGATCTCAGCTGGAAACGCCAAAGATGACAATTTATTCTACCTTAACTTCGAATAAGTTCCTCTCTTCCTCAGGTTAAATTAGTATCAAAATCGCTTCTTAAATTATTCAACTTTCAATCTTATCGTCTCAACACTTTTCTTTCATTCAGGCACGAGGAGATAATTTAATCTGTATAAAAAGAAGTGCACGTACGTCTTTTTTTTTTTAAATAAAAAACGCGTCGTTGCGCTCGTAAAAAAATATGGAAGGTGTCAATCACGATTTTAACGAAATTCGACATGAACGTAGTTTCCCGAGAAAAATATTTAAATTTATTCGTACGTTTTCTCTTTTTATCGGTAATCATCGTTACCGAAAGGGTGAAAACTACCTTCGAATCGTTTCTTTCAATATTTTCTTCCAACTTCCGCCGGAAAAAAAAGACGCTATGGCTATATAATATATATTATATTATTATTATATATATTATATATATTATATCATTATTATATATATATTATAATTTTATATTATATTATTTTATAATTTTATATACCAGTTTCACGACTCACGCGCCGACAGACACGGAACAGTTGTTCGGTTCGAGAGTTTTGGCGGTCGAAGTATTTCCTTGGCGGACGACGCGTTCTGGCAGAAGGAAGCGGCAAATAAAATTTCCGTTCCACCACCCAACATCTGCTACATGACTGCAGAAAATACCGAAACCTAAGAAGTAAATACGGATTGAACCAAAACACCGCTCTAACCTGCCAGAAACCACAGAAAGAACGTTATCAACTACCTAAAGGAAATATAACCACCAGACCAGATATGAAGAGAAAATTCCAGCACGTCGCTAAAGACCTCGTAGTTGATGCGACTCTAGAACTAAAAAAATTTCGTTGTTACGAGAAGAAACAAGGAGAAACTCAACTTCTCGGCTGCTTCGTTTGCAGTCCGGCATTCGTCGAGAGACGTTTGAATTACAAAATAAGTGTCGTACGGCGACACCTTCGAAAATCTTCGGTGCTTCGACTCGGTCGGAATTTTAAAAACAATTGTTGGGAATTTAGTTCAAAAAAAAAAAAAAAAAAAAAAAAAGAGCTTTTGTAGATAAAAAGAAAACATGTTTAGAACATTTAGGATTTCCGGCGACTTGAAATTTTTTTACTCGAAATTAATTATATTTCTCTAAGTTAGCGAGAAAAGTTATTTTTTTCTTTTTATCAAAAATCATAATCATATCTTTCTGTTTCTTTTTCCTTCGCCTTCTCGAGGTTATTCTTTTTGCATTTGAATTTTTATTATCCATTTTTGTCTGTTTATGACACGAATAAATGGACATGATAACGACTTCATTAACGAACGAGTCGACGAAAATTAGCATTTCTGAAAAAAAAAAAAAAAACAATATCGGCGTTACCATGCGCGTTTCGTGTCGTGTCAATGACGCATTCATCTGATGGAATTATTCATAAGATATTTGTTATTTAACAGCGCAAATCGTCGAGCGAAAATTATTCATCGCGAAACATTAGATCACCGTTAAATAATTTCGCGTATTATTCATAGCGATAATACAGGTAATTAATATTTAATTTGGCGAGTTGTTGAGTCGAAAATGGGAAATTCTGTATTTACATATTCCCTACGCAACGAAAATCCTGTTAGAATTTTAAATTCTACTTCCGTCCTAAAAAGTTTGAATTCCAAAATTCTGAAATTTCCGTTCTTAAGGTATTACAAACGTTCCTAAGGTAATTACAAAACTTTTCAATTTTTCACTTCCGCGTCAATATACCTGCACACGATATTTGATAATAAATTTATAATCACTGATCCTTCGCGCATAGAGTGACAACTTGAATTGTACGCACGTACTTCTGGAAATTTTTATTTAATTCAAACAACAAATTACTGCAATTATTTTTCAAAAGATATCACACTGCTGTAAGAATGAAATTTAATTATCCTCCTAGCCACGACGAACTTGATACAATAAATTATGTCTATAATTGTTTGGGATTCCAAGATCAAACAAAGTTACAAGAAAATGTCGAATAAATCGACGAATTTTTGTGACAATGATGGCTCGAAGCTGAAGGCGCAGATTGTGAATTATTCCGTGTACAACTATCGGCCAGAGAGTTTAGAGAGTATCGATCTGAACCTGAAGGTACAAGCGCCCAGCAACTTTCCCCGCTAAGCTATTTTAAAGCTCTCCTTTAATTGGTTGTTGCGCCAGCGTTGCGCAAAGCTTCAAATTTGAACTATTATGCAAATTGTTTCCCCTCCCCGTGGACGCTAACTTTGGGAACGAAATACTTTGGAGCAGAGAAGTAAGTCGCCTGTCAAAGACCTGCCGATAACGTCGGGCTGGGAGGAAATCCCGCGAACGCGCGGAATACAAGCTTCCAAAATGCGATACCGAGCCGAAAAAAAGAAGAAAGACGAGATACGACAAATGGAGATTTCACAAAGTTATTTATAGAATTCTAGACACAGGATTCTCAATGATTTTAGGGAGGTTTCATCATTCGGAGCAATTTCCAAGCTTTGCAGATTTTAAAAAAATTCAACCGATCCGGAGCTTTTCGAGATTTTATAAAATTTCGATGACTCTGAAGGTGTCGCGGAGGATTTTTAAAGATTTCGATAATATTTTATGTAGTATTTATAATATTATTACATATTATATATTATATATAATATTATAATATTTATAATATTTTTACTATAATATTATAATACTATATATTATAATATAAAATTATATTATAATATTATATAATATTTATAATATTTTTATTATAATATTATAATACTATATATTATATTATAATTTTATATTATAATATTATATAATATTAAAAATATTTTTACTATAATATTATAATTTTATGTTATAATATTATTCAATATTTATAGTAGTTTTATTATAATAATATTGTAACATATTTTTATTATAATAATATCACAATATTATCTTATATAATATCAATAAAATATCGACAATATCAAAAAATATTTATAAAAATTAAGGAATTTCAAAGGTTACGAACAACACGAAGGATATCTCTCGTTTTCAACGTGGATTCGATGTTTTTCGCGCTGATTCATAAAAATGAAATGTTTTCGATCGCCCGATGCTTTCGCAGAGCGCCACTTATTTAACAGCGCTCCCGTTGCAAAATATCGCGAAATGTCGTGCATGTGTCTCGTCCTCGTTTGTTTTTCTAAAATCTGCAAATTTATTTCGAAACGGCAAAAGAAGAAAAAAAAAAAAAAAAAAAGAAGCAGCCAGTTCTGTTCAAACGTGCAGGCTGTCAGTCTGGCTGAGGACATTTTCTGGACTGCAGGGATTTCGCTGCGCGCCTGTCGTTCCCCGCGTTTCGCGTTCATCTCGCAGAGCTCCGAATTTCTGTTTTCACCGCGGTGGAAATTGCAATTTCAAACTTGGACAACAGCCTTGGCAAAAGAGCAGCTTGGAAATATCGAGGGCAACGAAAACGGACGATAAAACACACCGTGTAATATATATATATATATATATATATTGTCTTATTCAGAATCAGATGTTATTGGTTAGATTTTTTTTTTTCTCCAGAAACGGAAACGGTTCACTCGAAGTCTGTTTCTAAAGCAGCGGATAATTTCAAACTGTTTGCCTTTGTGCTGTCTGCATCGAATGAAATGGACCAAAGTCAGCTTTCGAAATACCACGGACGTATATATTTCTGTCCAAGTTCGATTCGAGGAATGCATCGCGGTAAGAAAATTATCGGAGATATTTCAAAGGCAATCCGCGAAGTTTCACCAGTCTCAAGCCGGCCTGCTCTCACAAAGGAAGAAAGATAGAAGAAAAGTTTGCGGAAATTCACGAAGTAGCTGCGATTTTGAAGTAGCTCCATTGTTGTTTCATTGCTACATTCTGCCCGGACAGAATTTTAAACGAAATTTTAGCGAATCTACATTTATTTATTATTTATTTGTATTACTTGTAATATTATTATTGAATATTTATAAATCATGGAAGGTGTACTTTCGTTTATGTTTGAAGAAAACACGATAGAAGACATAGTTTCCATTAACTTTAATGTCACTTCGAGTATTATTCGAGTGAAACATTTCAAGAATAATTCACTCAAATAATACTACACTATTTTATTTCGAGATAATCTCACGTTGGTTCACTTGAAAAGAAAAAAATTATTTCGTTATTTACGATAGTTTTAATAATAGTTTACGACAATACTGTGATAATTCTATTTTGCATTTGACATTCGCATCTCCAAATAATTTCTCGAAACATTTTCGTATCCCACCGTGTGAATTTTGCTTTTCGTTTCCAACGAATTAACTCGCACGATAAAAGAACATTCGCAAACGATTTACTCGACGTGTGCTCATTCACCCTTCCCGCATCGTTTTGAAAGTAAATACAATGAATTACAGTACAAACGATCCATTATTTCGTATTGTTGTTTCCTTCCTCATCTTCACTTCTTTTTCATTACAAAACACGATCGTTTCGTTATCCGAAAATATTTACCTCGCTATTAATTCCTACACAGGATTTGATCTGTCGATCTTCACATTCACTAAAAAGGAATTTCGTTAAAAACGAAACGAGCCGAAACGAAACATCTGTTCGGACAACAAAAATGAGAAAAAGAAATAAAAAAAAAAAAAAATGCACGAGCATTCTATATCTACAAAGTGACACGCGAGAAGATACGTATACTAGATTTTCATAAAGTAAAGAACGAAAGAGAGAAAAACAGAATTGCAACGACCACTGTTTATTAAAATATAATACGAAACTTGATAGTTTCTAACGTTTCCATCGACGACCGAAAGTTCTTCATTTCGACGAAAATATAGTTTGTCAGTCATCCGGCGACTATTGTCGATACCTTTCACCGATAAATAAAAAAAAGAAACAGCTATTTTTTAATGACGTTATGGCAAACCTCGTCGTCTTCTCTTTTAAACGAATTTGGAAGAATTCCATCGTTTTGATAGTCAGGTTGCTTTTCATTCAAACAGAGAAAGAGAAAAAGATTGTCAGGAAATCAAATTGTAAACTTTCGAGAAATATTTTCGCACGGTGTTTTCGATATTTTTCGATATTTCAAGATGTGTCGTCAATTTTCACATACATATGTCAATAGCTTACTGCGCTACGAGAATGTACAAGTAGAATTGCACGTTATAGATCAGACACTGTAGCTGATCTGGTTTTATTTTTTGATATTAATATGTTAATATAATATACTATTTATATTTATATAGTATCTTATCTATATACTATATTATCTATATATTATAATATACTATATAATATAGCACATTATCTATATAATATATTATAGTATATAATATACTATATAATATATATTACAGTATATTATATATATAATATATTATCTATATTTTTATCAATTTTTGTAAATTAAAGAAAGTTAATATTCGGGCGGTATATTATAGTAGCGTCACTGAATTAATCATTTTCTAATGCGTTAAAATACCCATGACGACACTGTTCATTTAATTTTTAAGTTTTTTGGCATAGAAAGCAATAAATGAAGTAAGTGACGAAAATTTAATATCGCGTGCGAGTAAATATTTGAAATACAGAAAATTGATACGTGATATATAGAGTGACTCTTAATATTCTGAAGCACGAAATGTAATATTATAATACTCATGTTGGTGAAAATACAAATTGCATCGCATGGTGCTCTTTAGAAAGCGGCGAATTAAATATTTAGAAGTTCAAAATCGCAAGAACGTTTGTACAATTTGCATTAATACAAACGTTTGTACTAAATTTGTATTAATTCTGTATATATTCCAAAATTAACATTATTCTCTTTTTCTTTTTTGCAATTTTAATAAACGAATGGAATCTATATTTTCACCAACAAGCTAATACAAAAAAAAAAAAAAAAAAAATACATAATATTATAAAATACAAAACATATTACAGTATACATATATCATGTGTCAAACGTATGTGCAAACGTACATTAGAAAATAATTAACTGAATAAACACATATCAAGAAACACTTAATTCAGTAGAATTAATGCAACGTGTCAATCAACAATCTCCATTGACGTACAAACATCAATAAAACCCGTCGTTTGCGTTCATAACGCAAAATCCACACAGTTTTCATTCTCTGCTGCGTTAATCCGGGCTTAACCTAACCCGTTTCGCGAATTCCCGCGGAAGAGCCGGAGCACGCGCGTTTTAAACCGGAAAACAGAAGACAAAGGGCAGCGTGAATGAAAACAAGCCGCTGTTATCTTCGAAAGCATCGAGAGAGACCGACCGGGGCTGTGTTCCCGGCAAGGCTGTTCGTCTCCCTGATAAACAAGGTGCAATTACACGGAACCCGGTTTCGGTCTCTCCGATGCTTTGCATCTCCGCTTATGGCTGTCGTCGATAAAAGTGAACGAGCCAGCTCGGGAAATAAACCAATTAAAAGCGGCGACCGTTTTGGGAAACCACCGTGTGCGCGAGATGTAACACGATTGGATCACGGCCGTGTAATTGTCATTTGTTGGCCAATTTTCTATTCTACAGTGATATTGTTAGCAGGGACAGAGTTGCTAACAGAATTGTTGTCAATTTTGCCTGAAGAGTGTGTTTCTAAGCGCAATGTAAAATGGGGAGATTGATGAAAGTTTTGGAGAAACTGAAAATTTGCAATTTTTCTGTCGCGACGTGCATAGGAGGAACGGTTGTCACTTGCAATTTTTATTACTTTCATTTTTATTACTAATTAATTTTTATTGATTAAATTTTATTACTCTTGTTATAATAAAAGTAATAAAAATTACAAGTAATACTTTACGTGTTATTTTTATTAAAGCAGCGTTCTGCAAACGTGTACGTTGCTACAAATTATTATTATTATTTTATTTGTATTTTCATAATGTATGCATGTAAAACATACATATATACAATATACAATATATAATATACTATAATAATATATGTAATATATATATTTTATTTGTATTTTAATGTATATGCATGTAATACATACATATATACAATATACAATATATAATATACTATAATAATATATGTAATATATACATATTTTATTTGTATTTTAATAAAATATGCATATATGTATGTATTACATGCATATATACAATATATAATATACTATAATAATACATGTAATATATACATATTTTATTTGTATTTTAATAAAATATGCATATATGTATGTATTACATGCATATATACAATATACAATATATAATATACTATAATAATATATGTAATATACATATATTTTATTTGTATTTTAATACTGTAATATCCTTCAATTCTTCCTTTAAACAACAATAACAATATTACTATTATAATTATAATTACCTAATCAATCGTAATTATAATATCAACTATCGTAGCAACAATAATTATTACTATAATTACAATACTGTTACAAGAATTTGGCATCTCGTTGTCACGTGACGTGTCATACGTTAAGCTTTTTCACAACGAGAAAAGAACAAAAAAAAAAAAAAAAAAAGACAGAACTTCCACGCCAACAACACGGAGATATTCTCGACATCGCTGATATGATATTCCAGTCGGCAGTTTGCGTGTTTGTCCGCTGTAAAACGCGAAATTTTCAGCAATGAATCGCGCAACGTCACCGGCCGTGAAAATCGCGACGATCCTGTACCGCTCGTCTGCAACAAGTTATACATTTCCAATAATGGGAATCGCACGCTCGTGGGTAATATATCATTAGACGTATAAAAGCGTCGAATTGTTCGACGTTCGCCACCGTGTGAAATCGTAACGGTAGCGTACAGTCGCATAGCTTGTTTGTTCCTGGACATAAATCCGAGAGCTTCAGACACGTATCAAGCGCAACAGTGATTTAACGATTCCAGATTCCCTTTCTCTCGCTCTCGTTCTTTTGTACCGAAATTTCCTTTGTCTCTTCGACGTGTTTCAACAGAGTTCTTGGAACCTTACCCTATTATTTTTGATTCTGCGATTCTATCACTTTCCAATCGTGTAATTCTATTCTTATCTTCTGGCTCGAGATTCTTTCAACATTAGAATAAAGTGTAATATTTGTAGGAAAGAAAGTGAAGTGTAAGGTACGAGATGAAGTTGATAATGCAACAAAAGTCTGTTACTATATATATTACTAAAAGTCGCTCGATGTATCTAAAAATACATTGCTGTAAATATATAAAATTTCCATAGGAAATTATAAATTAGTCAATTTTAATCACTTTGGTGTCTCAAATTGGTCATTTTAATCGCTCTAGTGTCAAGTGGAATGTTTAAGAATTACTGAAGAATTCTTTTGACACAAAGTCTCTAAATTTCTTTAACTGTTGCATCTTGAAAATTAGGAGGATTCTTTCAAATTCTCCGTGTCCACTTCTTTCTTTAATAACACACGAATTTCCCAAATTCCCCCCCCCCCCTATGTTCAATTCAAAGAAACGTATGAAAACCTAATATTCAAACACTGGACTTGCACGTGACTGTATGAAAACCTAACATTCAAACACTGGACTTGCACGTATGCAAACCTAATATTCAAACACTGGAGTTGCACGTTTGAGAACCAAATATTCAA
Source organism: Frieseomelitta varia (assembly GCF_011392965.1). Classification (NCBI taxonomy): domain Eukaryota; kingdom Metazoa; phylum Arthropoda; class Insecta; order Hymenoptera; family Apidae; genus Frieseomelitta; species Frieseomelitta varia. The sequence continues at coordinate 1,296,014 of NW_025110018.1, read as the reverse complement.
ACATTAGACTTGCAGTAAATTTCAGGGTTTTTTTTTCAAGGTTTAGGTCAGGTTATTTTCTTTCCAAAAACCACACCAATTGTAATACAATCTTTTTTCTCACGTTGTATTTTCATCTTTACTTCCACCTTCTTTACTTCCTTCATTTGCAGACGTTTCTGTGCTCGTAGCAAAACAACATCGTTCCGCTACATCGAGCTTCGCTTTATAAATTAAATATTTATTAAATTTATTAAATTTATTATTTATTAAAAAAGAGAAAACTCGCCGCGCGAGATGGGGAGAGGCGCGCGGTTAGCACTTGGAGTTTATGATACATCGCGGGGAATACATATTGAGATTTTTCTTCGCGTTCGGGTGATTTACGACGCGGCGAAATGTGGCAGCTGGAAAGAGTAGGTGGCCGTGTATCTAGGCGATGCTGTTTGAAAGTTTATGCATGTTTGATCATACGCTTGATCGATGGGGGAAAGTATCGCGGTTTCTTGTACGCCGTTCACCCTCGATGGGAACAAGGGCCGAACAACAGTTTGTCATAACGTTGTAAATACCTCGATTTTCCTCGGAAATTTTCTGAAATTTTCAAATTCAAACGGACGACAGAAGAAATAGTCAGCGAATTTCTTTTTCAAACTCTTGTTAAACGACTTTCTTAATTTCGATAGATTTTATAGAGAAAATAGCGACAGGAAAACGAATCAGGCGAGTCTCTTTTGAATTTGTCTTAGATTCTTTTTCTTTTCTGTTGATAATTTTAAAATCTAAGTGGGGGGGGGCAGTTTAAATAAATCGTTGAAATTCGATGAGATTGTAAATGCGCTGTTCAAATTTCTAATTAAATTTCCTAAATTCTTAAATTTCACAAAATTTCGTTTTCTTTTCAAATTTCACTCTCAATAACAAATTACAACTTAACAATAATTTACTTGATTTCTCCGCCGACTGAGATTAACGATAACAAATTTCAATTCGATGATGAAAAATCGCAAACTAAAGTAATCTTTATCAGTAAGTAAAGTAATATTAATATCGAGTAAAGTAATAAATCATCACAATCGCAAACGGAAGAAAAGAAAGAAAATACATTCGAATTGAAAGATGGTGATTTAAAGTGGTACATCGAGTAGGTATGCTACTCGTCTAAGTAAAATATAGGGTCTGTCGTGACGTAATATCAAAGAAAAATATGCTTTATAACATACGGCCTTATTGTGGCGAAATTTTCTCCATACCAATACTATTATAAGGAGAATTTCTCTTGGCGCTAGCCAAGAGTTTTCTTCACGAAACCCTGTCGTATTTCACATGCCCCGGGGAAACATATCGGTCCGTTCCGATCTGTCAAATCCACTCGACATTCTCTTCATCGGACTGCAGTCACATCTTTATTTGACACATCTCACGCGCTGTGTAAATCATCGGTCGCGAAAATCTCTCTTTTATTGTATTAAAAAGCAATATCTGTGTCTGAGAAGAGAGAAAAAGAATCTTTCATTCGATCAGAGGTAACATTTCACACCGTGAGAGAAGATTTCTATGTCAAGGACAGTTGTCGTGCTGAATTTTATTGCGTAATTGTACTATGGAAAAATATACCAAGCCTATTGTTGATTCTCTGATTTTATTAAGAGTTTATTATTTAATAAACATTGCCATCTAGTGACATAACCTACATTCTAGTAAAATTATATTATACACTAAAATTCATTGTTAAATTATATTATACACTAAAGCTGTATTAACTCTTGTAAATGTAATATTGTATAAAAATATTGTATAAATATTTTTAATATTTTTGATATTTTAATAGTTTATAATATCGTGTAAAAATAAGTTTTATAATTAACTATAAAATACGATTTTGTAGAGTATCAAAAGACAACATTACCCATGGCTTGACAATTAAAAAATAGTATTAATGTGAAACAGTTTGAGGGAAGAAATGAGCGATGATATTTTATAAGAAACAAACAATAATTTAATTGTTATTGAAACTCGATGAAAATTAGCACGCTTGGCTATTATTAATGCATTTTTTTATAACAGACGACAGAAATTAAATAGTTTTTAATGTTCTTTCTCGAATCGGTTGAATTTCTAAATTGCTGCTTTTCCTGCAATATTCCATGATTCATGATTTCACCGAAATTTCTAATCTTTGCGAAAATCGCAGATGAGTCATGCTGCTCGATTAATGTTAACTGCGTCCATTTGTATTGAATTTGGAAACTCGTGTTACTGCGGCTAGTCCGCGTTATCACGGAATAACTGAGACGAATTCAGATCAACGCTGAAACCTAAATAGCATCTTCGAGCATTGTTATTCGCGAAGTAACAACGAGATGCACTGTAATCTCATTCCCGGGCAACAATAGACATTCGGATGAACGGATCTTTCAATCACTGTTGATCGACAGATAAATACACCGCGCACGTGATTTAGACAAATCAATGTCGAACCACGTGAAACGATCGTTGTAGAACTGAAGAGAAAATATAAAGAGAAGATAAAAGTGAAGGAACTTTCTTTCCCCCACAGTTTGACAAATTTTACTGACACTTTCAATTCGTGTCGTATAAATTTACTATATATTTACTATATATTGAGAAAATGTTACATATTTATATCTGTGGTTTAATTGTTTCTTCATTCTCTGTATAAATTTACTATATATTTACTATATATTGAGAAAATGTTACATATTTATATCTGTGGTTTAATTGCTTCTTCATTCTCTGCGTTAGTTAGATTTCGAGCCTTTGAAACACGTGCGTGACATGAAACGTTCAACTTGGTTGAACGCTCGATTCTAATTCGATCTTCAGTCTTTTGAAACTTGACAAAATTACAGAACAAATGTAAAACAATGGATGTGTGAATGATGGCTATTGGACGAATCCTTGGTCTTCTTGTCACCACGATTTTAAATAAATAGAAGAGAAAAGATTGAAAATGCAAACAAATACATCACGTTCATTAAATTGAAGATCGATCGGTACAACGTTATACGCGTTATACAACGTTGCAATTAAAAATAAAATATTCTACAAATTACACAACACGCTATTCTACAATTCTCACCTGAGAAAATCTAAAAGTAAATCGCAGAGCAAGAGGGTAATCTCGATCCGCAACGACTGCTTCTTTCAACTTTCACATCACCAGGCGAACCTTTTACAAGTTCTGTTCATCGATGATAAATCATAAATTACCCCGGTGGCAAAACCGCGCGATCATCGAAAACCAAGCCTTGCCGATTTTCAGGTTACCGAGCACGTACCGATACGACCGTCATAAATCAGCCCGCGGAGAGGAAGATGGTTACTGCTCGTTCGCCTAACAGAGGCACCACGACGCTGAGAGGTGGGAAAAGGGAACGTAAACGACGTGATAAGCTCTTTCCCGCTGGACACCGACCAATGATTCGCATCGCGACAATGTCGAAGCGAACTATCGGCTGAAATCGTACGAATCGTACGTATGTATCATGGTTGTTGGCGAACGATCATAGAGGGGCTCGATGAAAGATGCATGAGGCTTTTCTCACGCATCTGTTGAGACACGCTGGCGGAAATCCAAGTAGCCTTACTCAACCGTATCTTTGATATATGGTAATGCATCACCCGTGGTATAGCAGCGGATACTCTGGTGACATGTTCATGGCCGTCCTTGAAATACCAGCCGAAACGTACGAGCGGATTTGCCATTTGAAAGCCGAATTAGCGCGTGGCGCAGGGACCGTGACGGAGCGAGCTTGTTAAATCGATCGGTAGTCGACAGGGTGTGTCGTGTTCGATGTCGATGGGATGAAAAGATAGAGAATATGATTTGTTTGAAATTTTTCACACCTTGAAATTCCGCGTAAAGAAAAGAATTTTCGTTTTGCTTGACGAATGATGTTCCATAGCGTTATCACAGCTGTACCATTTAAGAGTGGAAAGAAATGAGTAATCGTTGAATAAACGATATTATATGATACGACAATACAATATGATATGACAATCTTCAAATGAAGATATTAGGTGAAAATTAATGAGAGGATATTGTTATTGGACGGTAGCACTAAATGTTAATGTTCATAGATCGAGATCAATTAAAAAATTCTGCATTACGAGACTCGATTTAATTTAATTTAATTGAAAGCAACTACAATTTTCAACAAACAACAAAAAAAAATATATTCAAACGTGAAGGAACTTTCTGGTAAGCACGTATGTAGATAGAAATTTCACGTAATAAATCAAACACGTTGTTCATAACCCATTCAGAGAAACGACAGAAATTACTCCAACTTAACTCTTTCAGACCAAAAAAAATTTGTTTAAAACAAAGAAACACGTGAACGCAGATAACTAGATATAATAATGCGCAATAAATCAGGATAGTGCTACAGTGCTGCACTTAATGAGATATTAATCCAATCTAACTATTCTCAAATAAAGAAAAACTTTCAAAAGATCGACCTTTAGGTTGCACGCAGATGCAAGTAGAAATTACAGGCAATAAATCAGGCGCAAGTTGCGCACCACCCATTTGAACAAACGAAGAACGTTTAACTTTTTCGGAGCAATCATTCTCAATCAAAAACTAACGTCCAAAAGAAAGAGACACGCAAGAACAACTATCAAGTACATACGAATAGTTGTAAGTAGAAACTGTACGTAATAAATCAGACACGACTTGTATGCCACCTATTCAAATAAACGACGAGAAATTCAACTCTTGGTCAGAGTAGCCAAAGCTGTCGACTAAAAAAAAAAAGAAAAGAAAAGAAAACAACGTTCAAAAAAACATAAATACGTAAGATTAACCCGTCAGATACACGTGAGAGCATAAGTAGAAACTGTACGCGATAAATCAGACGCGCGGTAAGACGAGAAAAGGGAGACGTTTCATTAATTCAAACGATTCCGCCACTGGATGAAAAAAAAAAAAAGGGAAAAAAGGGAAAACCGCTTGTAAATGGCGAATTTATGCCATCCGCGAGGTTATGGAACACGATGATATGCAATGTAAGAATGATGGAAAACCGTTTGGCCGACTTAATCGATCAACTTCTCCTTCCCATTGCGTTCTTTCTTGCCTCGCCACTTTTTCCACCCCTTGCACGTCGGAGATCGCGTTTCGATTCCGTGAGTTTCAACAGAGAGAGAGAGAGAGAGAGAGAGAGAGAGAGAGAGAGAGAGAGAGAGAGAGACCCTGGTGTTTCGCAGTCACCTTACAAGAGGAAAATCGTTTATTACGGAAATCTGACAACGGGGTGGTTCTTCCTGAGAAACAGGAATTATGGAACGTTCGCGGAAGCAATAAAACGACTGGTGGGAGGAGGAGGAAGGATTTCACGTGCACGTCTGAATGAGATCTCGTTCTGGTCGTTAAGTTTGAAATTTTCGTTAAAGAACGGCAGATTTATCGTCGTCCTCGAGACGACGAGAGAAGATTCTATTTTTAAAACGGTCGTGGCGAACGGTCTTTCCCTCCCCGGTTTGTACAACCGGTCGCCATCGTCTTCGTTTTGAAACGATCGTGGAAAAATACCACGTTTCGTGGGCGAATATCGAGTTCCTCTTCACCGACGTTTGCACGGAGGACACTTTTGCAGAACACGTGCGTGTCTCTCTTTCCTTCGATCTTGTTCGTCGATCGAAGATCGCAGGAAAAACGTTTGCTTTTAAACGTTTCTTGGGCTAAAATTGAAAGAACACGCGGGATCTAACAAGAGATACAAGCACAAAGAAATAATAATAATAAAATGTGAAACGAAGCGAGGATGAAGCAAATACTCGCATTTAATGCAAGTATCATTCTAATTCTTATTTGAAATGGACGTTCCAGTATTCTGAACGAATTAAATTTCAAAACGTCTGTGATGAATGTTTTCGTTGTACTTTCCGATCGAACAAACTTTTGCATCTAATTACACATTTCTCATTTATTTATAATACACTTTCTTAAAACTCCGAAATACGTATAAATTAATTTATAAAATAAATCTATAAATAAAATATAATATACAATATATAAAATATTTTTATTTGACATTTATTTTTATATATATAATATATAAAATATACTATAATATACTAATATATAATATATAATATATAAAATGTTAATTTATAAAATAAATTTATGAATGAAGAACACTATATTTTAACTGAGAACTATAAAATATACTAATGTATAAATATATATACTAATATACTAATATATAATATATAAAATGTTAATTTATAAAATAAATTTATGAATGAAGAACACTATATTTTAACTGAGAACTATTAGTTATAGTGTAGATAACATAAAATCACATTTAGAAAATAATTGTGACAATATGTATGTCTTCTTTTGTACAGAATTTCTTATATACGCGGGGATATTGTTTATATTTACCTATCTTTAGGACCATTAATTTTATTACACGTTCGCGCAGAAAGTTGACAATAACAAAAATTCGCAACGAATTTCTATTCAGATTTCACTCGATGATCTTTCAATGTCAACGTAAGTTAACTTTGAGTTAAATTTTGGTTTAATTACTTTTTGGTTCGCAGAGCTACTGGTACACATAGAATACTCACACGCCGAGAACAGTGTGCAAATAATCACAAGCAGACAGGTGACAATTATGAAACTTCTCTTGCTCGAGATATAACTCGATAGAAATAAATTTTTTTCGGAACGTGTGACGCGGCAGAAACAGGCCTTCTGACAATTAAAAAAATCCGAATTGTTTTCGACACCGGGGACTTTCAACCGCGACGAAACTGAGAGATCGCTCGCTTTTCTCTCCTCTCTTTTTTTCTCTTTCTCTCTCTTTTGAAACCGATTTACCGGTAAAAGCGCGTGTCAGTGTCACAGCTGTTCCGACATCCCCGCGCGAATTTTCCACATTTTTCTGGACGTTGCGAAAAAGGAATTTTCAATGGCCTGCGCCATCGAGAAGAATTCAACAGTAACGAACCACAAGGCATCCGTGTGCAACTATCCTCCTCCTTATCCCACTTTGCATATCCTAATTTTCGCACGACGGCGAGTTTCTTCGTGAAAAATACAATTTTCTGTTTGTTTTTTTTTTTTTTACGAGAATGTTCTAAACTGAAGTCCAATAATTACGTTACGTTTTATTTTCTCAGTTTTCGAAGGTACAAGTTAGCCCATTTATTTTTACATTTTCTTGAAGTTACGAATTACACTACTACTGAAAGTTTTGAATTTCATCAACACTATAATGGAGAAATAACTATTGCATTTTCTAATAGTGAAACTAATCTGAGATATTTATTGTAAACACACATTTAGTAAGAAACGTAGTATGAAGAGAAGTCTTATTGAATATTGAGTCTTATAATGTAATAGCTAATTTGTTGTTTTTCTTTCAATATTTACGAAACAAAAATTTATTAAATATCTTTGCTAATGTAATCATGAGAATTTAACCTCAGTACGATGTTAAAATTTTCGGACAATTTACCACACACTTCAATATGCTAATTGAAAATGATTAGCGAAAAAATGATACTTTCTGACGAACATTTAGAATGATCGACATTACTCTGAAACATTTCTGTCGTCCAGGTAATAAAAAATATTTGTATTCTACAAAAAATATAAAATCTGTTTTAGCTGGAGGAGCGAGAGAGTTAGAAATAGACGTAACAGAAAATCCAGTGCGCAGAAATTAAGTTCGGAACGCAAAAAGAAAAAACCTAGCAGAAGAACCTTCGGACGGAATTTCACAAATTTCAATAATAAACGAAATTTGGCGAGAAACCTGCCAAAAATCGCGCAATCAAAGTAAAAGCTCTCGAAATATTAGTTTAAATATTATTATTAGTTAAATATTAGATATTAGTCGAAATATTACTTTAAATATTAAATATTATCTTTTTTTTTCAAGCAGAGACAGAATTTCAGATATCAGAGCGAGGAAACTCAGATTTCCGTGACACTGTCTCTGCTTTTTCGAAGGAAGATTTCATAAATATCGAATAAAATGAAAATCAATATCGAATAAAATAATATCGTTGAAACACACACACACTCTCTCTCTCTCTCTCTTTTTCTTTTTCTTTCGTTTTACTGTAACATCTTTCGATATTTCGTCTCCACTTTACGTACAGGGCGACAATTGTAGCTAAGAACCCTGCATTTAGATTCTCGATAAGGAGTCAAGGTCCACGTGCAGAGCAATAACAGTGAAGATTTCATTACGAGCCGTGCAATTGTATTTTATCTCTGATTCTTATCCTTACGAGACCAACAATTGAATGGGAGATACAAAGCTGCTTGAGAAGTGAATTGAAAGTGAGATACTGAGAAAAATTGCTCCTGGCTTCGCCTTGAGAACAAAAATAAGGAGCGAAATTGTTGATACGATTGTACCGCGGTTATTTTTCCATTTTTATTATAGTTCCACTGCAAATTTTCCTTGTTTCAGTAGCTTTCGCTCGTCCGAGATGAAACTTTATATTCTAGGAATGAAAATTACAGCCACGAATCAAAATTATTTTTCGTTAATTATTTTCGCACACGAAGAAATCGAATTGTGAATTAATTTGTATATTTTTGCACGTTGTTATCATTGATATAATTATATTCGAAATATAATTAAAATGAATATATAATACAATATAATATATTTAATAAACGAATATATAATACAATATAATATATTTAAAACGAATAAATGTACATGGACGTTATTATACTTCCAAGAATAAATTAACACATAAATATCCACAGTCTAGTTTTAGTCTTTAACATTGTTGAATTGAAAAGAATTTATATTACCTTATTAATCTACGTTGCAATATAAAAAAAAAAAATTAAAACACCGTCTGTATATATCACGATTTATATGTACATATAAGAAGAATAATACGTCATAAATTAGGGATTAATTCGACTTAACGATCGAAGCTTTCATTAACTTCGTAAATCTCTTCGGTTCAAGGGGAATTATCATATTAAGCAAAAAATCTTAGGAAGCTAATTTATTTATCAAAGAATAGTTAATTGAAAGAAAATGTTATTATAGTTGCTGTTAGTGGAACAAGTGAAAAATTTGACACACTTTTTCCTCATGCGAATTATTTCGACGTAATTTGTATCCTCTGCTACCATTTATTTCGAAAATATCGATTCTGAGAACGCGAGTTGTTTCGACTTCAACTTTATAATAAAGCACTTTTCTTCGACTAGCATCTCTAAAGTCAGAAGGATCTTTCCTACGTAGTATTCACTTATATAATGAAGGGGGAAAATCAATAGTGCACAATAATTGTTTATCCTCTCAAAGATCGTCGAGAGTACTTTACTTTTTGAGCTTCCTCTCTCTTTTGTATTTGTTATCCTTGCGTTTCCTTTATACATTCGCTGTCGTCAGTCATTTCTAACAAGTACAAGTCTGACAACAACTCTCGCTTGCTTCTTTGCTTATTGTCTTACTGATCTGTTATTATTCCATTTTAACGATATGTTGAGATAAGATTTTTAATTTGTTTCTGTCCCCCACAATTACAAATATTCTATCTCGAAATGAAATTATTAATTTTCCACAATGCGGCATTAGCAATTTATTCTAACCCTTTTTCAAGTATTTAGTCTACCTTTTTCTCAAAGCAGAAATTTCTTTATTTGCTGTTTTGATTTTACTGTCGTCTTAAAATATTATAAAATATCTTCAACTAACGAACGGTTCTTTCGTCCTTTAATTTCAATCGAGAAACAAACATTAAATATTCAACGCTGGAACAACCAGACTCGTTAACGCGACTTATAGAATTTTTATCGTTTAGTTCAGACGATTTTAGATGTCAGAGTTTCTTTTGATATTTCAAAAAGTACAGGGAATTAATTCAGGATACTGATTTAAACAGGAACGTAATTGCACGAGGCTGCTTACTTTAATTATCATCATTCAAATTATGATTCATACGTAAAATATTTTGATCGAACCGCGGTTGTTGTTCCATTGTCAAATAGCAAAAACTTCTTCTCACGTAAAAACGACGATTATGACAATTAGTGTAGTCACGAAACACCGTCAACATGTATTAAGAAACAAACATCGTCTTTTACTTTTCACTTTTGAAGTCACTTGTCAGGAAATCTCGTGTGCACTTGACTGCTATCCGATGACGATACAGGAAATAATTTTGCAGTTGTGTAACTTCGTTGCTCTAACTATGTCTACGATGTTATGCAGAGTGAGGCGATAATTTTATCTCGAGTAACCGGGAATATCCACCGGTGGTATTTTCAGAGATACCTCAGAAGCATCAAGTTTATTTGCACGAGTTACACCTTGAAAATTTCATAACAATATTTTTAACAGAATCTTTTAACGGATGGAAAAAGCTTCGGGTCATTTTAAGCTCTGGCCATATTTTACGATACACGTCCTTTTCTGCGAAACATGATTTTTACGTGCGCCACAGCCCCGCTCAAAAGTCTTAGGACATTTTTATTTTTAATATTCATACTTTGTGATGAAATAAATTAATATTATTATAATACAATATAATAATATTAACAGCGTATTTATTGTATAAATCATGTTTTGCGTTTATTGGATATAATTTATAATTTTCGTTTATTATCATTTTTATTACACAAATGTAACAATTGTCCCAAGATTTCTGAGCGTGTAACATGAATTAGATTCATTTTGCCTAGAGAATTTTAGAAAAATTAATAGAATTTCTTTGCGGAACAGTTTAAGTTTGACTATATTTTACGATACACGTTCTTTTATCTGAAACTTATGTTTCTATGATACACGAGTGACAAATGCACACGTGTATATGCCTCGTGTGATCTTATAAAGTTATAATCATATAATCCGACAATTCTCTAGTATTATAGTTGCCTGAGAATTTCCAAGGCCACGTCTGTCAGCGGACGGCGATTATTGTTTATCAATTTATTATATCTATCATCTTATGGTCTTGCCATTGTACAATCTCACAACGTTGTAACCTTGTAATTTTTATCGTTCTATAGCTCTCTGATCTTATAGCCTTGCAACCTTATAATCTGATGCAACCTTGTATTCTACAGAGATTTCAGGGTTGCCTCATTGCTAGTCGAAGATTGGCAAATTATTATTTACCGAGTGATCAATATCTAGCTGTCTGTAATTCTTGCGACATTGTTAATGAAAAACTTTCAGATGTCTAGGATAAGAGACTTATGTACTCAGAAAAAAATTATTAATAGCCTACACACGTCTGTCAAATCTCGACTATCGAAACATTTTATGAGCATGAATTTATTTATTGACTAAACACTCTGAAGAAATATTTCTCGTACCTGTTTATAAAATTAAAGGAACACGAATAAATTGACAGAAGAAATCATGAAATTTATCTTACAATTGTCAAATGTCCAATGAAAGTGTAGAAAATGTGTTCTTGTTATTATAATTATAATTACATAATTAAATATAATATTATATAATTATAATAAATTTTATTTTCTTTAATTAACAGATATTGTAATGGTACATAGATTTTTTTTAAGGTCGTATTTTCGTTTCTTTTAATCTGGCGTAAGAAACACTATCAGTGTTTTAAACAACAAATCAATTATATGTCCATAACTCTTCTTCCTCCATTTGAAATATTCGAAATTTGACATGGGCTTCAATATTAATTCCAAAATATGTCAGTATTATAAATTTCTTCTTTACAAATGTTTTTTCAACTCGAATGCAATGTTGGTGATAAAAATCAAAATGTTTGCATCGATCATACGTTGGAAACAGAGAATTTACATTTGCAATTTCATATTCAGAGTATCCGTAAGTCTGCAAACCCATTGAAAATTAAACCTAACAATCACACGTCTTCGTTATACGTTCGTACAATGTTACAGCAATGTTGTAGTCATCCGGTTGATACAATCTTATGTTCAAGTACAGTAGTTACCGTTTATCTTTGATATGACGTAGCATTCGTGGCACGTGGGCAAGAAAGTTGGGGCACAATTTGTAATACTTAGCCTTGACTGAATTTTAATCGTCTAAACTTGGCGAAACTCGTCACATCGCGACTACACTACGTAAATTCGCCTACTATGTAAAATTCTGAACATTACTCGTTCTTCAAATATCGAAACATTGAGTATACTCCAGTAATTCGAATAATTGATAATGAGATCACGAGATGATGATAATATTGATAACAAACTCGACTAATTACGAATGTAAGAATACAAAATTATTTTCATCATACACATAATAGACATAATGTAATTTCGAAAAAAATACTAACAACAAATGAAACGAAAATGAAAAATGCTAATCGTTCAGTCTCTACGAACGAATTTCACTAGCTTTTAACGAGAAAAATAAAAGTATTAAACGTAGAACCTAGTTACAGTCCTTGTTTCTTTATTATCTAACAAAGAACTTAAATTTATTTATTGCCGTTAATCGAATTTTAAGGATAAAGGCGAATTATTCATTGTTTTCGTAAACTTGAGGAGAACACGAATTCGAGATAAACGGAATGGAACCGTACGCGCTACGCTAGACGTAATTAGAAACATCAGCACGTAACTAGGAAGAATTAAGTAAAGAACTTTTCCTGAAATTCTGCAATCCGAACTTCAACAATTGCTTGAATTAGCTCACGGCACGTACGACGATAATAAGTTGTGCAAGTTATGGCTTGTAGCGATGCTTTCTATAAAATTTTACGATTGTTGGTAAGAATGTAGTATGCAAATGCTATAACAAATCTGACGTAGATACTGTGTGCATATATGCTTTTCGCGGACATCGTGTGCTTTTTTTTTATAATTAATATTTATAATATTTATAATTTATATATATATATATTTATAATATTTTTATAATATTATTTATATATATATATATATATTTATAATATTTATAATTTTGTTGTATTCTATCGTTTATTTCCGATCCAACTGCAATTCTATAGCGTCGGAGAATATTAAAAACTGGAGCAACGCACGAAAACATGATACTATATATATATTTTATATTTTTATTAAAATTTATTTTATGTATATATATATATATGCTATACTATACTATACTATATATATACATAATACTATGTAATACTATATAATACTATTAATAATTAATACTATATTATTATATAATATATTAATATTAATATTAATTATAATATTATTAATAGTATATAACTAATACTATTAATAGTTAATAGTATATAATTAATACTATTATATATATAATATATATAATACTATTAATAGTATTATATAATTAATTATATATTATATATACATATAAAATTATCATTTGTATAATTTATTTGCGAGATCGCAAATCATTCGTTAAACAGCGAAACACCATGAAACAGTGAAAAGTTATGTTCATGAATCATTGGAGGCGCTGATGTCGCGATTACGACTGCCATTTTGTCAAAGGGAAGAAAGAGAAAATGGCAGGATCTCATGCGCGTGTCTTTTTCTAGAGTTGCGAATCATCGAAGAACGAGCATCGTGTTGTTATATATGCACTTAATTATGTTTTACTTATTGTATGAAATATAGACTCATTTATATTTAAATTTATTTGCATTTATTTATATTCAGACAGTTTATCGACGCGATGTTTTGCTTTCAGACGAAATTTTTTCCCTCCGCTGCAGACTCGAGAACCTTTTGTTTCCCCGACACGCGCGATATCACGGAAATGCGCCGAAAACGCGGTGAAATTGCCGAGGTGGTTATCACGCTCGCGTGCATCCCGATGACCGCGCGATCATTACCCTCTCCTCCCCTCGCCGATGGCAATGAAATTGTGAATTCACGGTACGTGGGAAAGGAAAGCACAAGGAGGCTAACTATCGACATTTCTTGATATTTCGGCGAAGAAAATGGTTACAGCAAGCGCAACATTTTCTGGAATCGCGAGTCGAACGACCGAGGAGCGGATGTGAATTACTGGAATATGGAACGTTTCTCGAAACGTAGCATTTTCCCGTTCATCACGCGCTGGTATTTTCGAAATTTGCCGAGGAATCTTGTTCGTGAAAGTGTTCAAACACTAGCGAGAATTTTTTACAAATTTGTCACATGTGTGTATATATATATATATATATATATATTTAAATTCATACATAATATAATTTATATAATATAATTTTTATATTATAATTTATATAATATAATTTTTATATTATAATTTATATAATATAATTTTTATATTATAATTTATAAATTATAATTTTTATACTATGATTTATATAATATAATTTTTATATTACAATTTATATAATATAATTTTTATAATATAATTTTTATATTATAATTTATATAATATACTTTATTTTAAATTATACTTTAATAATATAATTTTTATACTATAATTTATATAATATAATTTTTATATTATATATGAATTGAATTGAACGAGACAAATATATTGTGGGAATTGAATGTTATGAATTATTTTGAGTATGTTATCATTTTGAACAATGAAATACATAATATTATGATTATTTTGGACAAGTTTGAAAATTGTAAGCTCGTTTTAAAAGTATTTAAATTGTCGCAATATGCTGTATCAATAAATCACAATATTTATTGGGACCATTTTTAATCAGCATTTACTAATATATAATACTTGTACAACATACTAAATACTTGTATAATATTTATTAACTTACAATTCTAAAATATTTCCTACATATGTACTCTAATTTTTTACTGGATATACGTATATATGTTTGCGACATGATTTCAAATTTTATCAACATATATATATATATATATATATATATATATATATATATATATATATATATACACATATTTACGTAAAATTCTTCCATGGTGAGTGTTCGAATACTTTAGCGAATTACTTTGCGTTATGTCTGTATACGTACAATAGAACTGCATTCACGCGAACTTGCCGGAGTTCGGCTAGTTTATATAATTGAAATTCATACAACAGAACCTCTCTCCACCGCTATGATTTTTACGTTCGCGTAATAAGACGACACGTGGCTTTATTTCTTACACGAAACATTTCACATTATAAATTTAATATTTCATGTGAATTTAAATCGTGCCTGTCTAATTCATTTTCACAGGTTGTGTTTAATTTCCGTTCGACGAATATTTAAAAAAAAAATGATCTACACCGCCGTGTATATCACGTCTGTCTAAAACTAAAGGCAGCGAATATGATGAAAGAGAAAGGAAAAAAAAAAAATGATGCACAGTGTGTGTGCACAATAGAGAAGGATGGACAGTTTGACTGACAATGAGTGTTTTATCGTTCCGCGGAACGTGTGAGTGAAGATCGTTTAAAGCGGATGGACAGTGAAGGTATTGCAACCTAGATAAAATAGGCAAAAAGAAAACACGTTCTTTGTCGTTCCTATTCAATTCCCGCGGCGTAAAGAGAAACACTCACTTCCATTTCATTGGGAACGTCAGCTTTCAACGTCTCTGATGTTCGCGAGATTGCCAACGCTATACCGATTATTACAGCAAAGAAAATTAGGGATACACGTCAGATATTGATAAACGAAATCGATCAAAATATTTCTCTCACTGTTCGAGTATACTTCTCAACGACTGTCTCGTTTCACTATACCAGGCTCAGGGACTGAAAGACTCCTAAATGGAAATAGAAAACCCCATAGAAATTTCTTCATTCGCAAATTACTTGGAAATAATTTATGGAATTGGAAAATTGATACGAGAAAGAGCAAATGAACATTCTGTCAGACTAAACAATTATCATGTCTAATATCGAGTATGATTTATATTTTTCAACAGTGAGTTTCTCCTATGTTAACGCAATAATAATACCTATATTATATAACAGATCAGTTGAAGAAAGAAACATGATTCATTTCCTTTTGCATTAATTGCTCGATTAATAGATTAAATACGAAAGAAAATGCTCTCCGATCGAAACTTGTATTACGAGTATCTTTAATATCGAGTACGATTTATATTTTTCAACAGTGATTTATAGCAAATTTCTACTTTGACGTAATTTAACACACAGCAATAATAATACCTATATTATATAATAGATTTATTCTATATTATATAATAGATATTGTATATTATGTATATAACTATATAATAGATATTGTATATATACATAATTATATAATAGATATATTATATATTATATACATAATTAAATAATAAATTATACATTATATACATAATTATATAATAGATTATACCTTATATACATAATTATATAATAAATATTTGAAAAACCTAACAAGATTCATTTCCCTTCGTGTTAATCGATTAACAGATCAAATACGCGAAAATGCTATCCAATCGAACTGGATATTACGAATATCTTTAATATCGAGTACGACTTGTATTTTTCAACAGCGATCTATATAGTAAATTTCTACTCTGGCGTAATTTAACAGCAATAATATCATACATATTGTATAATGTAGACATTCGTCTCCTCTCGATCAACACAGATTAAATGCCGCCTGAAAAATCCTCTCGTCGAACGTGACCCTTTCTATTGCAAGTGAAACGATTGGCGCGTAAACGTTACGATGAACTTATGGTTTAGCTAAGTTCATCATCCACGGTTTAGTTTTCGATGGCTGAGGAGATGACTGAGTTAACCAAGGCCTCGTGTTCAACGAGACCGCGAATCGAATCAAGATTGTACCTATGTGCGATCTATCGACTAGTATCGAATTCGTCTGTGTACTTACAGTAGTCGAGGCGCTGGAACTTCGATGCTGCTTCGCAGGCGGACTCCCATGGCCACCCTGCACGTCGGAATTTAATTGACGATTCACGGCTGCCGGCTGATGCTGCTGAACCGTCGGCTCTATGTCGAGATAGCAGTGCGCCTCCAAGTGGCTCTGCGCTCTTCGTTCCTCGAGCACTATCCTGCGCGCAGCGCAGAATATTTTGTAATACACCTGGAAAAAAAAGATATTTATATATAAATAATGCACATATATATAACTATTTTATATAATAAAAATAAACTAAATATAATAAATATATAGTTATTTTATAATATATGTATATATTTATATATAAATGCATATATGTGTATATAATAATTATTTTATAATAATATGTATCTATGTTTATATATAAATGCATATATATATAATAATTATTTTATAATAATATATACCTATGTTTATATATAAATGCATATCATAATAATTATTTTATAACAACATATATTTATAAAAATATATTTTTAATATATAATATATATTCTATATTTATAAAAATAGATTTTGTATAATATATATATATATATATATATATATATATATATTATTATGTGTTCTTGTTATTATAATTATACAAAGAGACTTATGTACTCAGAAAAAAATTATTAATAGCCTACACACGTCTGTCAAATTTATATTCAATCGCAATCTAAAGTTATTTCTATATATATAGTATTGTAGGTCATTATCGTAGGTCGTTGTCAAGTCATAATAATAACCTAGTTTTTATCTTTAGTTGCGTTTAATTATGCTAGACGGTCTGTAACACTTGCTGATCGTAGGAAAGAAAAGTAAAAAAGTATGAACGCGGTGGGAAAAGCGGAAGGTGAGGTGTTTCTCTTTTTGAAAAAGGAGAGAGTCAAAAACAGAGACGATTTGAATTGTGAGAAAGCGTCGATTCAGTTGTGACCGCGTATATTAGTTGCTAATCTATGTTCATTACTTTGTTTAATTATCCATTGTTTAACCACCAGCATTGTTATTAAATAAATATTATTTATACATTAATTTCTACAATACATACGTACATGTACATATATGCATGTCAGAACCGTCTGTCGCGAATGAATGCGAAGCACGATGAAAATTCCTATTGCCGGATTTTTTGGATAGTTGAGATACCAGTGTTGGATTAATAATGAATTCTCGCGCAACGTTTTCAATACCGGGTGAAAACGAGCGTCTCCGTTACTTTTCGAGGAGAATTTTTTCGCAGGCTCGGGCGAAAATCTCTTGTAAAATATGCGAACACAATGTCCTACATGAGTATCGTAATCTAAAATTATTTCTAATTTTTTCTACATTTTGCAATGTGATTATCACAGAACCTGATACATGTATGTATATATTCGTAATAATTTATACATGTAGTTCAAATTGATCCCATATATATATATAATAACATATATAATACATATAATCTGTTGTAATTACAAATAACATATCATAATATATATTGTTCTATATAGTATATAGTGTTGTATTATTTAAATCAATTAATTATATATGTTTAATTAAATAATAGTATTAATTATATATTACGTGAATTATTATATCGTTAAAGGTACCAATTTTCATATATATCACAAGTATATAAAGGATCAAATAAATATGAGATGAAAAGAATAAATGAAATAAATAATCATGTATTATAAAGATACAACTTGTCATTCTGATCACGTTGGTCAAGTTCGAAATTGCAATACATATATATGTATACCTACATATAAAATTTATAATATATAAAATATAAAATATAATATAGATAATATAAAATATAATATATAAAATATAAAATATAATATATATAATATAAAATATAAAATATAATATATAAAATATAACATATAATATATAAAATATAATATATAAAATATATAAAATCCATATATCATCTGATCTGATATAATTCATACAATATATTCAAAAAAGATATATATGTATGCATGTATATAAATATATATATATATATATATACACACACACACATATATATAATGTTCGTATGATAAATTTCATTCGCATAATACATGCAGATGTTCAAATACCTTCGTGATCAACCGTACGTTTAAACACTGTGCTAAACACGTAACGTTAATTGATCGTTTTGCACCGCACCGTAACTGCGCTAACGGGCTGTTATTGCGCTTAAATAATTAAAAACGTCGGTTTTATTCCACACAGGGAAACACACACCGTTGGCGTTACACTTTACGTTGCATTAATTAAAGAGGCGGATGGCAATAAAACTGTCGCATGTGCGGCTGACCGGCCACGACCGACTCGGCAATTATTTAACTGTTATTATGTCAATTCGCGTTAACGCTCGACAACACCACGACCGCGAAAGTATGCACGATCGTTTATTTTCCGCGTGCTTGTTACAACCAATGTTTCCCACCAATTATTTCCATGGGATTTGCGTTCGCCGCACGGCAACCCTCCAATCAATTGTGGCAACGAAACCCCACGTCGAAAAGTCAATACCCCTTACGGCGAAAAATCGCGACATTAACGATTTTCTGTTCCCTTTAATAGAAACTCGTCCGACCGCTTTGTCTCTGTACCGCACAGGCTACCGGACTATTACCACCGTTAAATATCTCCGTTTGTTTTCGCAAAACGTGGGAAACTTTGTTAACGAGAGTTGTTCGGTTTTCAAAGAGGGACGCAATATTTTTTTTTCTTCTTTTTTTCTTCGTAAATGAAAGAGTTTCGGAGGCTGTTTTTCGAGAAAGGAATCGTATATCTTTCGATCGATCGATCAATTAATCATTCGCGGCCAGCGTGACGACCATTTTATTTTATTTTATTTTCGTTGGCCCGGACTCGATGATTTTATCCTATGGAATGGACTCGCATATATTTTTGTGATTCTATGTTTTTTCTTTTTTTGTATTTTTGTAAGTGCAATCTGCTTTGACGATAATTTTGTTCTAGCAAGTCCATTATGGAAATAAGTACGTGCCTATTGAATAATTCGATAATTTGGAAATGGTTATTAATCTCAGACGGTTAGTGCAGCTCGACGTTCTTTGTAAAAGTTAAATTCTTTTCGAAATCTTATTGATCTAATGGACATAGCAAATTTATAATTTTTGTTGGAAATTTTGCAGATACAAGACAGTACATTTTCAGAGATATAAATGATTTTTCGTAAAATGTATAAATGAAAATTTATGCAAGCTAATTTAATGTCTCTGATGGAAGTTTTATGCTTCAGTCCGCTAGTTCTAGTGTTAACTTCAATTTTCTAAAATTTGTTGCACGAAAAAGACAATAGCGCAGCTCCTGTGTTCCCTCGTGTTTTATTTGTTACGAAAAAGATCCATTTATTAAATGTCTAAGATGTTGATATTTAAGCTTTGGAAAACTGCGACCAAGGAAATTCGTGACAGTCGGTTTTAAAGTGCTTTCAACTACCAAGTTCAGAATGAATCTGTCCGAAGAGATCTGCGAAGTTCGTCCTTAAATTCGAATTTAAAAGTATATTTCGATTCTTGGCCCGAGACTTGGTTCTAATATCAATTATTCTTCGAGAATGCTGGAGTGCTTCGGGACATTAAGAGAGTAATTTACTGACAATTTAACTCGCCTACTAAACTTTATCCCATCGTGTCCTCGAGGTAATAATTTAATAAATACACCACCACCAATGAAACAGCAATTAATATTAATTAATTACAGTAAGGCTCGAATATATTCTCGCGTCGAAGCAACCTAATACATCGTACAACCTTAAATACAATATCTTAAATTCATTGAGACGCCGCGGTGGTGTATAGTGATTAGAGGGTCATTGGAATTTAACAATATATCACCTGACTACGAAATTATTTATCATGATCTAACGATGCTTGATTAATATATTAGAAAGTGGACTGTCTACGGAGTATCGGTAGTGATGGTTATAATTTTTAACTTGCGTTAACTCTAAATCGAACCAGCTGTTCATAAATCAACCCTCTCACTCTCTGTTGGGAAACTATCGAAACTTCGTGAACTGTCCTTCGTCATTACAGAGGAAAAAAAAAGAAACTTTTATTGGAGATTTCATCGCAGTACTTTATAAAGTACTTTATAAATAAATTACTTCATTTTAGTCTTTTTCGTTACTTTATTTCATTTTATTGTAACGTGTAACGCGTATTACCTTCGATTATAATAAATATGCCATGGTTTCATAATTTAATCAATTTGTATATTAATATATTATAATATATTATATATTATATATTTAACATTTTTATATTTAATCGTTAGAATCGACATGTATAATTAAACATATTTTATATATTTTATATAATATATATAATATATATTTTATTAATATAAATATTATTTTTATATAATATATATATATATGTAATATATAATATATATTTTTATTTTCATATTTTATATATTTTATATAATATATATTGTATATGTTTCATATTTTATATATTTCATATTTTATATAATTTATATAAAATTTTATTAAACATGGAACCGCGTTTGCAACTACAGTTTCATTAATTCTAAGGTTATAATCAATTCGACTAGAATGTTTTCTTTTATCTTATCGCAAAGAAACTTCACCGAATGGCTTTCTGTTACAGCTACCCAATACACAATAAATTCACAAGCCCCTTAACATTTTCTCGAGCGTTTATCGTAATCGCGATGTTTCGTCGAATTAATCGAAACGACTACTACTGTGTGACGGTTGTTTTTGCAGTATATATACACATTGGAATTTCTTCGTTCCTTAACTGCAATCTCACAATCGGTTTAATTAACCCGTAGAAGGTTGAGAGTAATTGATTTCCCTTTAGTCGAACAGAGTTCACCATAGAATGATAATATTGGATCAACGAAACAAATGGAACGGCGAGAAGGAATTTTTCATCGAGTTCCTTTCTCTCGTTATTAACGTTAATAACGCGACGAGGCATCAGATTTTCAACGATTTTGTAAAAATCGAGGAGAAGAGAAGACTCTTGATTCTTGATTTCAGTTCTGAAACGACGTGAACGTGAAACGATCGGTCGGAAATTAAAAAAGGTTGCGTACCAAGAAATGGACTATGGAAAATTGATACGAAACGAAATTAAATTCTACGAATGTTACGTATGACTTAACATTGTGTTTGATCATTGTGTAATTTTTTTTTTTTATTACTCGCACAACTTGCATTTAATTACATATTATTAAATCATATTTACATTTGATATTACATTTCTATATTCATTGGAAATTTGAAACTGCAGCGATACGACTTTTTGATACTCAGCGATTTAAACGTTTTACTTTGAGAGGAAAGAAAAAGTGGAATTCTTCCCAAAGAAGGTGAGAAAGAACTATACTTTCGAGTATATTTAACAATAATTTCCGTGGTACACGTTCACGCCGTGTATAAAACATAGCTGGAATTTTTAATACACGACTTTAAATATATATAACGCGTGTGTATTAACATAATGAGATACTTAACGAAACGAATCGACACGTACTTAGGCGATTTTTTGTACGACGACGGGAAATCGGCTTGTCGAGCTCAATAATGAACGAGTGAAACTGTCGCAAGAATGTTTGGTGCAGAGACAAGGTAAAATGAGATACATACTTGAATCATCACGAACAGAGGTATGTAGAAGCTTCCGAGTGTGGCGTAGATCTGATAGAAGAAATTCTGGCAGACGACGCAGTGAGACGGACCGGTCTCGGAGTAAGTATGCTCGTTGCCCATGATCAACAACGGTGGCAGACTGATGCAAGCCGCTCCCAACCAAACGAGACTCACGTAAACGATCATACGTCGCGGTGTCCTTTTCACCCCGTACTTCAGCGGTTTGGTTATGGCACAGAACCTGCAACAGTCAAAACAGAAAGCCTTACTCTCAGCTATTATATTCTAATGTATCGCTAACATCTATTACGACGCCATATTAATTTACGATATCTTTAGGATTTTATCCGGATTTTATTCATCTCAGTGATAGGTAATAAAATAATAGAAATAAAATTGAAAAGTATAAAATTCCAAAGCCGAGTAATTTATTTTATGATGGAGTCCAATGAACGAAGATTAACCAGTCAAGGGTTGAGATACTCTTCAATCTTTTATGCTCGGAATTAAGTTACCTGCGACTATTTAAATCCTATAAACTGGGTAATTTCGATGTATTATATTAAAGGAAAGGGAAACGAATTTTTACGTATTTAAGTTTAGAACAAGATTTTATGATTGGTTAAGGTTTGTGACTTGTTTTGTTAAATTTCTAGCTATTGGTCGTCGGACAATTTTCGGACAGTTCGGACAATTTTATTGTATATTTCAAACTAGAAGATAAATTTCATGACAATTTAATGTTAATTAAGCTTAAGCATCAGAATTTTACGGTGGTACTTTTAAATTTTTTTCTTTTCTTATTAAATTCTTGCGTCGCTAGACTATAGATATGGGTGACTTTTATAAATCTAGGAAAGAGCGAGGTAAATTCTGTAATAACTTTACCTAGTTGACATCACGTTCAAGTACACGAGTAAGTGGATCAAAGTCCTCTGACCTTTTTTTATTAAATTCTCGCGTTGCTAACGACGCTTAAACACGTTACGCAAAAGCATATCGTACCTTGCAAATAATCGAATAAATTTCGCGAGAATTTGGATAGATTGAAACAAAGTGTACGAGAAATTTCTGCGTCTGATCGCGTCGCGTCCTCACTCGACCAAGTCCGAGGGGTAAATACAACGAGCCTCGACATGTCCCTGAGCCGTTCCGCTCTTTATTTTGCTCTTACTCTCTCTTCGCCATGTGTTTTCTTCGAATTACACACACCTTGCGACAAGGACGTTGACTCGTGCAAAGTGTAAAGAAAATACATGTCACGAGGTTGTTAGATTACTCCCTGTGTTACTCGTTCGACGAACGTGTGCGTAAATTCTTGGAATCAGAAGTCGTACCCTACTTTCGTTTGTAGCCAGAAGCATTATGGTCGAGTGGTTTTGCTGTTTTCTTTTTTCTGTTGTTGTATCTACCGTAGTGTATGTTGTATAACGTGTTTGTGCGATTACCGTGAATACATATTATACGTAATTATAAAATTATAAATTATGCATAATAAATTATAAAAATAAATACAGTAATTATATATTAAATTATATATATAATAAATTATAAAAATAAATGCAGTAATTGTATACTAAATTATACATAATAAATTATAAAAATAAATACAGTAACTAATACAATAAAAATTAAAATTATATATTATACATGAAAATTATATATTAAACTACATAATTTTAATATATAATATATAATTTTAATTTTTATTGTATTTATTTTTATAATTTATTATGTATAATTTAGTACATAATTACTGTATTTATTTTCATAATTTAATATATAATTACTGTATTTATTTTTATAATTTATTACATATAATTTAATATATAATTACTGTATTTATTTTTATAATTTATCATGTATAATTTATAATTTTATAATTTATTATGTATTATGTATAATATATAATTTTACAATTTGTTAGTATATAATTATACAAATATAATTATTTACTTTATATAATATATCAATACGTTTTGATAAATTTATTTTTAAAGAGAAATTGCGACAGTGAGCGTTGGAAGATTTCATTTCATAATACGCAGACTAAATGGCTATCACGAATATTATTTTTGAACAGTTCCAACGAAAATAAAATCAACGTATTGAATAAAAAGATATGCAAGCTAAGATTGCTAAATAAAAATGAAAATTTCTTGATGCCTCAATAGGCTTTGAAACTAAAAAACGATATTTAACAAATGAAAGCAATTCTACTTTTTTCACATGTATTATATTTTCAAAAATACAAATCTGCGCAAATAGCAACTACTGCCAATTGACCTTAACAAGAAAGTGAATAAGAAATTAACTACGAATTCATATTGTCCAAGGGAATACGAGCCGATCGAGATCTTTCCATTTACGGTATTAATATTCCATTATATTCTCTGACCTGTACTTTTGACGTTCTACTTTAAGATATTGAACGTCGACAATACCATTAATACCATGAATGAAATAATCGATCGACGAAGCTCCGAATAGGAGAAAATAAATGTAATTGTAGCACAACTTTTAACAATCATTGTTATTCAGATTTCAATAGGGATAATGCAACGGGAGGTGAGAGTTATGTAACAAATTCGTGTCGCGTCTATTTTTGCATTGTGCACGAAGAAGTTGAAGGAAACAATGGGATTAGAGACACTGAAACACAATACTATAGAAATCGTATCTGCCTGCGTTCACTGCGAAATGAGAAGACTGAGCATTCTCTCATTTCGATCTGCATTGCTGATAGCACGGAAGTTCTCATCCTTTAAATTCACCGTTGATAAATGTTTCGTCGTCAAATGAAATATAAATACGATCTCTCTTTGATCGGACTACGTATATTGAATCATCGTATGATAATCCCCGCGAAATAGTCGGCTCCGAAATTTTACTTTAAAATATGCTTCCACCTGCAATTTCAAATTTCATTTACTCACTCGCTCACTTGCTCCGAGATTTCACTTTGTTAATGTTAAATTGCGAACCTAATTACGGTGGAATGCATTTACGACAGAGATTGAAATAACACGCACAGATAAAGATTAATTAAGTATTATTGTTGTTAAAGATAAATGAAGCATTATATAATCGAGTGAAAATAATCAAAACTCCTTGACAAGTTTTCATCAGATTCTCCATTGTTTGTCGACGAATTTCACATTTGTAGTTTACACCATATTTTACACCGTGGATGAAACTTTTAATTTCAGATTAATACAACGGAAATTTTGAATTTATCAGAGAGAATGCGAAACGTGAATTGAATATCCAAAATTTTAGTTATCCAACGTAAATTACTACAATCATCTCCAACGATGCTATTACATTCGAGAGTTGATCGAACAACATTTCCATGTAATTGCGCTTCACATTTTCGCGAAGTTACATTTATAATTATACATTATGCCCGAATAAATAAATTTAATTGATCAAACACTTATTAAACAGTACGTGTAGTTACCTATAATTCATGGCATGATACTGTTTAATACATATTGTAATTATATTACATGTTCATACATCGAATAAACAGATATTTAATTGCATCGATTATATACTCAAACTAGATGCTAGCGGACACCGACTAACACAACGACACTGTTAACACTTTCATTGTATTGCATCCGCGTGCTATTTCATTTATCGCGAATCAGTAGCAACAATCGGCGCGAAATTCGATCGAATCGCACGGTAATTGGATAATTCAGTTTCACTCAAACGAGATTCAGATCTCGATCGTCGTCGGAAAACCCGATTTTCGCTGGAAATTTCTGGTCACGGAGGGAGGCTACTCACCGGTCCACGGAGATCATACAGAGATTCAGGATGCTGGCCGTGCAGCTAAGCACGTCGAAGCTAACCCAAAGGTCGCACATAATTGCACCGAAGGACCAATTACCAGAGATCTCGTAGAGCAACGCCATCGGCATTACCAGAAGAGCGACGCACAGATCGCTAACTGCGAGGCTAACCAGCAGATAGTTGCAGGGCCTTCGCAGCTTCCTAACGAGGAACACGGCTACGCAGACCAGAATGTTCCCGATCACAGTCCCGACAATGATGCTGCCGAGCACCAACGCGATTAGTATTGCCTGTGGACAAACGAAATCCTTCAGCTGTAAAGACAAGTCGTATCTTTTTTTTAAACTTCAAAGGGCTTCTCAAACTTTTCTGCTTTGAAAGGTTTTTTTTTTTTTTCTCTGCCTTCAGCCAAATATTCTCGCGTATATAACACTGGGTATATAGAAACGAGGAATCTGAATGAAATGATATTAACCGCCCTTGCGCTGGCAATTGGTTCGCGGACCGTAACGAGTGACCGAACCGTATACGTTAATTCGTCGCTATCTGTTTCCTTTGAACTCGTCGGTATTGTGTTATTTGATAGAAATAGAAGTGAAGAAGTAATAAATTTATCATTTGTTTTGCCACGGTCACATTTAAATATACTTGGAATTGGGAAAATGTTGCAACTTGGGGTAAAAATATTCTCGACGCGCGTGGCACCGTCATTCCAGCGCAAGAGGTTAACCAATTGCGCTGGCAACCGATTGCGGACCATAACGAGTGACCAAACTGTATACAATAATTCGACGCTTTCTTTTTGAACTCGTCGGTACTACGACATCACTGGATAGAAATTATTGAGAAGTAATAAATTTATTATTTGTTTTGCCTATGTTGTTTTACTTAAATATACTTAAAACTGAGAAAATATTGCAATTTCGGGACAAAAGATTCTCGACGCGCGTGGCACCGTCATTCCAGCGCAAGAGGTTTAAGTCACGAAGAAAATTTATTCTTTGGTACACGTGGCAATATATAAATTTATCACGTATCAAAGACGAATATTTCATACCAATCATTTAGTTTTGCTAAAATTTCCGTGACCTTTAAATTTAGTTGCGTGATCCTCATATGATGCCGCGACTCTGGATGTATAAAGTAGGAATACGAATTGAAATATTTGCTACGATAATGGATCACGAAGGAAATTCATTTGACTGAATTCATTGGTAGCAAATATACTAAAGACAAAGCCAGATATTCATACCGATCTTTCAGTTTTGTTAAAATTTTCGTGGCCTCCAAATTTAGTTACGTGACACGATGTCGTAGCCCCTCACTTTGAGAAGCCCTGTTTTAAAGATGTCAATTTCAAATGGGAACGATTTATGATTTAGCCAGGATTGATATTATCATCGCAGAAGCAATAATAAAAGCCAGCATATGATATTTACAATCTGAAACGAAACTCGCAATTTATAACGCTCATCGAAACGCTTACTCTACACATCGTCCATCCTTCATCGTGTTAAAACGCACTCGATTTACCGATCCATTCGCAAAAATATTCGAAGTGTGTTATTCGACGATGAACAAACACGCGCCGTTAATATTCACAACGAATAATTACAACAATTAAACAAGCGTTCTCCAGTCTCAACGAAAGGAGAGACTTGCACAGGTATCTGGAAAAACAGACATGAAACACGCGGGATTTTTCGAGCCGACACGCTCTCGCCCGAGTGTCTCGATAATAATTTCACCGAATCATTCCATCGAAATGAAGAGGATACGCTTTCGCGTACGCGCGAGCAATTTACCCACGAATTCAAGAGGAAAAACTCGATACGCGATATATATAAATATCGGCACGTGCGCGCGGATTCGAACGATCGCCATTAAATTTTCCACGCGGGCGTACAATAATTCAAAGTTGAACCTCGAACCAGCTGTTTCATCGTGCTCGTCGCGTGTCGCTCGTTCTGATTTCTTTTTTTTTTTTTTTCTCTCTCTTCTCATTTCGTTCGATAATTTCGGATAACGTGCGATCAGATTATGTATAACATCTGCGAGCAACAAACGGAGAGAGCGGTGGCTTAATCACGGTTTAATCACTGCGTTAATGACGTCGATAAACGTCACACCCCCTTTCACCCTCTGTTAATCTCTCGACACACGCAATCAATTCGTTAAATTGGAAAAAAAGAACGATTCGAAGCGTCGAAGATTGTACTGCGAATGTTTCTCGTTTCATTCTGAATCACTCTGGAAGTTGAAATGTCTTTTTTTCTGTGAAAATATATTCGCAATTATTTTTTAACTGTATGAATTGTACAGGACATTTTGACGTTTTCGTTAAAACATCTTGCAATTTGTCTTTATTATCACGATTATGGTGGTCAAATCTGCGTATGAATGAATGTGTATGTAAAAGTTGCAAGGTGTTTGGTACAAGGCAGAGTCGTGAAAATATTTAAACCACTGATTATCGTTATTATTCATTGTGTTAGTAAATCTTTATGTTTGTTACGTATACTTGATATACGAATTCTGAATCAGACACATTCTGATTAAATTGCAATAAATATTTCGTAATTTCTGTATTTATCTTCAGATTGGTTTCAAATTTAACGAAATTCAATATACATGATATACACCTAGGTACTTCTGCATCACTATAGACATTTAAATAATGCCAAAAGTCAAAAAGACTTGAATTATTTTTCTCATTTTTAATTTACAAGATGTTTTGCTCTGTAAACTTCAACAGAATTGTTTAATCATCTCAAGTGTCTCATTTTGTACGTTTGGTATAATAATATATTTAATATATAAGTTATACACTTAATATATAATTATATAATATATATAAATATATATAAAACATGTGACTGTTCAAACCTAGAAAGTGTGGAAATCGCGTGCGAATTGTTTTCGGAATTTTTCAAAGACTTCTGTTCGCTGAAAAGTGCATCGAAGTATAAACAAAATTCGAAGCGGTTCAAAACGCTGTTGGAATTTCTGTTTTATTTATCATTTGCTTTTGAATTTTTCACGCGAGCGAAAGGCTCCGAGTTCGAGCGGAAACTTCTCTGTTTGAACTTGTTTGAACGTCCACGCGAGACATTGTGCATAATGTTTCTGCAGAAACGTAAGAATAGGCGAGGTTCAGTACATAGAGAATGGGAACGACTTGTAAATGAATAACAAAGAAAGAAAAATATCTATATTATGAAACCTTCTCAACCTCCTCATATTTCAAATTAACAAATTAAAGAATTGAATTAATAAATTAATCTTTGGTTTCGAAATTAACACACTAATGATTGAATAGTATTACGTTTCTCCTGTACGTTTCTAAAAAAAAATTTCTAAAAAAAAAATTGAGATCGATCGATCGACCTCAAATTTTCGCATACAGTTTCCAATTTTTTCGTCCGACATGTTTCGTGCCAATTTACTTTCCCCATTTCCTTCGTAATCGTCGACGCATTTCACTTATAAAAACGGCAAGCTCCATGGCTTGTGTCCAAATTATCCTTAATCTCTTCACTGTTTTTACTCTTTTATGATATCGTTATTTGTTCAGTGAAACTTTGAGCATGTTCAACTTCCAAAAGGATGCAATGAAAAAGAAATGTGCAACTCTTTTTGTTGGACAAGATGAACGCCTATCTCGGCCATGTGAAAGAATTTCCACGTCATTAGACTTTCTCTAACGAGTCTTTGAAAAAATTTCTAACATTCTTGTTTAACACTGTAACGAAATAAACTACCGATGATGTGGATGATAAAAGCTCGACTGAAAAATAACGAGCCATTTTTTTTTCCAATGCGAATTTGCAATGTCAATTTGTTCATTTGTTTAAATCAACTTTAGGACGTAATTAAATCAAATTCTGGATGTATGTTGGAACGATTAAGTTACACTACTTTTTTGTATAATTGCATTTTGTATGAAATATGTCACACATACGATTTGCACATTTAAAGTACATAAAATCAACACGAATTTGACACTATTATCTGAATTTCTTTTGCCGTTTCAAACTTTGCAATATTTTATTTACCGTTTTTTTAATATATATTCAATGAACAAAATTCATGTTTTCTATTCAACTGTGATAAATGTTTTGACAGATCAAAAGGAGACGAAATATTAATCAGCAAATAGAGAGTAAATTTCCAACATCGAATTCGATTCAATTTAGTTAATTATTCGGCAACGTATTTTTATACAGGCTATGACGCAATAAAAGATCAAAACTGTAACACTCATTGTAACATGACAAAAAAAAAAAGAAATAAATCTCGACTGACAATTATTGTTCAAAATGAAAATTCGTGTACTATTATACAGCTACTTATACTTCTGCTTCGCAAGAAATCTATTTTTAAGTTCTTGCACTATGGTGAAGTTAAATCAATAAAAAGAAAGAAGGATAGAGAGAGAGAAAGAGAAATCGTAAGAAGTTGTTTACGGAAAATCGAAAGAAATATACGATTCTGGGAAATGAAACCAACTAAACTGAAGGTAGATAGAAATATTCGTTTCCTAGTAGAAACATCCAGCGCCTTGAGATTTCTCTCCTCAGTTAAGGTCCAAGAATGAACCTTTTGTTCTTTTGTGTATCGCTCGGTATTGCACGCCTCTGGCGAGCGCAAAGGCAGCAGTTATTTACAGGCAATTCGATAAATCGAGACTGATTGTATCGCCGGATATTCGAACTCGTTTCTTTGAACACGAAGAATTTTGTAATAAGGGACGCGCGTGCAACGATATTGCGAACCGAACGAAACGAAAGATGATCTCCTCGAACGTTGATAAGCCGAGAAGTTTGTTAATTTCTATAGTACTTTCGTGCTCGCTTTTTCTTTGGCCGGGACAGAGGAATCCTGATTTTTCATTATTTTCACAACGAAAGAAGCGTCGAACAAACACGCAGCCGTGGAAATGAAAACGAGAAACGTAGAATGAAATTCTATTCCCTGCGAAATTTCATTTTTAGTGAGAACGAAGTTAAACGTTCGAGACACACGCTTTGATAAATCCAATTAAATTACTTTTGATTAATTCTGACGAGTAATTGAATTAATTGAGTCCGAAGGATAAAAGAAGAATATCTTGCGAAATCGATCGAATTTGTAGAACTTGAGTGACAAGTAGAAATTTCTACGATTTGACGGTTTCATTTCATCCATAATATATTACACTGAACGCTGTATCATTATTTTTTCTAAATTTTTCTTCTAAATGCACAAACATCCATACTCTGGTTATATCAAATTCGATTGAATCGACGCAAGCAGTACTTTTAAACGCTATCAAGGTACGAAGGTAGTACGAGTCGAAAATATTAATTTCTAGATAATAGAATGCAACGATGTTACATCTCTTTTATCTTCTTATACCATTTTTGCACGAAACCAAAGAAAGGAAACAAATAAAATTCTACAAAAGTAAAGAGTAAATAGAATGAAATACACTACACCAGAAATAAAATAAAATAAAATAAAATAAAATAAAATAAAATAAAATAAAATATGTTGGAATACAACGACTCGACCATCCAGCAGTGTAAGGCTGGAAAATGGCTTTATGAGGGGCAAAGTTAACATCTGTTTTCTATCCTCTACTCACTATTCTCTACAGTTACGGACAGGACCATGCCGAACAGAAAGTTTAGTTCTTTGCCAGTCTTTGCTGCGTGACTACCTCATTTTGTATCGCATATACTTGATTATTAATATTTCATTAAATAAAGACTTTAGTTTCTTTTCCACACGGAAGTTTGTGTTATATTTTCGCTACATTTCCTACAAAATAAAATAAAATAAAATAAAACAAAATAAAACAAAACAAAGTAAAACAAAGTAAAACAAAGTAAAACAAAGTAAAACAAAGTAAAACAGAGTAAAACAGAGTAAAACAGAATAAAACAGAGTAATACAGAGTAAAACTGAGTAATACAGAGTAAAACAGAGTAAAACAGAGTAAGACAGAGTAAAACAGAGTAATAGAGAGTAATAGAGAGTAATACAGAGTAACAGAGAGTAATACAGAGTAATAGAGAGTAATAAAGAGTAATACAGAGTAATACAGAGCAATATAGAGTAATACAGAGTAATACAGAGTAATACAGAGCAATATAGAGTAATACAGAGTAATACAGAGTAAAACAGAGTAATACAGAGTAATAGAGAGTAATAGAGAGTAATACAGAGTAATACAGAGTAATACAGAGTAATACAGAGTAATACAGAGTAAAACAGAGTAAAACAGAGTAATACAGTGTAATAGAGAGTAAAACAGAGTAATACAGTATAATAGAGAGTAATACAGAGTAATAGAGAGTAATAAAGAGTAATACAGAGTAATAGAGAGTAATAAAGAGTAATACAGAGTAATACAGAGCAATACAGAGTAATACAGAGTAATACAGAGTAAAACAGAGTAAAACAGAGTAAAATAGAGTAAAACAGAGTAAAACAAAGTAAAACAAAGTAAAACAGAGTAAAATAAAATAAAATAAAACTAAATAAAATGAAATACACCAGACATAGAAGATTAAAACAAAAATAAGCGTCTGAAAATTCTGCGTGGCAAAATAATTATCCAAAAAAAAAAAAAAGAACTCGAACTCTATCAACTTGGTTGAAACAACGTTGAAACACTTTCACCCATGGTGCATTTTCACCGGGAACTCCGTCAGAGGACGGATAATCAACCCTGTGTCGCTTTATACCGACTCGCTACTACTTAATTTACCGACGTCGACGAAACAAGAATAAATTATTTACGCAGCCGTTTGAAAGTTTATCCAGACTTGCTAATAAAAGACTCATCATCCCTCCCCCTCCCCCCGACGTCCACACGAACTAAACTAATTATAGCTACAGGATACTTATCGTTAACCGCGTAGCTATCCTCAAACTTCCGCAACCGCAAGAACTTCAACGTGCGACATTTCCAGGCCTCGTTTTATTGCAAACATAGCCGGCATGATTATTCATGGTGTTCGTGTTAATCTTCGGCCTGATGATCCTCCCTCGATATCGATCCGCGTTGTCAAAGGCGCGAGAAACTTGAGTGGATTTCCGTGTAATCTCGCCATCTCACGGTGATAATTTCGGTTCACACAGTTACACAGGAGCATTTAGCCGAGTTCTTCGGATAGTACGATTGGAGAAAATTTGGGGAAAAGTCGACGAAGAGAAAATCTCACTGCCAAAGTGATACAGTGATTGTGCTCGAGCGTGTTCGAAAGTGTATTCGAGAATGTTTGTTTAAGGAGGTCTTTGCGAATATATTGTGCGCTTTCTCCGTGAAACATTTTGAAATTAATGATGCAATGAGACACGATTATGATTGCATTGATGTGAGAATATTTTTAGTGAAATATTGGTATAAAGTGAGAAATGCTTGTTAAAGAATTAATCCCATTGAATGTTGTATTTAGAATTAATAATGTTGTATGATTGTTTGCAAAATATATTTTTAAGAATGCTTAAACTTTGAAGAAATATAGTTATATTATACATCGCGGCGTTAACAAAACACATAACGAACAACTGTGTGTACAATGCATATAAAGTTATTTATTATTTATCTCGAATGGCAGAGTTAAAGAAGCGTATGAATGAATTTCGTTGCTTCGGCGTTGTAATCAAAGTGAGTTAAAATTTGAAATACCTCCGCGGCTAATTTCAATATTGTAAATTATTATAACCTATTGTAATCAATATATAATAATATAATATAGGGTGCTATATCGACAGCAACAAATAAATTTAATAATTACAATCATCGACAGTACTTGTACCTTATCAGGTATTAACAATTGCAAAATGCGTTCAACAAATTATTGAAATTCACAAAAATCTATGTATATAATGTTTAATAAACGTTCAAAAAATAGTTCGAAACAGAAGACGAAAGATTTCCATTACGATCAATTCGAAGAGTTTATCGTCTCACAGAGTTAGAGTATCAATTCTCCTTGTCTTCGAATTTCGCATTAGCGCTTCTCCAGAAACGAAGAACGTTCCAACATGCAAATCCAACGCGGTGAAATCTCCAACGCGGCATAATGAAGATAGAACTACGCTCGGCCGGAACGTTCATATCGTACCTGAACGTACGTACGTTTCACTCCATTTCCTGGAACCCGAAGCTCCGCCGAAATCAACCCCATAAATTTCACAAGCGTCCTCGTCAAACCGCCTAACACGAAACGCAAACGCGATCGTCCGACAAAGTGCTCCATTAATTAAGCTGCCCCCTAATCCAGTTTATCAAACGCAGGGAAAAAAAGGGCATGCTCCGATTGTTTCTGATTGTTGAGTTCGCTTTGATCGCCAAACATTCGAAACGATGCAACGAAATTCTCCTAATTCGTTGTTGCAGACGATAATATAATATTCGAATTGCTTCGAATGGAACTCAGTTTGGTGGCTTGTTGTCATTCACGAGTCTGCAGTGTTAAATTTAAAAACAATTTTCTCTGAAATAGATTTGCGATAGAAGAAACTGAGAATGCCAAGTGGCGCAAAAGTAGTTTGCCTATGCGTATCGTGGGAAAATGTATATGTTGGACAAGAAGATGTATTGTGAATGAATTAACAGTGTTTGATTCATCGAAGTGAAATGTATAACTATGCCTGACAACTCAGTAATTCGCGACTTTTAACTATGCAATGATATTTCAATGACGACTCACGAAAATTTCCTTTCTTTCTCTGACGTTTCCGACTCCTCCTCTGTCTTTTTATACTTTCGCTTTCCCCCAAACGTGATGTAAGCTTTTCTCAACTTCTTGGGCTTTATTGCTCACACAAGCACAAAACTTTTAACATCGGATTATCATTTCTTTTA
The DNA here is from genome assembly GCF_011392965.1 of Frieseomelitta varia. NCBI lineage: Eukaryota > Metazoa > Arthropoda > Insecta > Hymenoptera > Apidae > Frieseomelitta > Frieseomelitta varia. The sequence continues at coordinate 1,260,978 of NW_025110018.1, read as the reverse complement.
TTTTGACACCGTCAATTGCCAAAGATCGACGCGGCATTTGCAAACTGCAAGCTAGAATCACTAAAACCAAATGAAACTAACCAAAATCTAACTGAAACGAACCAAAGCCTAACCAAAACTAATCAAAACCTAATTCAAAAGTAACCAAAACCAATCAACGCCTAATTCTAAACTGAAATAACTAAAACTAATCGAAGCCTAACTAAATCTAACTTAAAGCTAAACCTAACTCAACTTAAACCTAAATCTAAATTCTACGACTAAATTCTCAATAATATCTAACCAATATCAATAAAATCTAACCTACGACTAAATTCTCCATATTGCAATACAATCCCATCAACAATCTTCAAAACAATCACAAAAGTAAGGTGTCGATCGAAGGACAAATCTTCACGAATAATAAATGGAACCCGAATAAATAACCGAAAGAATAGTGCTTTCGCGTTAATGAGAAATTCTAGAAAAATTCCGAAAAACAAATCACACGATGTGGAGCGTTTCGCAGTCCACCGAAAACATCTAACGAATGCCGTTAACGATAACAATATTATATATTCCGAGTGTAGTAAGCACGTGTGAAATCGATTGCTTTTCATTTTCAAAAGGACCAGGACCACCGTCCTACCTGCGTGACCGTGTATGGCGAATTTTTGCCGGGGAATCCACGGAGGGAGCCGTCGGCGTCTCGTGTGGCAATAGTGGTCAGGTTGAGAAGCAGGGTGCCTTCCGTGGTGATTGCGTCCTTCCCCTCCATACGAGCCTAATCGGCAGTCTGGAGCATCCGAAGCGCCCCCCTTGTCCACGGCTACGTCATGCTCCTTCTCTCCTCTCGACCATGGGATTCCAGGCAGTCTCTGGCCGTGCATGGGAATCTCCGACCGATTCCACGACCTCCCGCTGCCACCCCCTACGTTAGCCTTAGCCTCGCACGATCCAGCTCTCCCACATCTGAAATCAGTATTTCAAATGGCGGTTACGCGATCGGCCGCAAAGATCGAGTAGGTGTAGAGGTGTGTATAGTGCTGTTTGCTGCACGAGCACGAGGGTGCAGAGGTGTCAGGTCACCCCGGTGTGCCGCTGTTCTTGTGGATGAGACGAGTTATTGGAATTGGGTTGCAGACTGGCACTGGAATTCCGAACGACTGCCGTGGGTGCGTTTTGGCGAGCAGGGTTTAACCGCGTCGCAACCACGGACGAGGGATTTCGCGACGATGTTACCGTGTTCAGTACGACTAGTTATTCCGTGTTACAATGTACGAAGCATGATGGAAGATTAGTAAGACTGTTGCTGAAAGGAAATTTCTGTATTGCGAGAAGTATTTCGAAAATTATATTGTATCGGATTGTTGTAGCTTCCTTTGGACATCGTTGGAATCGTGTACCAGTGTTGGAAATCGTTTGGTATTATCGACTGACGTTATAGTGCACCGTTATGGTTATTAAGTATAGTTGGAGTATGAGTATGAACATTTGCCGTGTACAATAATAATTGATAACAATTCGCGATGAATATTTTAAATTATTGTGCGATTTTCGTGCAATTAATTATTTAACTGTTGAATAATTATGCACAGCGTGATTCAGCGCTGTTCATACATATATAATAGTGTAACTAATAGGTAATAATTTGTACGGTATTAATTTTAGATACGATTGAGTGAAACGATGCGAAATAAATTACACGACGAATAAAAAGAGCGGTACCGTAAATGCTTGGGCATTTGGTTTGTGCTGTTTGTTTATCTTTATAATTTCAGAATACTAACAGAGAAACGTCAAATTCGAATTAACTCCTTCACATTTTCTTTTTTTATATTACTCTGCTGAAAGCAAAATAACATCGAATGCTCTGTTAAACTGGAAAATCGAGGAAAAGGAATGAGCTCGTTGCTGAACTTATTAAATAACTCTGTTGTAATCGTTTCATTTGTATAATTGTAAGATATTGATAATCTATTACTGGTATTATATATAACAATTGGAGATAATATCGGAGGACAAAATTGAATTAAAAGATTTTATTTGAAATATATATCATGTAATAGATAAAGAAACGGAAATGATCAAATATATAGTCAGTCACGAAGATCTATATACATTCGAGAATTTTATAAGCACTGATTTTTTTTGTGTTTAGCATTTATTCATTGATTTAAACACAAATTTTGAAGAAGATATCAGAAGAATAGTTTACTATAGAATTACTGTATATCGATTAAAGTGTATAAAATGTGTTATACCTACGATATTACAATTAGAATAAATCTCATTCGTCCTAGTGTATTTATAATAATTGTACATAGTTTATATAATCATTTAAGACTGTTAATATTCTAGAAACGATCCAATTGTAACTAAATAGTTATTCAAAGTCCACGAAATGTCCAAAATCCATCTTTTATTTATTTCAAGTATTCGAAATGAATATACTGAGATTCCAAACGAAATCTTTTGATCAATTTCAAACGGTTAGGTGCTCTGCCTTTTTTTTACACCCCTCTTTATTCGATTTGAGAAAATAGTACAAACAGGAAAATTAGAGGGGCAATGCGAACGCAATTAATTCTCGAGTTCGGGTAATTAAGGTTTTAATTGCTTCATCGCTGCCATCGTTAAGACGCTTCCGGTCTTGCAAATACATTATGCGCGAAATATAAATTGAGCAGAGACACGAAACTAATAAATCACTCGATTGATTGTCGCTGGAATTATTCAATCAAAGATTCTTCCTTTTTTTTTTTTTTTAAATTACACTTTCACGAGTAATACGTGGCAAAATTTCCATGTTAAGAAATTAAGTAGTACAAGCGTGAAATAATTTCGACACAGTTCAAATCTTGCAGATAAAATGATTTAATTTTTAATAAAGCTTCCAACGAAAGTTAATCAGGTGTAATACGATGCACAAAATTCAACAATTGGACATATTCTTGATGAAAAATTTATAATTTTGCGAACGTATTATTTATAAAAATCGAATTTGCGTGGAGACTTATTTCACTCACTAGATGTTTCGAAGAACATTCTTTTGTACTTATATTTTATTATTTTTCTGATTATTATAAGTATCGGGGCCAAAATTCAGTAGTACAAATGTGAAATAATGTCGACGTAGATTTCAATCTCGAACTATATAGATTGCACACAGTGACATAATTCTAAACGAAGCTTAATTAAAGCGTAACAAAGCCAAGCTACACTCTTCGTCAATTTTTTAATTCCACTAATCTAGATATACGACGATAGCACTCGACTTTTTGAGATCGTCAATTAATTCGGTATAAACATAAATAATCGCAAGTGGCAGAACGAAACGTTAGAAACGTGTTCCTTCATTTTTCCAAACGATGGGGCAGCTTTCCTCGATGCTTCTGATTCACCGAATTCAACTGCAGATTCTTAAATTTGTATTTTTATACAAAACGCCGGAGGAACAAGAGAAACAACAAAGAAAGCAACGACGTTTGCCCGGAGGAACTTCGTCGTGTCCACACTCCCGACTGTTTGGTTACTTCAACCGCTGAAGCAATGTAAATATATATATATATATAACTTCGAACTATATGAACGTACACTTACAATATTGAATTTCACCGGCAGAAACTACGGTTATTAGTTCCCAGCGATTTAATCGTAATAACTTCAATGAAATGTACGTCGTGCCACGAAATGGAATCCAGGAAACGGAATGCAAATACACGCCAGAAGATACGAAATATATAGCACGTTCGCCAGGAACCGCACTTGAGGTCCGAGATCCTAGACGATCATGACCCGAGAGAGAGAGAGACTCGAGGGATTTTCCTATGATTGCCACACTATAGTGTCGGTATTATTTAGCAGAGTATCATATGGAGGGCTCAGAAACTAGCCAAGATACGTTATTTTCGGTTAAACGTCTATATAAATATATTTTACATCGTCGAAACTTTCGATCGATGGGACAGCTCATTTAAGACTCGAACTAAAGCGTAAAATTTCCATCAGAAACGTTAAAGCGAAAGAAATGGGAAAACTTTGCAATATATAAATTATTATATATTGTTATAGAAATATATTTATCCTGTAATAATTTTATTAATAATAAAATAAATTGCACGAGCTTGTATGTTCGCACATGTTTCAAAGATGAAATTTTATAGACATAAAATTCATTGTCCTGGTGTCAATATCGTAATAATTATATCAAGCAAACAGGTACGTTTGCATTTGCAAAACATTCAACGAGAAAAGTCGCTTCTGCCTGTTCTGTGTAACATTTATTTACAATCTCCAATTTTTTATTTTCATATTTAACTGTACAATTACGAACGTCTAACACCGAACGAAAGTTACACTTTTACTAACTCCTTCCATTGATTTACGTCTTTAGATTTCTTGGAACTGGGCATTCTACGGGCGAGCTATCCTAAGACGGTCAGGTGATAATATATTCGAGGCTTATCACAGACCAACTGCCATAACCGCGTTTTCGTCAGGCAAACGTCTTCCCGCCGCCTCTAGCCGTTCAAATTACCCAGTAAAATATTCCACGAGCGAGAGATAAATCCAGCAGGACTCTCTCCAGCTGCCGCTCTCTATTCTCTCTCTTCTTCAGCTACCCTCGTTAAGCTACGCAAACGTCACGTAATCGTTCCGGCTAAATCCTTTTTAACCGGTTATCCATTACAGTGAAACGCGAGATGGCGTTCAACCACGCCACGGTTTAGGTTTGGGTTATGTTGCCCGAAATCGAAAGCCTGGATCCAAAATGGGGGATCCACTCTGGCATCGATAGCCGTTACCCTGCATTGGCCTCATTAATTTGGCAACAATCCCGATAGTTAAGTTCGATCGCGCCTCCGACCGAGCTGAAATTTATCTTCAATTTAAAGGATGCCTCCGACACCGGATCCCGTAATGGCGGCATACGCCGCCACTTACGGCAAATGGAAGGGACGTGCATCGAGAACCGGGAACCAGACGAAACTCGCGCGATACAGGAATATACTGCCGTGTGTTTCCTACCGGGCATTGATTAGGTTTTGGGCTTCGACTGTTTGTTATCTGACGTTATCGCGGAAGTTGCCGGGAAGGGGGAGAAAATTTCTTGTTAGGAGACGTCGAAGAATCTGACCTGAATTCGAGAGGTTGGGACTCTTTGAGAAAGTGTGAAAATTAATAACGTTCGTTTGTGTTTCCTTTCTTTCTTTCTTTTTTTTTTTCTTTTTTTTTCTTGCGAGCGAATGACATTGAACGTAGCGATCGTAGTGAGAGAGTAAAGTTCTTTGGTTTCAAACTGTTGCTGTTTCTACGACGATGAGAACATTTTGGGAACCGTGTTTGTTGTACTTTAGGTAATTTTTTTCACTTCGAATGTTTGCTTTACTGATGTCGGAATGTTGTGTAATTTTCGAACTAGCGAGTAACTCTATTTTGTAACGATTTGACTGAAAAAGATTAAAGTGGAAAATTAATTTTAATTATTTAATTCGTTTCCGATTCTTGTTATCTGCGTTTCAAGTTATTTTGCTCGAGCAATTATCTCAGACGATATCACACCATAAAATTCGTAAAATATAAATGTACATACTAATACGATAATGCTATTAATATATAATAAAAATTAGTATTTTTCAATCATGAGAAACATATGTTTATGTATATCATTGAAATAAACATAATTCATTTCTCATTAATTCTTTTAAATACTAACAATAAGAGGGCTTTAAATTTTTTTCACGAGTAACCTAACTCAAACCTAACCCAAACCTTTTATATCGAAATGTAACTGCCAGACTCTTCAAAATGAAGATTTTTCTCCAAAGACACTTAATTAATTAAATGTGTATTGACGTCATTGAAAAAAAAAAAAACACAATTCTTTCTCATTAATTTGTTCTTTCAAATAGTACGAGGTTTTCGATTTATTTCACGAGTATTTAGACTCAGACGAACAAAACCTTTTCACATCGGAGCGTAACTCTGCCTGAGTAACGAAATGAAGATTTTGTCGATCTGTTTCTTTTTCTTTCTCCCAAGCCTCTCAATTATCCACCACTGACCTGTTTCACACACGCTCAATCGATAACACATTTCTTATACTATTATTACAACGTTGCCTCGTTGATTAATGCACGTTGACGTGCGTAGAAAACAAAGACGTTGTACATTTTCACGGAACAATGGGCGAAATACAATTACCATTTCAGAAGCTTGTTAAATTCTGATCTAATTCACGGCACACGGTTAAATCTTCCGACGGTGGATTCTTTTGTTGCTGCCGCGCTATTGTTTCGGTGTGTAATTTGGCTAGCTAGTGTGATCACGTTTGACGAACGGCTGCTTGGCCATACAAATTTCTTCTTTCGCGTTTCCTGAAGGCGAACCTCAACGCGAAAGAAAAGTGGATTTCTTCCCTCTTAACGTTAAACTATTGCCAACGATTGAAGTAAATTTCGTGCAAAGGTGTTGAAATAAAAGAGAAAAAGAAGTGATAGAAAAATTTTTATGATAGACAGTGAGCTTTTTACACATTTTACGAAAAATCATTTAAATCGTTGAAAAATGCATTGGTCATTTCAATCACTTTGGTAGTTCCTTCAGTGTTGAAATGGTAATTTTCGACAAACGAGAATTATATCTCATTTACGAGACGGAAATAAATTCATTCGATCGCTTTCTGTGACAACGAAATTTTCTAAACGTGCGTCTGCATAGAGGTTACTAAATTATTCGCTGACGTTGTATTGTAATTTTCATGTTTAATTACATCTTAAACAACTCCGCAGATTCTATTCTTGTATTTCTGTGCCCAAATCCCTTTCGTTCGCGGATGAAACAATATTCTCCGCGATGAATCAGGATCAAATCGTTGGGGATAACAAGTTCGTTCAACACGCTCGGAAGCATCGTCGGATCTTTTCAATAATCTCGGCGCGAAGCTGAGAGGCAACGTCTCTTCAACGACAGTGCCATTAACGAGCGATCTTAACTTCACCCATTACACTTGCAAACGAACGAACCGAGGGATCAAAGCGTCCCCTCCAACGATCGCGGCAGCCGAGATACGAAAAACCTTGATCAAGCTTTATCGTTGTGTAACAACATTCCGCGGCGTGCGAATTTTCCTGTGAAAATCGTTCGAACATGAGGCGCGCGTCGAGAGCTCGAGAGAAGAGAGAAGGGAAAAAAGGAACGAAAAAAAAAGGGGAAAATCGAGAGTGAAGAAAGCACTTTTCACGCGAGTGTTACATGTTATTCGCATCGACGTGTTACGAAACGACACATTTTAAACGATCCCTGCGTCACCGTCATCGATTAACGCCGGTGCTCCAGAGGTTTCACGTTCCACGGTTAATTCGTCGTTCAAACGTAACGTTGCCGTACCGCCCGAGCCCGTTTTAACATCTAATTACAACAGCTAATGCACAAAACGATTATGAAGCGCGATTACGCGACGTGAAACGAGATTCCGCCGTTTGTGATCTGATTTCCAGTCGTAATTCCGTCGAGCTTGATTTCAGTCGACAGACCAACATCTCGCCGCGAGCCAACGTTCACGCACGATTCTAGGGGGGTCACGCTCGTTTTTCAAATCAACTCGATCTGAGCTTGAATATTGCTCGATGGAAATTTGTTTCAAAAAAAACAAGAGAAGAAGAGTGGCAGGAAAAGATGGTAAGACAAAAAAAAAAGAAAGAAAGAGAATGATACTTACTAATGATACTATATATATAAATGATACTATATATAATTAATACTTATTAAATAATAATTATTAAGTAATAATAATATAAATAACATAATTATTAAATAATAATAATAATAATAATATATACTACTAACTAAATGATACTAAATAATTAATACTTATTAAATAATAATAATATAAATAATATAATTATTAAATAATAATAATAATAAATAATATATACTACTAACTAAATAATAATAATAATAATAATAATAATAATAATAATAATAATAATAATAATAATAATAATAATAATAATGATAATGATGATAATAATAATAATAATGATAATGATAATAATGATAATAATCTATACTACTAACTAAATGATACTAAATAATACTTATTAAATAATAATAATATAAATAATATAATTATTAAATAATAATAATAATATACATATAATTAATAATAACTAAATAATTAACTACTAATGATACTACTTACTAAATGATCGAAACGCGGAACAGTGATCTTTTTTAGGGGGAGAGCTTTTCTTGAGAGGGTGAAAGTTGAAACAGAGAAAGATTAGAAAACGAGGAAACAACGAAGCATGCCTAAAATAAGACAATATATTACGATTATTTGGAAACTTTGTTTATTTATTTATGATTATCGTGCGTGCGAATTAGGCTGAAACTCACTACTTTCCACAAAGAAAGATAGAAAAAGATGAAATAAAAAGAAATTAATTTTGTTTTTGTGAATTATCACTGACACAATGAAAATATTTCTCTGGTTGTCAACAAGCATCATTAACAATGGGAAGAAATATTTATTCGGTTATTAACAACGGAAATTGTCTTTTAATTTAGATCATAATCATAATCGTCGATGAAAATATATTTTTTGATCGCTCTATTGCGAGAATGTTCCATTTAAAAAAAAAAAAAGACAAAAAGGTCGTCTTGAAATCTCGGAAGCGCGACTGCCATAGACAAGACTTGTGGCGCCCCCACAAGATGTCCCTCTCGCCTAGTTTCATTCGAAACACATTTCTCTCCCGTAGCGAACAGTTTGTGAGAGAATCGCGCGGATGGCTACGCGAGTGGAAATTTTTCAAAAAATGCACAAACGTCCAGATTCTAGTTACTGATATCTGTATCTGACGTTGACCGAAGCTCGGCCATAATTTACAACGTAGAACGCCGTTCGACGGCGAACTAATTTCCGTGCCCTCGGAATGTTCGGTTCTCTGTCTCTCTCTCTCTCTCTCTGTCTCTCGGTCTGATGGACACGCAGGAGCCAGGAAAGGTTGAACGTTCGTTAGAACTGCTTAGCGTGTCGCCGTAACACGAGTTCCTCTTATTCGAATGGTGGCACGTAATGCAGCTTTCGCGTGCTCTCCCATCGATCGGACCAGAATATCGCCGAAATAATCTGCCAGCTAGGAAACAAAGGAACAGAACGCAACCGTTTCCTCCGTTCGCGCATTTCTGTCTGTGAAGTCGACATTTTTCTGTCTGCGCTCTCTTCTGTTCTGCCCTCACAGACGCGGACGAATCTCTTGGCAATGGAATCTCGCGTGTAGCGCAGCGATATTGCAACTTGGACAGAAGATGTTCGAATTTTGCAAATATGTGCAAGTAGAATTTGTAAATAAATTTGGTGAAAAATCGTGCGACAAACTTGGGATCTTTCTGCAGCTTCGAAGCATTTTATCCACTATCGAAGAATTTTGTTTTTTAAACTGCTTCTACATCGCGAGTGAAAACATCTGTCTTCTCGAAAAATATTACAAACATTGCCACAGTATTCCAGGAACGTGGAAAAATTGTTTCCCCGCGGCTGAGTCTACGAAGATTGAACGTGCGATCTTTCTCTCGGCATTTCGTCGAAACTTTGAATGCCAAGCTTGTTCAAACAAATCGTAACAATTACGTAACAACATGTTCACATGATATTCAAAGTCCAATGAAATTGACGAGGAACAACATCACAGATTCAGCGACAAAGAAAACTTTTCAACGTTTCTACATACCACGACAATTACAATTTCACTTTACTTTCTGCTGTAAAAACATCTTGGAACAAAGTGAACGATCTGTTTCTTTAATTGTGCAACGACAAAGCACGTAGAAAAATATCGAAGTGCTAGTTAAAGAGAATCAGGTTGTGCGAGCTATCAATCGCAGCTGCGTCATCGTAGCTTCCGGTTTATTCAGAACGAGAATTTTTCATCTCGCGCGCGTTTAATTGGTTTCGTTTGTCAATGAAACTTCAACCAAGGATCTGAAGGTTTACTAATTATCTTTCTAATCTTCGAATGTTCCTCCGCGACATACTTTTCTCTCATTGCAAATATCGAAAGGGCTCCGCAAACGAAATATTTATTTCTTGTTCGAAATTCTCGCGTAAGTCGATATTACAATGATTTACGTTACTCGTAATAATTTGCTGTCTCTGTAATAATTGGAAATTATAATTTAGACAGTATGAATTTGTCGACTCTGACCTGTCAACCCTCCTGCAATATTCCCGCGAATATTTTCAGAATAATTTGGCAAATTTTTTATTCAGCTCGTTGTATTTTCGAAATTGACGCAACTATCTTGTAAATTACACGAGCGTAACTCAATTTCGAAAGTACAGAGTTTCCATATCCGTGGAATATTAAAGGATTCTGTAAAAAATTAATGATAAATTCATTGCAGATAAATTATTCTGCAATATTTACGATCCTGAAATTACTATATTATGAGGAAAATTTAATTTCGATGAAAATTTTTAATTACAAATTACAACACGTTATTATTAATTTACAAACATCTTGTATATAAAAATTGCAAGAGAAACAAATTAATTGTTTAGTATTTTCGAGAAATTTATAGCACCTAAGTTAGATCGAACTTGAATTAAAATAAAGATGACACGAGATTAAAATAGAAGAGTTAGAATAAACTTACAGTGGCGTTTTCATTCAAACTTTCTACATACCTTGGCGCCTTATATAAGACACTTTTAGACTAGAACAATAAACAGAATTCTTAAACAAAATTGAATCGAACTGTCGATTATTTCGACCAATGTTACAAAGGTTTTAACAGAAAACAGTGCCGATTTTGTTAACAAGGGAATTGATTGTAACACTGTATAATTCCAACGAGATGATATAACTCTGCACGCGGCGAGAAAACAATGCCGGTATTGCGTGAAATGTTTCCTAAATATCCTTCTCGTTCGCTCGATTTAACTCATCGCGATTACTGGCGCATCCCATAAAATTAGCAGATGAAATTGCAGAGAATTTCGAAGAAATAATGAAAAAGGCTTCAAACTACACGCTGTAACAATCTTTGAAGAGAATAAAAAAAAATACGGCATCGTAATAGTACAAAAAAGGAACTTAACTAAACTGAAAAATTGTAAAACACTATCGTACTTAACAATCATCTCTCTATCTTACACATTCGTGGTTTAGATCGCGGATTTTTAGGGGTTTGTAAAATTGCATAATAAGATAATACAAAAGAAAAAGAAAAAAAAATACAGATTATACAAATCTAGAAAAATACAAATAATACAATAATAATACAATGATAACACAATCTAGAAAAATATAAATAATACAATTATACAATTATACATATACAGAAAAATACAAATAGCATAATACGAAAATATGCACGAAACATCCAAAAGCAATTTTACGAAGATTCAACTTTTCAAACTATATTTTCAAAGATAAAAAAAAAAACCCGTAACTTATTCATTGATGTACGCTCACGTTTTTTAAAACTTCATTTCGGTTTCAACGACCAAGAGAGATTTGACTCGATTTCGTTTTATGTATCCTCGCGCTTTCTAATTCTATTCCATCCATTTATGTCCACAAAGGGAAGGACTAATCGTCTGACAGTGGTCTGAGGTAAATTACATAGCAAGAGATATCAAGTATTTTTTTTTCATAGTAAATTCGTGACAGAAGATTGCTCGATGTCTCTTTTAGCGTAGGCTAACTTGTACCGTATCGGAGCCGGAGTTGGAAGTTTGCCTAAAGTTTAATCATACACGTTAAACTGCAGTGACTAACAGCCGAAGCTTGTTCAGGATGTTCTTGCATCCCGTTAGTTCGCAGTAACTTAGGCACACAGCTCGTTCCATATTTCGGATTCGAGATGAATTCGAAATAAAATGTGCAATCTGCAAGCGACGTACAATCAGGGCTGGAGAAAATTTGAAATAATTTGATATAAAATAGTAAACACTGAAATATTTGCGTAAATAAATACTATTTGGAAATACTATTTCATTTAATGCTTAAATTTATGCTTAATTTAATAAAATTTCATTGGCAATGCTTAATTGGCAGTTAGGGAAAACAGAAGATGAACGAGATAAAGGAGAACGAGTAGTATGGTGCGTCCAAGGTGTGATGAAAATATAAACGAAATACGTGTATACCAATGTATAAGATATAAACGTGCTACGTGTATATATATATATATATATATATATATATATATATATATATATATATATATATATAGTATTGTGCAATAAGTATTTCATTAAAATATAGGAAAATAATATTTCATCAAGTAGTAATATTTCACAGAATAATATTTAGAATACTAGAGTGCTTAGAATTATATATATACTATTATTCTCTATTATATATATAATATAAATACTTATTGCACAATACTATATAAATATAAATATATATATATATATATATATAGTATTGTACAATAAGTATTTCATTAAAATATAGAAAAATAATATTTCATCAAATAGTAATATTTCACAGAATAGTACTTAGAATTATATACTATTAGTTGCAATACTATTATTCTAAATACTATTCCTATTTGATGAAATATTATTTTCCTATATTTTAATGAAATACTTATTGTACAATACTATATCCATATGTAACTACACACATGAGGAAATTAAAACATTTACATTCTATTTACTATTTCATATTTACTCCCCAGCTCTGTGTACGATGAACGACATATATCAGATTGTTTATCTTGACAAGTATGCAATATTATTTACTCAGATCAAATTTTGACGAGTCAATATTATCTATTAAATTTTATTTTATATTACCTACATATTAAGGAAACTTGCTGTAACTTGTATGAAATATACTGCGAACCACAGAAGAGAATAGAAATGGATATAAATGTTGGAAAAGATGATCGATAATAAATAAATAAAATAATGCAATGTGATGTTAAAGTGATCTAAATTGACATATTGCTCAATATAATTTTTTTAAACTATTTACTTACTTAGCGACGAACAAATTCGAACATCGACCTTTTAATATGACAGAAATTGATAATTCATTTAATTAGATTAAATTTAATTTTTTATTTTTTCTTTCCTAATTTTCTTTCATTTTCGCTGTTGGAAAATAGAAATTTAAAATAGGAATATCATGCACGTATGTAATCTATTAACTAATTTTTGTTAGTAATCGATTAAGTAATTTTTAAGTGCATAATCTATTTATTTATTGCTGTTGTCAAATATTGCTTAATCTCTTAAACATCCTCTTAAGCACATTCTGAGAAAAGAGGAAATGACAATGCAAGAAATCAATAGATAAATTTATCTGAAAAATATCTTGATGTCTATAATGCAAGTTAATCACATTGTGGATAAAAGTGATGGAACTGCAATAAATAAACAGATAGATTCAAACATCTACAAGTTTTGAAATAATTCAATGAATAAATTAAAACTCTGTTAATAATACAAACGGCGAAAAGCAAATTAACAAACAAATTGTAACAATTCCCTCCAACAATGGAAAATAATATCTGGATTTTCAAATTGCAAGTTAACCACCATTGTGGGTGAAAGTTGACAAATAAACGGATCGACTTAAACGTTTAAGCATTTAGAAGTTTTTAAAATAAATTTCGACAAATTAAAATTCCACTCTCCACTGGCAATAAAGTAACAATTCATTTCAACAGTGGAAAATAATATCTGAATTTTTATGTCGCTTTCATAAGTTGACCACACCGTGGTGTGGACGAAAAATGCAATAAATAAACGAACAGATTAAAACATTTAAATACCTGGTAGTTTTAAAATAATTCAAATCCCATTAATGACAAGAACAGCAAACAAAAGCAACAAAATTGCAACAACTCTCTTCCTTTTTTTTCATTTCACCAACGATATCGCGAGTTTCGTGATTCGTTGGAAAGCGAGCTCTTTCAAATAATCACGATATTATGGAACGTGCGTGGATTTCTCCAGTGTGTACTTTTAATATGCGTCGAACAAATGATGATTCGTTTTACACGTTTCTCCTCCCCTGTTGTGTGTTCTTTGTAAATACGCAGCAGAACGATGCCATGGAAAGTGAATAAGGAGTGGAATATCGAAGCGTAATTCTGTCGATAATACCCCTTATTGGCGCTCGAATATGCGTTTGTTATACTTTGAAACACTTTAAAGAATAGAGCGTGTTACGTTCAACGGTTGTTGTAACAGAAAGTTTCCTTTTCAGGGTCGTTGCTTTTCGTGCTTGTATGCGGATTGAAAGTGAAAGGGAATATTATTATTCGCGTCGTAAAATTAAAATTAAAATACAAGAACTGCAAACTGTAAATGTATCGAGACCGTAAACGTGTTATAGGAACGATCAAAAGTCGCAATTACGGCGAAGATCTTTTGTAAAATGTCCAAAGACAAATGTCGAAATCGAATTGAACTTTATAAAATAGAATTATGTTTGACGAATGTAGTTATCATGTACGTAATAGAGAATGAACATTCATTATATGTTCACACTGAAACTACTGAAGGAATCAAAATGAATTAGTAGTTAATATTTATGTAATTTATAATTTATTATAATTTTTTATTTATGATTATAATTTTTTCCAGATTTACAGCGTTGCATTTTTAGAGATTTGAATGACTTTTGTGAAACACATGAACAGAAGTTTGTGTCCTTTATTGTTAGTCGCCGATAGTTCTAGTGTTTATGTCCATAAAAAAATAAAATATCCACTATAGAGTTATTAATTCTCGTACTTATAGTTTAGTTTTTTACATTTTCAGTCTCTAATTCTTATTTCTTATATCTTTCATACTTTCATATGTATATATAAAATTATTTTATATATTAGATATAAAATTTTTATACGTAATCAATACTTTTATTTTTAAATTTTATACATTAATTATTAATATGAAAAAATTATTTTATATTATTAAATAGAAAACTTTTATACGTACTTAATATTTTTATCTTCAAATTTTATATATTAATGTAATAATTATCAATATAAAAAAAATTATTTTATATTATTAAATATAAAATTTTCACACGTAATCAATACTCTTATCTTTAAATTTTATATATTAATTATTAATAGAAAAAAATTATTTCTTTATCGCCCTCTAGTTATCTCAGCTACACGAATTACATTTTCATTAAAAGAACAACCCACAGGAGCGAGGTAGGTTTTAAGTTTCGTTACAGAGTCACTTTCCAAACCACTATGCAATACACAAAAACCACATGCTCGTATCCAACAGACCGAAGTACAAACGTATTTAAAAAGAGTGCCGCTCTCAAGTCCGCAATTTATTTATTTTTTTCTTCCGACGAGAAAACCTGCATCGATCTGTCACATCTGTGAAAATACGTCCCGAAGAATTTAGAAATCTCCTTGCGTGCTAAAAATTCTTTCGAAGAGAAAAGCCAGAAACTCGACGTGACGTATCTATCGTTTGAAATGAATCTCACCCTCCCCGCCCACCTTGCAAGCAGCAAGATTAATTGTTTTACATTTCTTCGTTTTGTTTCGCTTACTTTCTGTTTCTCTCTCTCTCTCTTTTTTTTATACTCCATACATTTTCATCACGGCGTAGTCCCGTAAAATATCGCTTTACAGTAGGCGCACGTGGAATGAATAATGGCTGTTCGTGCTTATTCATTTTCGTGCACCGTGCAACCGCAACGCCTGTCGCTGGCTAAACGTTTCAAATAAATATTCCATATTTTCTAACTTGCTGAATGTTCTATTCGGGTCGTATGTACGTGTCAAATTTCGTGATTACTTCCCAGCAACGTTCGTTTAATCAAAACGTTCTCGAAGGGGAGGAGGGGGGGGGGGAGAAAGAACGATTGAAAACATTTGTCTTTTATTCGTAGATATTTCCCAGTCAAATATCATTCGAGCGTGAGAGGAAGAGTAAAACTTGGTGAAACTCGTAATTCGTAAAAATTCAAAATAGACACTCTCAATCTGCTTGACAATTTGTTCTTGAGAAGATACTTCACGTTGTGTAAAAGAATTGGTGAAATCGGGTGAAATTGTGGAAGATTCATTTTCTATTCCATGGTTTCATAATTTTGTTTATAAAGTTCAGAAAAACTGAAGATACGAGAACAGAAAGTGTGGAAAATTAAGGAAACAGAGTGTGTAAAATTTGGCAAGTTTGAAGTGAAAAAAATTCGTCGAGCTTGCGAGAAAATTTTAAAAATACAAAGAAAAAAAAACTACAGAATTTCCCGAGACAGACTGGAAATCGTAGCGTTGAAGATGAATGGTGTTTCATCTTTACAAAAGCGCTAAATATATTTTTAAAAAATTGAGAAAACACTTGATTGACGAACGAACAATCCATTCAAGGAATGTTAAACAAGAAAGAATCAATATCGAATTTTTTCTGAGTTTCACGCACACGGAACATTGCGCTAGAATGACATATTTGACGCTAGAAGAACATATATAATTGTTGAAATTAAACGAACTGATAATTAATACATCGCATTAAGGGTTTTCACGCATTCGACGATTTGAAATTAGAGGGAATTCCTGCGCAACGTGCGAAAATATGTCTGAAATATCGAGAGCCGTGGGGTCAGAAACAAATTCCTGCTTAATTGTTCTCACGGTGTAATTAATCGCGACGCAAGCGAGCCTAAGTCCACTCCATTTTCTGCGCTTTAACATTTACAAACTGTAAAGCTACCATCGCCGTCGGAATTTACGAGCTTCTATAAAATCCTCCACACGAGTGGAACGTTCTTGCAACGATGATAAAGCGATGATCGCCTCGCCTTCTCCTGGCCGTAAAAAAACCTATCGAACGACCCGCCAAAATGAACCGGTTAAAAACCAGTCTCGTGAATCCAGCTCCTCGGTGAACGGAGTGAATTTTCATGTGGAAGGTATTTTCATATGAACGATCTTTGAAAATGATTCCCAGACGTCTGAAAGCAGGAGAACTGTGGATTCGATACATGAGCGCGGAATTGTGCATTCAACGGATCGATCCAGCACGATCTTTCGCATCGCGGTCGCACTTAGCCCCTCGACGTATCTGTTGTTCGTGGCTGTGCTGCGAAGACTCGTGAAGACTCGTAGTTAGCAATTCCCGTTCCTTTTCCACGGCGAAACCGGGGAAAGAGGATCTTTAAGAGAGTTTCGTGGCTGGTTTCCGGTCGGATAACGACGGAATTAACTCGCACGAATTCGTGTTGCCAAGTGGTTCTGCTGGATAATCAATTTCACGAAGGACTAAATTAAGGAAAAGGGAGCTAATTCAGTCGTTTAAATAGAAAAATAATTAATTCGCGAATTAAGAAGGATACTTTGTTTCTAGAACGAAAAATTTAAGAAGCTGAGGAAAAATTGTGCTCAAGAAGGAAGATTAACAATGAGAGTAAGTTAGGTACAATGTTATGTTTTTAAATTAATAATAAATTAATAATAATCAATTTCACGAAAGACTAAATTAAGGAAAAGGGAGCTAATTCAGTCGTTTAAATAGAAAAATAATTAATTCGCGAATTAAGAAGGATACTTTGATTTCAGAAAGAAAAATTTAAGAAGCTGAGGAAAAATTGTGCTCAAGAAGAGAAGATTAACAATAAGAGTAAGTTAAGTACAAGTGTTTTTAAATTAATAATAAACAGATTATTAGAAAATTAATGTAACTTTAAATTGATATAATAAATGGATTTTTTTATGATTAGATGGTGGATATTGGAAGAAAATTCAAAAGAATTAAAGGACAATTAATTTACATGAACTTGTGCAGAGAAAGGGTCAAGAAGAAATTGACAAAATTAATAAAAAACGCGTAGAGATTAATAAGTTTTGCTTAAAAGTAAATTAGTAAGTTCCAGGAAGTCTAGTTAAAAGTAAAATTTGACATGAAGAACGTAAAACAAGTGTCAGTCATACATACAATGCAATAATTTTTATGTATGCACGAAATCCACAACTCAACCTTACTTTTCCTTCTTCAGAATGAGAATTAGTGTTTGTGTCCTTGTAGAAGAAAGTTAAAACTAGCCCTGAAAGTTCTTGTACGAGATGGAAAATACGATTTGTCACGTTTTTCCTCTAGCGCTGCAGAACAGGTGAAAATAGAGAAAGAAAACTAGTGGTACTGTGGAAAACTAGTAGTACAGGTCAACGAAAAGACTGAGAGCAAGTGGAAGCAGTCTTCGTACTAACTCTGTCACGAGTAAAAAAGCGGTTCCTAAGGTTAAGGAACACTTCAAATTTACATAAAGCACACATTAATAATTAAGTATAAGGTAAATAGAACGAATAAATTTATAAAAATTTGTAAATAATTTATTCTTAAATTATTACAATCTCTAGTGGCCAAAGGATATTAGTTGAAAGTCGAAGAAATATAACTCAAATATTTCACCCACTTGGATATTATAGCAACAAATAAATAAATATATTCCGTGTATTTTGTACATTATCGGATTTTTAAATTGGATACTACTATTTTCAAATTATTCATCCCTCTTTATGAATTTCAGAGAAAGAGAGAGAAATTAATCGAATCTGTATAAAAAGCATTCTACGCGTTATTCTTGCGTTCAGGATACACAATTTTTTCTTTTTTTTTTTTTTGTCACTATCCATAGTAACCAAATCTTTCACCATTCGTAAATAACACCCAACGATATTAATCTCTTTCATCGGTCCACGACGTGCAAGCACGTACGCAAAAAGAAAGAAACAGAAACAGTGAAAAATTCACTCGTTGGCGACCGGAACGGGTGGAAACAGATTTCGAGATCCGCCGTGAATTCATTATCGACCGAAATATCGCGGCTCGCGCGGATACAGACGGAAATTTGCGGCCGGCTTGTAACAGCCGTTCGAATTGCGATTCGGGGAATTTAGCCGCGGCCGCGGATCGAAATATGCCGGCCGCTATGATAGGAACGCTACCGCGACAGCTCAACAAAGAAAACGGCAAGCAAACGCTCTCAAACTCGCTTGGCAACTCGCGTACACGCGGCGTTCGCGCGCGGTATTACGTGCCGCGAGCGATCGTAATACCGCGCGTGGTCCCGTGGTTCCGTGACTCGGCAACGTTAATTAGCGATTTTACTGCCCTTAAGTTCGAGCTTCGTTGCAATCGTCGGCCAACCGGCATAAACTTCGCGCGACACCTCGAGCCACCGCGCGCGTTCGTGACGATTCCATTCGTGGAACCACGCCGCCCCGTGCAACGCTTTAACCGAGTGTTCTCTTTCTCTTTCTCTTTCTTTTTTTTTTTTTAAAGCTGAAACTTTCCTGTCGCGCTGCTTTCTCTCTCTCTCTCTCTCTCTCTCTCTCTCTCTCTCTGTCTGTCTCTCTCTCTGGGGACGATTCGGTAGTTCACGCGAACTTCCTTCTCATTTCGAGAATTGCATCTCGTTGGTATCTGCTGGGAATTTTTTTCTTCTTCTTCTTCTTTTTTTTTTTTTTCTTTTTGTAGATGTTAGTTAGTAAAAGTTTCACTGCAGGAAACAAACGTCCCGTAGCTCTTTCAACTCTTGTTCGAACGGGAATGCACACGGTGGCAATCTTCTATTTTACACGACCGTAAAGCACCACAGACGCAAGTTGAAATTCACGACGAATCCTGGATAAATTGGAGAGTAAAGAGGGATAGCCCGAGACTTTTCGAGCGATAATGCACGTTTTCAAACGACCCTCTCGATCGCGTCGCCAGACGCCGTTTATCTAACCCTTCACTGGGTAAATTCACCTCCGAACCTTCATCCATGTTTTATAACGCTCGCAGCACGCTATAAATAAATAGCCTAAGTGATCGCCCGTGGCCGAACTCGCCCCATCGAGCCAACCGTTTCCCTTCGATCCGAACGGAGGAAGCTACAAGCGGTACCAGTTACGTGACTCGCTGTTGCCTGGACGTATTCCGTCCGACAACGTGTTTCTACCCGTAACAATTATGCGACAGTAATCGCAGTAAACCGACAATGAGCGAGAACAGGCGCCGGGATGTGCGAGATTAAACTCTAAACGGAGTTAATGGCGAAGCGACGAGGCTGAATGTATTAATAGCGGTGCAACGATTTTGGAAAACAAAAGAACATTTCTGTCAGCGAGTTTCGGCAAAACAAAAGTTCGTTTCCGTTTGGCGAAAAATAAATACGACGGAGGGTGAATAAAGAGAGAGTTTGATGTTCAAATCGAAGCATCTAAAATAATATTGCAACGGTTTGTGCTAGAATTTAGTGTGCTCGATTTTGTTTTGCATTTTGTATTTCTTTTTTTAAAACTTCGGAGCCTACCGTCCTAAATTGTTACGTTTTACACATATTTATATTTCTATTCATCTATATTCATCGTAGTCGAATTAATAACGTGACCTTGGGTGTAACTTGAACAATTAGAGTATCAGATTGCACGATAAACTTGTGATTTAAAATAAAATTAGTTACACGTACGTATGTTCGTCCATATTCGAAGAAGAAACACAATTACTTTTCGACCAGTCCGATAATAATATACCTTCTACTCGAAAAAAAAGGATAATAATATAATAAAGGAACATATTTCTGCTTCTCTGCGTGCGAGAGGACATTGCAAATTTAAACAAATAATAACAGTTTCCTCCTCGAAAACTCGACGTCCAGTATTTTCCACAGAAATTCTTTAAATTCAGGACGGCGAGCTTTTATCCATCGCACAATTTACCGTGAAAATTAACTCCTAATTTGTTCACTCTATCCCCTTTTTTGCTTTGATTTTAGCAGCTACGGGAGAGAAAACATTTATATACCTATGCGAGTATTGTGGAGGGGATAGCGCTTAGCGATTAGGAGAGTGGGGGCAAGGGCCGCCAGTTAGCCACCTCTGCTTTAAAAACACTAGAACTACCAAAGTATTCGAAATGACTAATCTCTATGGAAACTTGATCCATTTATAACAGTGTATCTTTAAATACTCGAGATTTTGATTTTTTTAATAAAATATATTAATAAAAGCTTGTGTTCTCTATTTTATCATTAACGTTTTCTTGCACTTTGCATTTCAATTTGCTACAAATATTATACTATATATTTTTTTGTCGGTAGTTCCAGTAGCGTCCAAGAACGCGCCAGGTATTTCCCATTATTCCATCGAGCTTTTACTATACCCGACAAAAATTAGTCTGTCTTAGAAAATACTCTACAAGTAACTTGCAACTGTCTTCGATTTATTAGTGGGATATTGATCAACAACGAAACCCGTGGTTTTCTACTCGCGCGTATTTAAAAAAAAAAAACAAAAAACGCTGTGACACATCAATCTCTTACTTACCCATAACTCGTGACAGTCGATTGACATTTTTCGGCGTTGTCGAAACCCCTTGAACGCGAGGATCCCGCGTCTAATCGATCGTGCTTGTTCGCTTCTGCTCCATGATAAGGGCCAATCGCGCGGAACGTTCTCCTTCGTTCGGCTCGCCGGCTCGCCAAATTTACATGTCCGACCGTCGTTTTACATGATAATGCAGGCCTCGATCGATCCGCATGAATATCACACGAGCATCGGATCCCTTCGGCTCGTCACGACCGATATTCCAAACAATAATCTTCGCGGTTCAAAGAGGAAAAGAAAAAAGAGAAAAATCGAACGCGGCGTTTACAGAAACAACGACATTAATTTCCGCATTTCGAACGACACTTTGCACTATTGCGGTGACTTTATCTCTTCGCCTTTGGTCGAATTCGATGGATCGTGGCTCTGAAACGTTTTACGTCGTCTTCGGGAGAGTTCCTATTTTGCAGTTACATCGGTCTTTCAGGTAGAAATTGTGTCTGCAACAAGAAAAGATGACGCTGTTTCAGAAAATCGATTGCACCTCAAACGATGAGTTTTTCTAAATTTTTATAAATGCAACGATTCAGTAATTATAAATGCAAATTCGAAATTCGGCAATTATCAATTTCAACATAAAATGGTCTCCGCTTTTGGAAAAATTTTCAAGGGATCCTTTTACAAGTACAAAATAAAATGTTATGGTATAAAGTAAAATAAAATAAAAATATAATAGTAATAAAATATAACAATAAAATAAATTATTTTTGAATAAAATATTTCACTAAACTATTACCCCTTATATCTACTCGTTATCAAAAAAAGATCATTACAAAAATTATATGAAACATTTGCAAAAACATCCATTATTCACTGTTTTGCGTTCATTCGTCATAAAAATTTAAAAAAAAAAGAAAAAAAGGGAACACATTCGCTCAACAAAATTTTAAAGAATAAATTTCTCGCTGATTTTATCTTGTCGTCGGAATAATTTCGTAAATTCGATTATGAAGCATCTCCGTGTTCAGGTGAAATTTCGGGCGTCAATATGGCCGACGTGAATTCGAAAACTCGATACCCGTGGAATATAATCAGAAGCGAATAATCTCGTTGGACACGCGCTTCACGATGGTTCGCGAAGTTCGCTTTGATACAGGGCTAAAGCCGAATTGCCATCGTAATTTATAATCGAATCTTCGTTAAATGTGACCTGGCGCTTTCTGTTTTTCCGCGCTTGATTATGCGCGAACCTGCGGGATTTCAACGATTGGCAAGTCTTGCACGTTCAATTTCACCGGATAAACTCCTGACGTCGATAGCCAGTCAATTCCAATTTATCGTTCAAATGTCCTTTTTGCTGGATTTTTGGCGAATTGTTCCCACTCGCAATCGACCGACTATTACAGACACTATATTCTTTCCACTGCGTTTCTCGATAGAAAATATTACGCGTCACGTGTTTTCATATGTATTTGTTTCGAGAGTTTTTTTTATTTTGTAGAAAATTGGCTGTTTCTATTCACCGAGTGGTGATAAAAAATTAATATCGATCGATAAGTGTAATTGGTAGAGCTCTCTTAGCTTTGCAACAGATAGTTTTGCAATACACTGTTACAAATGACAATTGGTAATACAAGTGTTGTAATTTAGTTCAGTTTGACATTATGTACATTCGTAAATTAAGATGCAAATCAAGAATGGTAGGTATCCACAATATTCGAAATGCTATACAACTACAAATGAAATTCATGTTATTCATATTATTGGGCTTGATTTTTAGAGAAAATTTAAAATTTTAAACGGTGTCAATTGTTTAACTGCGGTAGACTAAATAGTCTAGTTGGTGAGAGATGGAATTGGCATGTTTACAGATTAGATCAGATTAGATTATTTGAAGTTATTCGTAAACTAAACATTGTAATTAACTGTGTGTACTATAGGTGTATGTGTGTACATCGTATGAAACATTTTTAAATTTCACCAACACCGTCATAATTACATTGATATTTAAAGTCAACGTGTATTTATCAAATAAATATAATATATATAATATATATTAAATATATATATATTTAGTAAAATACGCATTGAATTATGTCACTGATATAATATGGAGGCTTATTAATATAAATATAACATGTAATTGTTTCTTTAAATAGTTTCATAATGTCTGTAAAAAATATATATATATATATTTACAATAAATATTCTGCAATTTCTATAGTAATATTTATTCGGATGTCTGTAAAATAAATAAATAAATAAATAAATATAAATATATATATTCAGTTGTCTGCAAAAAATATATATATATATTATAATGCCTGTAAAATATATATATATATATACAATATATTCTGCAATTTCTATAGTAATATTTATTCAGATGTCTGTAAAATATATATATATATATATATATATATATATATATTTTACAATAAATATTCTGCAATTTCTATAGTAATATTTATTCATATATATATATATATATACATATTCGTATTATAATATTCTGTAATTTCTCTACATATATTTAAATTTGTTTTAAACTTGATTATAATAACAATATAATCACGAAAATCCTATCTCATTCAGTGTTAATGTTTCATACAAGACGCACGGAATATATTGAAAAACGTTCAAACACTTTCGTGAGAATTATCAATTCTATGATGTATAATCTTCAAATTACACGAGGTGTACGCGAGGCTTGAGAGAATTCCCTCCCTAATACGAGAGAATATCTACCAACCGATCGTGGGATTGTGTCGTTCAACAGTATCGATGATCGTCAATCGAAGGCAAACGGACAAACGAGACTGTTTCATCCGTACGGGTCGGGGCACCGGTTTACTGAAAACAGTCGATACGGTGATTCGTTCCGTGACTGGACGAAATACATTTCACAGCCATAAATTTTCCCGTTCGCTGTTTGAACGTGAAATTAATTTCATTCGCCGCGCAGAAGCGACGAATTAATTAAAAACGCTCGTTGTCGAACGAAGACACGCGCGATAACAACTCCGACGTCGGGTAGAAATTTTCATGTAAATTTAACCTGTATTTTTTTTCCCCTCCTCACTTGCCACCGCCCACTCATCAACCGGATAGTGAGCGTGAACAAAAGTTGAAACGAACGAATGCCTTTGATTCAAACTAATTTTCCTTGTCTCTCTCTCTCTCTCTCCGTTCTTTTTATTTCCTCTTATCAGAAAATCGTTTTCCCGTTATGAAAATGCTTCGTCGTAGAAATTAAGCGTGTCGTTATTTCTATGACGTTACGAGTGTTCGAATTAAATAAACAGCTCGAGTTCAATAACTTTATACATTTGGGGAAAATTGAGAGTTGTATGAACGTGTGAACGTATGCTTGTCATGTACAAAAATGTTCAAAGTAGAACATATAGATAATAAATGTAGTTAATAAAACTTTTTCCAGATTTGATTTCTATAGCAATGTTCGTGAAAATTTCAGTAAACATTCTAGTTATAACTGTTTTTTGTTCTGAATTTTTTTTTGGAGCGTTTTTACAAATATATTAACTGCTAAGTTAATGCGTTATTACGTATTATATAAAATATAAAAAATATAATAAAAAATAATTTCTTGTAATATAAAAAGAAAGCATCCCATTTAAAAAGTTGAAGATCACTTTCATTTCTTAAGAAAATAATATGAACATAATGTATCACGAGATATACGGAGAAAAATACACAGCACTGTAAAATGATCTCACGAATTGCTAATCTCTGCAAATTGATGACACGTTGTTGATTCTTCGAAACGGGATCGACTTCGATCATAAATGGAGCGCAACGTCGCGTCGAATAATGGACAATCTCATTCCGAATACACGTGCAACATTGCAAACGTTACGAGCTTACAAATTAGCAAATTTTTCAAATGGATGCATTTGAAATTGAACTTGAGTGACAAAGAAAAAGAAAAAAAAAAATCATTTCAGAATCCTCCTAATTAAATTAACAACTTTGGTTGCAACGATATACCCAAATTCTGAACAATGTTGCATCCTTTGAATCACGATTCATGAAAAAACAATTAATATAAATAAATGTAATAAATAAATATAAATAAATATAAACAAATGTAATAAATAAATATAAATAAATATAAATAAATGTAATAAATAAATATAAATAAATATAAATAAATGTCATAAATAAATATAAATAAATATAAATAAATGTAATAAATAAATATAAATAAATATAAATAAATGTAATAAATAAATATAAATAAATATAAATAAATGTAATAAATAAAAAACTGTGTTATAGATACCGGGAGATATTCAAAGAACTTTCTACGAAGAAAAAATGGAGACATCCAATAAAAATTTAAATAAACACTCTTCGACGACTAATCGCCGCTCTCGTTTCTTTTTCGTTATAATAAAAGCGTTAATGGAAACAACAAAAAAAAAAAAAAAAAACGCGAGACGAGCTTCGTTCTTAATTTCCCGTGAACACGACGTCGTCGGAATTTAACCTGACTACGCAGCCAGTGTAGGTAAATCTAGGTGACTGCTTGACAGTGGCAACATTCGCAGATTCAGACAAGGGTGCAGACGTATCTGTCTAAGAGGGCGGAAAACGGACTGACTGCCTTGAAAGGGTCATCTCGAGAGAGAAAGAGAGTGTCAAGAATCATGCTCACGGCAGTTCAACGTGGTTGAAATAATTGAACTGAGCTACATTTTACGCTGAATATAATAACGCAATACAATATAAAACATTATAAATGAAAATACTTACATATAATGAATATACTTGCTTATATAATAAAATATTTTTTTACAAATATAGAATAATATATTTAGAAATTTATTACCTACAATACAGACAATATGAAATTATTCGATAGAAAGCAATTAAATTCGTAAATTTAATCGATCATCAATATAAATATTTAATATATCCTTATAATTATATATTATATAAATATGTAAATATATGTATATACTATATAACTATATACTAATAATATTATATAAATGTATAAATACAATATTATAACTATATAAATATTTAATATATATAACTATATATTATAAATATATTCTATATTCTAATAGAATAACATGTTATTTATATTTCGTAAAAGTTTGCGTATTAATACATTCTTATATTCTATCTCAAATATTATATTTTGTAACGTATATAAAATATTTTTCTTACAGAATGATAAAATTACAAAAGCGTCTTAGAACAGTTTAGAGTACTTCAAGATCGAAATAAGAAAAGAAATTTACTCGAAAAAGGAACTTACTGCACACAATAAAATCGTACACAATGGAATAAATCTAAGAAATATTTGTCGAACATATTTCTGTTATCATTAGAACAGATTAACACAGTTTCACTTCTTTTATGTTATTGATTATTGAATAATTATCTATGCTTGATTATTAAATAAGACAATTATTCGTCGTTTAAACGTCGTCAATAATATCGATGAATTCGTGCAACGAAAATTGTTCGTCATTCAAAATTCGTCATTCCGTACTTGACTTCAGTACTTGAATTGTTACACGATTTCAGTAGTACAGAGTACGCGGACATAAATTTTTCAAATGGGCTTGCAGAGTTACGTGTAATGTCTTCGTGAATAACTGAAATCTTATACGCTTTTCACCCGGTGGGCTCCATGCATTTCTAAAAGAAAGTTTATTGGACTACTTCTGGGCACTGGAGTTGCTCGAGTTGATTACAATTGATTTTTTAATCCGTGCCCGGGACGTGACATCCCGTGAAAAATTCAATTATAGTGTAATCCTTTAGGTAGGATGTGAAGCAACAGTAAGTTCTAATTTGACAAAGAATTTCAACAGGTTCCCGAGGAAAAAAGTTGATTGGTTTTTTAATTGGTTGGACTTTTCATCTATAGTACGTGGACGATAAATTTTGTTTTGTATTACAAATTGAAAACGCGCACGAATTTCTGATATGTAAAAAAGACCAAAAAAAAAAAGAAGAAAAAAAATTGTTCGAAAATATTCGAGCTCGTTTGTTACGCGGAATGAAGTTTCACTCCGGGTAGTGTAGCAATATTAAATTTCTAGTTAATACAAATTTTCCTTTAAATCTTTATCCTAAAAAANAAAAAAAAAAAAAAAAAAAAAAAAAAAAAAAAAAAAAAAAAAAAAAAAAAAAAACTATGTACGATATTTATGCTTCATTTCAATTTGTCTTTAATTCAGATAAAAATAGGATGAAGAAATGAATGAAGGAATTCAATGTAGATTCTGTTTATTGATATTCTAAATAAAATTCTTTTCTCAATAAATAATTATTCTTGGACTGAGAAATTCTTTTTCCGATAAAAGAATATAAAATTCATTTCAGTAAATAAAAGGTGTTAAAACATAAGAAAATTCTAATACTTTAATAAAAAGAAAGTTTACAGATCTAACCAGATTTAGACAAAAATAATGTTTGAAAAATAGATATTAAAAGATCTTTTAATAATAATAATAATAAAAATAATACTTATAATATTAATAACATATATAATTAATAATAATAATAAAATTTAATAATAATAAAAAATAATATTAAAAGATCTTTTAAAAGACGAGAATGGATTTTATTTACTAGATATTAAACGAAACTCTTTCTTGAATAAGATCCGAGGAAACGTTAAATAAAATTTTAGCAAGAAAAGCAAATACAATAAAAATTCATCTCTTCATCTGAATATTATTATATATAAAACAA
Source organism: Frieseomelitta varia (assembly GCF_011392965.1). Taxonomy (NCBI): domain Eukaryota; kingdom Metazoa; phylum Arthropoda; class Insecta; order Hymenoptera; family Apidae; genus Frieseomelitta; species Frieseomelitta varia. The sequence goes on along the minus strand of NW_025110018.1, from coordinate 1,232,946 downwards.
AGTTCAGAAATACAAAATACAAGGATTTGAAAACAATCGCTCGCATTTCATCTGGCAGCACCAAAAAATCCCTCATATTAATATCTTATACGGAGACAAAAACGTATTATGGAATCCATAAAGGGCAACGATGTTTCCCAAGTTTAGAAAAATATATCGCGCGGAAGTTTGAGCACGGCGACGAAGGTGTTCGAGTAAAAAGTTCGTATCGGTCGTTACTATCTTCGTAAAGAAAGCAGAATGTGTGACCGGAGTTGCTAACTTTCTACAATTTCTTTTTTTTTATCTGTACGTTTTGTATCGTGCAATTCTTGTTTCAGAGATCTTTTCACTAATTCTCCAATTTCATGCCGTTGCACTTCAAGCTTCTTAAAGAGAGAAACTAAAGCAATACTATTAATTTACTCGCCGACAATCGGATAGTTTCGCTGGAATTGAAGTTGCTTTGTAACATTTTGTAATTTGAAAGTCGAACAATCGATAGAGAAATATCGAACTATCGGTTAGTTTGTAACAATTGTTAATATCAAATTTAAATAATTAGCGACAATTAGTTTTAAATCAAAAACTTCGAGAAGGAGCAAATGTAACTGAAAATGTATAGTTACTAAAATACCTAAAAGATTGATCAATTGTCTAACATTTCTCCAGTTTGTAAATTAATAATATTCGTTTAATAATACATCGTTAAATGTCAAATATTAAATATTCGACGCAAACTATTATTTCAATAAAGGCGTTAAAAACGTTTTCACTTTGCAAAATTCGCTTAACCTCAGTCTCGATATTTAAATATAATATTTTCATACTCCTCCCATTTTGAATCATTTTAATAATCGTCACCATTAAATATTAAATAATTTTACGTTTAATAATATATTGTTACTATTAAATATTAAATATTCGACACAAACTATGATCGTAAAGACACTAAAAACATTTTTACTTTGCAAAATTCCCTTAACCTCACTCTCGATATTTAAATATAATATTTTCATAATAAATAATATTTTCATACTCCTCCCATTTTGAATCATTTTAATAATATACTGCTATCATTAAATATTAAATAATTTTAAGTTTAATAATATATTGTTACTATTAAATATTAAATATTCGACACAAACTATGATCGTAAAGACGCTAAAAACATTTTTACTTTGCAAAATTCCCTCAACCTCACTCTCGATATTTAAATATAATATTTTCATAATAAATAATATTTTCATACTCCTCCCATTTTGAATCATTTTAATAATATACTGCTATCATTAAATATTAAATAATTTTAAGTTTAATAATATATTGTTACTATTAAATATTAAATATTCGACACAAACTATGATCGTAAAGACGCTAAAAACATTTTTACTTTGCAAAATTCCCTTAACCTCACTCTCGATATTTAAATATAATATTTTCATAATAAATAATATTTTCATACTCCTCCCATTTTGAATCATTTTAATAATATACTGCTATCATTAAATATTAAATAATTTTAAGTTTAATAATATATTGTTACTATTAAATATTAAATATTCGACACAAACTATGATCGTAAAGACGCTAAAAACATTTTTACTTTGCAAAATTCCCACGAGAGAAACAAAGATAAAAGTATCGCCTTGTTCTCTCCCCATTCTTTGGAATCGCTTTACGTTTCCAAAATGAGCGGGAACATGTCCCTTTGCTCGGTAATTCGCTCGAACATCCACCCACAATGTATTACACAGTATCCAACGGGAAGCGAAGTTACGTCTGTCCATAGAAAGCCCTTTCTCCTTGTACATGTCCGTCCTGGTCTAAAAGGGAAGTCCATCCTCGAAAAATCCAATTGGACCGCGAGACCGGAATAACAACGCGGAGGGAACGCGTTTCTTGCATGTTGCCTGCGAGAATCCCTCCTTTCAGCGAAATGCACAATCAGCCCCGGTGATTTATCACTTTTCTGCAAATTTTTTTCCCCGCTTCCCTGGTTCGCATAATTTTCTTTCGCGGAACTGCACCGTCATCGTCGCGCAGCAATCGACTCCGTCGCGTTTCGAGTTTCCTTCCTCGAAGAAGAAAGGAACGACTGAATTTCGTGCGCGTACTTTGAAGAACTTGAGGAACAAAGGGAGAGTTCGAGAACAGGGAGTACTAAGGCTGGGCTAAAAGTCACTTCCTACTGAAATTTAATTCGGCTTAAAATTGATAAAGTTCTTCTCTTATATTTCGATGTTTTGTTAAAAAAAAAAAAGAAAAAAAAAAAAAAAGAAAAAATGAAAATAGGTGGGAAGAGGTAGATAAATTCTCATTACGGTCCGATTTAAATCTCTTGCGCTGGAGAATTTCTTTTATCCCAAATTGCAACATTTCCTCGGTTTTAAGTATACTTGCGTGTAAATCAGGCATAAAACGAATAATAAATTTATTGTTACCTCTCGATAATTTCTATCCAGTGATATCGTACCGACGAACGTTCAAAAATAAAGCGACGAATTACTGTGTATACGGCTTGGTCACTCGTTACGGTCCGCAAATTAGCTGCCAGCGGAATCCACGCGTTATCGTTTCTCCGCGTTCAGTTATTATCTCGGACGAAGCTCGCACATCGCCCAAGTTTCTCAATTTTCTAAATTCCTCGAGATTTCTCGCCGAGCGAGAAGTTTCTACCACCGTGCACGTACATACGTCTCTCGTTCGAGCTCGACGATCGCTGGATCACTTCGTTGGCGAGGGATTAACGCGACGTATTCCGGACGAAGAGAAGAAGAAACTCGGCCGGGCCAAGAGAGATTTAACGATCTCAGCGCGTTCCTCGGGCGTGAAAAATTCGGGGAATCGGGGAATTGGAGTCAAGACGATGGATGACGGAAACGCGAAACAAAAATATCGGCTCGCTTCGCCGATTTTTCGGGGGAGTTGTGATATTCGCAGTCGCGAAACGATGGGAAATCAGCGAGAGACAGAGAGAAAGAAAAAGGAGGAGGATTTACAGAAATGAAAGTAAGACATTTTCTTAATTCGGGGTGGAAACGAAGAAAGATCCGATTACGGAATTGTTAATTGAAGCATATATTTCACGACGGCGTTACACGTTTCGTAACGAGAGAATAAGATCGTCTAGGTGGTAATAATTTCTAGATCTCTTTGACGACAGATCCTATTATAAACTCGCGAACGAGAGTTTATGTGACGTGGCTGATGTCTTTGGGAAATTGTTGCGCAAACGTGTAATATGTGTACATGTAAAATACGAATAACAGATGAATAATATGACGTGAAACACGAAAAACTGATGAAAAGAAACAATGATACGTGTAATACGAATATTGACGAAATACAAGTTGTATGATAAAATGTTGATTAAAAAAAACAAAAAAATGTTATTGATAAAACGCAAAATATGATGTAAAAATACAGAAATTGATTAAAAAAAAAAAATAATAATACACAATGCAAATACAAATTGACGAAATACAAATTGTTATTAAAAATTTGAAACACGATCATGAATCTGATATACTGCGCGCGACGCGGATTCTCACGTGTTCGATACATTCATTTAATTGTACTACGCGAGAAAATAAATAAATTAAACTGTAGAAACTGTAGAAAAGTTTCTTTAATTATTATAAATTATTATTTTGTACTTGTATCATTAAATATCCTATTAAATAGTGTATTTGCTATAATTACGAAGATTGAATGAACAATAGCTTCTTGAGGAAAGCGGTTACAGCAATTCGCTAAAGACGATTAAACACGTGCCTAATTAATTGTTCCAGTAAAACCACTCATATTCGAGTCTCTGTTATCCGAAAATTTCTAACAACACCCGAGCGAGAATGTATGAATGTATTCCCTTGTACTAAATTGTATCTGACGCGGTCTTCGTAACCGGAATGAGAATTTATTCAAACGCGTAAGACCCAAGATTCAAACAGAACAATATTGGCGAAACATACAAGAGGTTATACTTTTAACTTTGCAATAAATCAACGCTTCATTTATGAATGTGGGTATAATTTTTTTTATAACGATGAGGACGTGAGACTTGAACGACTCGAACCACAAAACTGATACGACTATATTATACTACAGGATTGCTTGTACCAAAAAAGTTAAGTGATTCAACAAAATGTGGTATTTTTAAATATTGAGGTAAATTAATTTATATACAATTATAATTATAAATACTTATTTATTACTTTTATATATATATATATATATAAAGTAAATAAGTAAATATTTAACTAAACTGATAATTTTCTTAACTTTGACATAAATATCAACATCATTGAATATCATATTAAATATCAGAAAAGTGATTGCTCTCTTATTATATATAAAACTGTACATTGTTTCTCTATTATTGCAAAAACGACGTGTTCTAAAAGAATAAAAAAAGAATTGAATTCAACAATTTGTAATATTTTTAAACACTGAAATAAATAATTAAGTAAACTGTCAATTTTCTTAGCCCAGACTTATTATATAAATATAAACATCATGTTAAAAAAGAGATTGCTCCATTATTTTACATAAAATTCTACTCTATTTCTTACTATTTCCACTTTGATTCTGTCATTTAACCTACTGTCTTATTTCAAAAAACGATGATGCTAATATTTCGTCATTTGACCTAATACTATACATAGAAAAATCGAATTTCGCCACGAAACATTTACATTCTTTATTTTTTTTTTTTTTTTTTTCTTCAAACTTGCGGCAAGAAATTTCGACGCATTTGACTTCAATCTTCAGTATTAATTAAATATAGAATATCAATTAGGGAGCCATAGGATAGAGGACCAATTTCTTTCGAAATTAGAGCCGCGCAACACAATACGATATTGTTCATCGCCATGAACCAAGGGAGTTTGGCACATTGTATCCATCTATGTACTTGCGCATTACAACCTACGATCCCATTACGTGCATCATGTGAATTGATCATAATGCTGGATGATGAGTACATGCGCCGTTGCGGCGTAATTGCGTTCTGGTATTCCTCTATAATAACGAAACTGGCCTTTGCTCGTATAACGCATAGAACCACCCAAGACGAAGACGTTCCAAACCCAGGGAATCGTCTCAAGACGATTCTATTCTCGACGTACACCCTTCATTCGTTCGAATTACACGCGAAATTCAAACCTTTCAATTTCACGCGAATTTTACCGAGCAACTCGAGCTCCTCGAGCCCCGAACTCGTATCAGCTCTGATCGATTAATGAAATAAACTGCGTGTTTCGTTCAACTGTGTGTTACAGGAAATTGTCGAATCGCGGTTCCGTACGGAAATTCCTATGGATTGGAACGTTTCACGTTACTGCAGATTTTAGTTTTTGATTTAAATAACAATATTTCAAAAAACGATCGAAGCGCGGAATGATTGTCTCATACAGCTGAATGTAATTTGAACTAATTGCACGTTGGTGTTTCTTTTGAAACGTGAAAATGATCTTCCCTCTGGGTTATTTCGTCGTTTGACTATCGAGCGAGATAGTAATTTTAATAGTGTTTTAATCTTTGTTTTATATTTGAATCAATTTTTATTCAGAATTATTTACGATACATAGCTATGTGGCTATGTTCGACGATAAATTCTCGATGCTTTAAACTGTCAACGAGTGTCATTTTGGTGGGGAAAGATTGTACAATTAATTTTAAAGGATCGTTTCAGCGTGGTGGATTTAATTACGAAAATAATTCAGTGTTCGTAAAGACCTTTGAATTTGCAGTATTTTCAGGAGAAACAGTACTTTGTTCATCCTCTTTCGAAACGATGCAAAAACATTTTTCAACAAAATGAACTCGTCGAAAATGAAAAACATGAAATGAATTTCTCATCGATTCCGATGCCGTACGAGGAATAATTGACTTTAAATGAATAACGGAATTAATAAATAACAATAACTAAAAATAACTTTGCAGGGAAAAAATCAGTATCAAAAAAAAAAAAAGAAAAAAAGATAATTAATCCTTCGTGTGTTTCGATTGTACAAATAATTTTATAATCAATAATTAAATAACTGGTTTACTGATTGATAAATATATCAAAACTAAATAAATGTAATAGTATAGTAAATAATAAATAACAGATTTACTATACACATTATAATAACAGATTTATTTACTATATATGCTACTAATAATACAGTAAATAATAAAAGTTATATATATATAATAATAATAAATATATATATTATATGGTTATAAAGTTATATATATAATAATAAATTATATATATTATACAGTAAATAATAAAAGTTATATATATAATAATAATAAATAATATATATTATATAGTTATAAAGTTATATATATAATAATAATAAATTATATATATTAATATATATAATATATTAATATATATATAACTTTATTAATAATATAATATACTAATATATAACATTTAATATAAATAAAAATAATATATCAAAAAATATACGCTCTTAATTTGTTACATGCACCTCGCTTGCTATTAAATTTTTACACTTTTGGTAATTTCGAACACCGGAGGGATGAAAGCAGGAGGGAAGAGAGAGAAAATAAAAATGTTGTTCGGTGCACCGACGATTAAACTAAAAATTTCAGGAACAAAGAGAAGTCGTATTGCAGGCATTCCTCGCGGGACACCCGGGGTAATTCGTTTTTTCAATTAGCCCTAGCTCGAACAGGATTCCCATCGCAGGCGGTACGACTTCGCCAGGCCTGCAATTTATCTCGCTCGTCGAATCTCACGAAACTGTTAAACAGGAACCAATTAGTCTGGCCTACCACCGCGTAGTACTATCATCGCAGACGAGGGAAGAACGACGGAATTCGCCGGAATTCCAAACGAAAGAACACGGCCCGGAGAACGAATTCTTTTCGTTTCAATTTCGGACGAAATAGTTGCGAGGTTTTAATAAATGTACGGAAGTTGTGTCACAGATCAGCCAAATTGTTTTTCTTCTCTTTATTCCCGCGGAACAGAAATAAACCACTCTACGATTATTTAAAGAAATATTCTAGTGTGAACTTTTGAAAGAAATCGATTTTTTTGTTTTACATATTCTTAAAGGACATATTTTCAAAAATAAATCTCTGTAACCTTACATGTGAACTCCTAAAATTAACGAGGTTATGGTTGCTTGAAGGATGCGACGACTAGCGTCATTGTTACCGCAATAGTAAACATTAAAGGCATTCTTCTGGAAACTATGTTCTCCAGAACGGTGTCCATGATATCTCAAAATCTACTTGACCAATTGGCTCAAAATTTTAAGTACGCATTTAGTACACTTAGTGACTATAGCCCCTACCAGAATCAACCAAAAAATTTTATTTTTTATATTTTTCTAGGCTTCCGAAGTTTAACAAAAACATGCAAGAATCGATAATCGAACTTCAAAGTATCTCCACTTTTTTAATTACCGACTTTCTTCTTTTGTTTTGGTACCTGCTGTAGCCAAACTCATACTAATTAAGGAACATTCACGTTCATTTATTTCCGACAAGCAGAATGGCCGGAATCATCGGACACCATGAGACGACTTATTTTAAAAGCGCCTATGTTTGAGAGTACGCAGTGCCACTAATTTTAATTCTTTTCGTCCCAAAAAATTTTGAAACGTCGTTGAAATACGTTCAAATAAACCTTGTCAAAAAAAAGCGAAAGGTATAATAGTTTCTTTGCAAAAAAATTCCCTAACAAAGTTAAGAAAACACTAGAATACTCCCTTAACTCAAGACAAGACCGTGCGTTACCATTCGACGAAACAAATCCGGTTCCGCGTTCTCCCGGAAATCGGTTTCATGGTAAATTAGTTGCATTATGCGAAACGCAGTTTACACGTGAATTGGCTGTCACGATTGATAGGTGATTGATTGACGCAGCTGCACGCCGACAGTGTTATTCTCGACAACGGGTGACCGTTTGTTTGAGGAAACGTCGGACGATGGGACGTTTCCAAAAGAAAAATGTCACGTTGTGAAATTGCTGGCCTCGTTGCTCGGATCAGTTAACAATGACTGAACGGGTTCGTAGCAGGGAAGGTTCGAAAAATTTGTCAACGATAAACGTGGCATTTATTTAAATGTAAATGTAAATTCGACTTGGCTGGTGTCGAAAAAATATGTGTGAATGTTACGTCGTCCAAATTGTACAAATTAATGAATTGATTATTGCTGCATAATATCGTTGTACATCGTCGTAATATAATATAGTTCGCTTTATTACTGTTAACATTTTATTGCTCAATTTCACCAGGATTGAGACGAAATTTTGATACGTATGTCATTTTGATTTGTAGTAACGACGATATGGAGCAGAATTTAATTTTTAATTAGTCGTTCGTAAGGTACGAGTGTGTTTCCACTGCGTTATTAGTTTATAAGTAACGTGTCAAACATTCCTGATTTTGATTCTCGACAGTTGCGACGCGGAATATACAAAATTCAACGTTTCATTAAGGCTAAAAGGGCTAAAAAAAGTTGAAACTATTTATATCGAATCAGGCAAAGTTGATAAATGAAATAACATTGCCGACAGCATTTTATAAAGTCAATTTAACGTTTCAAAAAATTTATCAAATATATTTTCATATTAACAGCAATGGAACACGACGACAGTGATCATTTTCAATCTGTGTTCACGTTGAATCGACATAATACATTTATGTACTTTCAAGCAAACCATTAAAGATGAATACACTGATAATGCACAGAATCATTAGCTTTTATTTGTCGTCATAATTTTACATCATGTAGGTAACATTTTACCACAGACCACAGACTACTTGTATCCAGTGAGCGTCTAATGAGAATTTATATGACAACAGCGTGTCGTTATATTAAACATTATACTCAACCTTCCCTGTTAAGTTGGTAAGATTAATCAACAAATAGCAATTAATAACAAATAACAACAATCGGTGTTACAATAAATTTGTTAATTAATCGTAACGAAACGATAGATGAATCTTCGTACTCACAAATTGTCGAACTTTCAAAGTTCCAAATTGACAGATTTTCAAATATCAAGTATTTCAATCTTTCATGTATTAAATTCAGTCTTGCGTATTTATATATATTCGTTTAATTTTTCAATACTCAAGCTTCCGTGTTTATCAATTTTCTAAATCTTCGAATCTCAAATTCTTCATTCGCGAATTTTCTAGTCCCAAATTCTTCGTTTGTCGAATTGCCGAATTTTCGAATATTCATATTAACTCTTGATCCACCAAATTTCCAAGTCGTCGCGTCCTCGAATTTTCAAACTTGCAATGCTTCTTACTTCGAATCGCCCTATTTTCCAAGTTTCCAAACATTCGAATTACATTCTGATTTGTAAATTGTCTTTTAAAATTAATTAAAAGAAGTATTTAATCTCCACATCTCTGACTAATCTTCTTCTGACTAATCATTCTTCTTTTCTACAAACATCACAGGAACCACACAGAAGAAGAAGAAATCTCCATTGCGTCTTAAATACAACACTTCGCGCGATAATTGTACACTGCTCGGAATTGAGAATAATGATTCTTATAACTTTTCCCGCATCGTGATAAATCAATAATATCTCGGAAAGAGGCGGCGTCTTATCTTGTCTAAAGTTTTCTACGCTAATGAAGATTGATCGTAACAAATGCGGTGCACTTGGCCGGCAAGGGAAGAACCTAAATCGGATTAACTTCTTTCTAAAAGGGGAAAAAAGGATAATTGGCCGTAACGTACATCTAAATGATTCTTAAGGGGATTAGAACTCTGGGGAATACTATTAACAACGATTCAAATTCATTCTCGTTATATACCTAATTGGAACAACGAACCTTCTTTCTTTTTCTTTTTTTTCTTTTTTTTTTTCGAAGTAGATGCGCGACTGTTCAAATATTAAATTTTTAATCACCAATAATAATAACTTAATCTGTGCACGTTTCGTTATTAAATATTTCGCAATGTAATTAATTTAATCTCTATTATATTTGAAATATGTTTTGAATAAATGGGACCGTATAAAACACTTATATAAGCTAATATGATACAAGTTAACAAGGTTGTGTATCGTTATACTTTATAAAAATGTAAACAAACTAAGTATTCTTCCCCGCTCACGTATTCTAAAAAGTATGAAAGTAATTAATTATAATTAATTCAAGACTGAGTCATTACACGCTGGTTCCACTTCAATTTATTATATTGAATTCACGTGCATACATGAAAGCATAAACGATAATGAACGATGATTTCCGTGGAATTTTTTATATTTTCTCAAGCAACTCCTCTTCACCTAATAATCGAAGTACACCGTGCAAAATATTCACGTTCTTCTTCCGAGAAATCATTTACAAATCCTATTCAATTCCCATCGAAACCCACGCTCGCAACTACACTCTCATATCGTTACGATTTACAATATATATGTACACACACACACACACATACACACGAAAGATGTAAAAAAGAAGGTAAAGAAGTGTTGGAAAATTCATTCGCATTTTTATCGGAACCCATCCCGAGTAACCGCGCCGCTTATCGCGCCCACGCCTTCATAAAGTTTCAGAAAAAAGGACGCGCTGCCCTCGTTGCGATTTTTCCTCTGAAACCACGGTCAACGTGTTTGCGTAAACGGTGGTCGTCGCCGCAACTTGATAGGAGATCTGATAGGAAATGGCCACACGGGGGAGAAATATTCGCGAACGTGCGCGTTCTAATTCTATCCAGGGACGAACAACGAGCAACAACGTGCGACGGAGAGTTGCTGGTTGAAAAATCTCCAAACTTGCTCAAGCGTACGCGAATGAAGGAACAAAAACGAGCAGCAAAAACACAAACTTTCTGAAAGATACCGAACTTGACAATCAATTGTGAAACTCACACATGCGCCAATGCTATCGTTTCGAATCAACACTCATGAGATTGGCCCTCATCTTCTGTGCAACCAAGGTTTAGCGATTTATTTAGACAATTTTATTCGTGAATTTTATTTTAATAATAATGTAACAGTTTAGTAATAGTTTTATGTAAATAATAATAACGCAGATGTCACAAGTAACTTTTATACGAGAGTAATAAGTAATGGTACTGATACCTGCAATATTTCATGTGAATCATAATAATATTTTAAATTTTACAAAACATGTTGGACACGATATCGCAAAGCTGGACGAACTATCGTACAGTTTCAAACAGTTTGTTATCGTCAGATTACAGCGATTGCTGTTAATGCCAGAATTGAAAATGGTAATTCTAGATATAGGCAAGGGAAAAATCATATTTCACGAATTCACACGTGATTGTTTACAGTCATCATTTAAATAGAAACCATCGTTGAACCTACTTAACACTGGAACTACCAAAATGGTCAAAATGACCAATTTGTAATTTTTGTTGGATACTTTGTAAATGTGAAGCCATCGTTGAACCTATTTAACACTGGAACTACCAGAATGGTCAAAATGACCAATTTGTAATTTTTATTGGATACTTTGTAAATGTGAAGCCATCGTTGAACCTACTTAACACTGGAACTATCGAAATGGTCAAAATGATCAATTTGTAATTTTTGTCGAATATTTTACAGACGTATTTTCAGAGATTTAAATGATGATTTTTCGTAAATCAAAAGCTTATGTACTTCGTACAATTTTCTATCATTTTCTTTCTCTACTTTAACATCTCTGACGGAAACTTTAATTCCCGGTGTTGGTTCTAGCGTAAATGATAATACTAGCCAGTTTCAGTGTCAATTATCACCACCAACTCGTCATTGTCAAATCCTTGAGAACGATCAAAAAATTCTAAACCGTCAACGTTGGACATCGCGCATCGTGTTCACGATTGTTCTCGTGTCGGTCGATTACATCAACCAACGAAGCTCTCGCATTCCCGCCGTGCTTTCAATACACGCCACGATCAGGCTAATTCCTGACTTCTATCTCTCGGATATCGGCTGGTAATTGTGTTTCCTGGCCGCGATACGACGCCACTACGATTTTTCTCTTCGACATTCGCACTTTCACTCTAGTTTTTATCCCTCTCTCTCTCTCTCTCTCTCTCTCTCTCTCTCTCTCTCTCTCCCTTCCTTCCCTTTCCTAGGGAACTTTCGTTTCATCCCGACGTGCCGTAATTATCGGACTAATTGCAATCTCTCTGCCTCGGTCGATCGAGAGATTCCTCGGCAACGTCGAAGAGCATGGAGGAGTTTTTCGATTTCTCGATTTCGTCGCGTCGGTCGGGGATCAGCCGATCGATCTTCCACGAGCTCTTTCGAGTTAAACAGCTTTCAACGAAATGTTATTATCTCTCTCGATAATTAGCAATCGCGGTTACTTTCATTTTCGCGTTTCGATCGAGCTGTTATTGTTTTCCACCTTTCGACTTAACTCCCTTGCCTTGAATGCACGATCTTACGAAATTATTAGATTAGGTACTGTTGGAACCGAAGCTTCCATAGAAAGATTCAAAATAGAATTGAAAGTTTATTTCTGTATACTGGTATTGCAATGTTATGTTATATATCTATCTGTATTTTTTGTATTGTTCAATAATGTTAGTTATATTATATTATACTGTATTATGTGTATCATGAGTTGTTGAATGTTTATCACCGACGATCATGTGTACAGATGACGATGAAAATAATAAATAAAATAATTACAATAATGACAACAATAACGATGTAAATAATAATTTCATTTTTTTCTTTTTTTTTTTGTTAATATACTATTTCTAAGTTAAAGTCGATCACACAACGTTTTTCGAAAATTTGGCGTCCCTGATCTACGATATCACTCATTTATTACAGTTTCATTTTTCCAAAAAACGTTAATAGCTAACAACTCGTCACTTTAATCCAGACGTTTGCAAAACTTAACAGATTGATAAAATTGTTGATGAATTCCCAACAACGTTATGCATTCAAGTGTGAAATTAAGGTTTCAGTTTTGGATAAATATAAAATCCCCATCGTGCTACATTATATTCTATTAATATTAATGTATTAAATACATTGAACAACTATTGTTATATCGCGTTACGACGAATTGTACAACGTTGAGAAACATGAAATACAACGAATATTTAATATCGGGAACCCATGATTTCCAATTTGGCTTCATTCGTTGCCGGACAAAAAACAGAGAAACGAGAGTTTCTGAAATGATTCGAACCTCTGCCAGCTCAAGGATGTCACTTGATTTTTGTAAAACGCAGGCGCATAAACCTCACTGCCACGGCCTCGGTATCCTCTCTAATTTGATTTAGAAACGGGAACGATTGGTGGACGAATCAACGGGCAGCGAGATTAATTGGAATCCGATAGAGGAAAATAGGATCGAACGGCTCCCTCTAATCCCGACTCTATCTCATTATTAACGTATCAAACAATCGAATTACCACTTTTACGCGAACACGATTACCCGTGCTATAATCACCGAAATAATCCGAATCCCATTTGCACAAAGTCAAATGTCACGATCGCCGCATTTCATATTTACCGCATTTTATACGTGCGTCGCAGTTCGAATCCAACGTCTCTAAATTTTGCTATCGGGAATCATTGGAACAATTATCTCCGAAAATCGCCCAATTTCTCCGATATATCGCTGGGAAAAAATTCCTCCGGTATATTATTTATTACTACTGTGTGTTGCTCTCTGCAGTATCATGTCACATTGGACGGTGTCGCAAAGAGACAGCGAATTTCTTAAGTAAACGTTTGATCAGAGTGTCGATACGGTGATTGAAATATTCGTATTTCTTCCCGGGAGAAATAGATAAGTCACTCCTTAATTAAAGAACTTAAACAGAAATTAGCTGAAATTAAATTGAATTTTCTTGATAAATTCGATCGAGCCGACGAAATTGAATTGAAAACATTTTCGTTTCTTGACATGCCCTTCAAGGATCAATCATAATCTATCTGCATTGTATTTGTAATCCCTTGTTTTCAATTACTATCCACTTTTCAATTATATTTCGTGAAGTTTTCAAATACTGAGAGCAAGAGAATCTTCGTCCCCCATCTTTTCTTTCGGATCGTTCGCTCAAGAATCCTCGTTGGATTGATGAAACTGAAACTTATCGGCTCGTGGTGGCTCGATAGTTGATTTTTCAAAAAATAAATGAATAAAAGAATAAATAGAATCGACGAGCTTCGCGACGAGGATTTCAGAAAAATTTTCGACGATATCGATCGTCAGTCCTCACAAACGGTCTTAATGTACCCCTTAATAGAAAATTACACTTCCCTTTGTCGTCCTTGGTATTAAGTCTGGAGCGAGCAGTTTGTCAAGCTCGAACACTCTGTGGGACAAGTTTGTACAACTTTCGATGTGAGATAGCTTTGAATATAACTCCACAAAGGAGTAGTTTGAATCGGTCTAGATATAAAAGGAGATTCTGTAGACGGAAACACGATTCTGTTTCGATAGTCAAACTCCTCTGACAACACGAACGATCTGCACTCGTGGATCCGTGGAACGGATCATTTCGATTGAAACCTAACCTGTTGTCGCAACTCCGAACTTTATTATTTACTAAGTATCTGAAAGTTTACTAAAATACACCTAAAATATTAGTAATAAATTAGTAATAAATAGTAATATATTAGTAATAATAGTAATAAATTATTAATATATTAGTAATATATTGATAATATATTAGTAATAAATATTAGTAATAAATTAGTAATTAGTAATAAATTTAAAAATAAATTAGTAATTAGTAATAAATTTAAAAATAAATTATAAATAAAATATACCAAAAATTAATAATAAATTTAAAAATAAATTATAAATATTATAAACATTAAATTATAAATAAAATATACCGAAAATATTAGTAATAAATTTAAAAATAAATTATAAATAGAATATACCTAAAATATTAGTAATAAATTTAAAAATAAATTATAAATAGAATATACCTAAAATATTAGAAATAAATTTAAAAATAAATTATAAATATTATAAATTATAAATAAAATATACCTAAAATATTAGTAATAAATTTAAAAATAAATTATAAATATTATAAATTATAAATAAAATATTAATAATACCTAAAATATTAGTAATAAATTTAAAAATAAATTGTAAATAGAATATACCTAAAATATTAGTAATAAATTTATTAAAATATACTTAAAATATTAGTAACAAATTTACTAAAATATACCTTATCCTTATTTACTAAATATACAGAGAGCATCGATAGTACAACCTGGAAGAGGCGATGATTGTACATGAAGAAACTAAGTTGAAAAGAACAAATGAAATTTTTTCGTATAAAGTTTTCAAGTCGTTAGAGAGAGAATTAAGTTTGAAAATTTAGCTCAAGCGTGCTTCAGCTTGACCGAGAAGAACAATTAAGAGAGGATTATTCTGTCTGTGAAAATGAGTCGAGAAACGTAGAAGTGACATTTTTTTCGCATTAGGCGCTTCGTTCACGAGTGAATCGAGTTTGAAAATTTATCGAGAATTTCGCCCAGGCAATTTTTAACGTAACACTACTTAGAAGTGTTTATTTTCTTGAAAACGAAGCGTTGAACGAACAAATTTCGTTCCACATTTTCACCACGTGGACAAAATTCTAGAATCGAGAGATGGAACTTTGAAGACGAAGCTTGACGAACTTTAGAAGCAGAAACGTTTCAAATTAAATATATGAAATTGTTTTCAAATCTCGATAATCTTCTGCCATTTCAAAAGTGACTACGAGTTATTAATATTTCTGATTTCAATCCACATAATAATTCTGAGAAATATACACAGCACGTCATCGCGTACAGGTAGTGGTAAGGTTTGACACGCAGAACTTTTAGTAATCTTTTTAAATTAACTAAACATGCCATCGCTATTGTTCGCCAAATACTATCGAGACTGATCGAAGTACGCTTTGTTCACTCAATTCACCATGTCCATGCTCTAATGGTTCATCAAAATATCGACATGGTTCTATTGTTAAATGAAATGTTAATACGCGAAGTGTTTCGCCTATCTCGTTCGAAATATTCGAAAATATCAGCACCGTCATTTACGTCAAACTCTCATTACACGGGCAAAGTAATGCGGAAAAAGTAGATATCCTGCGTAATTTTAATCCATCGACACGCTTTGAATGAATATATTTCAATCAGCGTTTTTCTCAGGGGGAAAAAAATATGGTTTGACAAAATTTCAGACAAAAACTCCTGCGTTAGTAACTGTTCAACTGTCATTAGATCACGAATAGAACGTTCGTAAAGATAATTAAAAAAAAAAAAAAAAATAGAACTTGGATGGAAAGTTATTTCGTCTGTTAATTATACTAATTATACTAGTTGTTACGTGTATTGCGTGATCTCGCCAGATATGTACAAAAATTCCAAAAGAATGGTTTCGCGAAATTCGAGCAAAGTAAAAAATAATAATTCTCAATTCAAAAAAACGAATGCTGTTTCAAGAAACGCGAACACTTTTGTCGAAAAGATTTATCGGAATAATCGAGTATCGTGTCTAGAAATAGAAGAAGGTGTGTAAATTGAGAATTTCATTTTCTTCCTCAAAGATATCCTCTTTAAGGAGTCATAGCTGGTAGAATGAAATGTGAAAAAGATCTGTAATATATTTTTCAGCGATATCTTGGATTTTGTCTAGTAGGGGATCTACTGTATAACGGAACATGTCTGTGATATGAAAAATTCATCTGCACTTTTATATTTTCCCTTGGACGTTCCTTGTGCGTTTGTAACACATCGAATGCAACCGAAAGATATCCGCTCATTTGTAAATCATTAAATTAAAACGCACAGAATCAGAAGAGCGTATGTATTTCAAAAGTAAGAAAACATTCGTATTTTTATTGTAAATCTAGCTTATTATTCAAGTGATACTTCAATTTTATTATACTTTCTAATTTTATTTACAGGCTGAGAAATAGAAATGTTTGCACAATCTTACAATTTCATTTTCGACGTTTTTTAATGCCGATTGTTTCGTGACTCGCTGTCAGATATGTCGAAATTGATTTTCGTCGAATCGAAAAGTAATAACGTCGTTGATCATAAGCAAAATAAAAAATGAAATACGTAAATTCTTGCATACCTACTTCTTTCTGCACTCGTTTGCTAAGATATTTTTATTTTTAAAAATGGCTTTTTAGAAAAGGCGTTTAACACAACGAAGCTTGAAAATACTCGCGGCATTTAGACAAATTTAATGTATGCAAATGTAATAGAAGAGCAAATTTAAATAAAAAAATAATCAGACAGGTGCAACGAGCGTGATGAACAAGGTGGACGAAGCGGAATATCAATTTGATTTCAAAATTAATTTACATTCAAAATGTGTGGTAGTTGGAACGAGGCGTGGATCGATATTCATAAAGAGTTTCCGTAAGTGTATGAATATTTTCGTCCCGGATCGTTGACCCGACGAAATTGAAATGTAAAATCAAAGATTACTGACTTTCATCAAGTTTGTTTCAAAACAATAAATTGGTTCACAATACATGTTATATCCAAAACCATCCAACGTTTTACAATTGCTGTTCCGCGACAGATTTTGGATTTTATCATTCGTCCAACTCAAACCAATCATTCAACGGAAATTAATCTACGTTGTACTTCTTGTATTCTCTATAAATTATTCATCATAAATAGACTGATTTTTACGTAAAATCATGATTTTTGGAGATATAATTAAAAGAAGCCGAACCTGGATAGAAAATTGTATATTATAAAAAACATTACACTCTGGATATCTTATCTTATAATACAAAATCATTTCTTACTAAATAAAATAAATAAATTAAAATAAATTCGTAACTTCTTTATTGTATGAATTTTTGTTTTTCGAAAGAAATAATTTTTTACAACAGAATGAAAAAGATCATGTTTGAAACTTGAATTCAATTTAAAAGTAATAAAATGACTTTTTACCTTATATTTTGACGTTTTACCCTATATTCTGATGTTTTATTTAAAAAAAAATAGATGGAAAGAAACTTTTAGCCTACATCTTACGTATATTTTTCTATATTACATGCATTCAGTGCAATTTCATATTTTTAAATTTCCCATGAACGCACAGAAATCTACTAATCACAAACCATCGAGTGACCGATATTCTAACAGATCGATTATCTTAAAAGCTCTTCGACGAAAGTTCGAAATTTACAACGGTACGTGTGTAAACACTCTGTCCATCCTAACGAGAGAAACAAAACAAAAAACATCTCCTTTCTCGCGTCTCTATTTCATTCGTACAAAAAGACAGAAAAAGGACAAAAAACAGACGCCATTAGCGCGGTCCAAACGAAAAAGCTGAAGCATCTGTAACATTTCGAGAGCGGTGAGAAAACATTTTTCAATATGTTCCGCCGATTCGAGCCGACAATTTCATTGCTCACTTCGCGCTTCCAGATTGAATGAATCAAATTCGAGCCTCTGTTCTGTAATACATATATATATATATACATATTTTATATATATATATATATATATATTTATATTTATAGCCGATGGAAAATCGGCCGAACCGAAATGTTTACACGCATGTTTATTAAAACTTCGTCAAATAGATATTGCCGCACAATTATTACGTGAATCGATACGAATGTAAATGGAAAGAAAATGCGAAATGGCATTCAACATACTCTATCGCGAAAGATTATCTCGTCTCGTGTTAAACTCGTTAGTTTGAAATTCACTGATAGAATAAGATATGTTACGAATATATTGCAGTATAAATGAAATATAACGTTTGTACATATAAAATATAAAATATTTTTAAATTTACGTTACGTGAATATCATATAATTTAGTATATAATATTTTGTAATACCGTGTAACTTGAAAGTATACATTGTATGTATCACATTCTTACTCTCGTATTTCATTATTTCATATCACTTGATATTTAATCGTTTTATTATATATTCGTTGCTACATTTCATTAATATAGTTACAAATAATTTAAACTGATTTATAAATTTTATTTTAATATTATTTTATTAATAAACACAGTTGTTAGAATTGTTGAAAGAATGGGATAAATGTTGCTTCTGTTGCGTTGGGTTTGTTGTAAATAATATTACAGTGAATGAGAACTTCAAATAGTTTCAGTATACAACGTTGAACGTTTTTACGTTTATACTCGTGTACATTTACATCTATCGTTATCTATCGATATATTAACTATTAACATTAACATAATTAACGTATTATGTGCAAAGCAATATTGACCTATTGCTGAATACATTTAATTGCATTAAATGTTCCATCACCTAATATCACCAATTTACTATTATTACTACTTGTTATTAGCCACTATCAAAATTCATACGGAATTCGGCAACAAACTGAAATCGAAGATTTTACGCGGTAAAATGAAAAAAAAAAAAAAAAAACGAAACGAAACGAAAAAAAAGAAGAAGAAGAAGAGGGAACAGTTTTATTAAAAATGTCGCGAAACATTTTGGGCAGCACACACACACACACACAGGTGCACGTGCGAACGGGCGAGTGTATTTAACATCCGGCAGAAATGTTTTTCTACAATATCTATCAAATCTCACGCGCGAGCACAGCTCGCGAAATTTTCAACTCGCGGCTCGTCGATTCTCCAGCGCGGGGCATTTTCTAAATAAACGGTTTTTCCACGGTTCTAAACAAACGCGCAAGAGTATTTGTATTTGCGCGCGTCACGCTGGTTAAAACGAACGGCGAAAAGCCATAAGCAAACTCCCACGGTCCGCAAACTTCGAAAACCATCCCCGCCGTCAATGGATGGATGCATCGACATCGGATGCATTCCGCGCGCACACACGGCAAATCTGTTGGGAAAAATAAATATCCGGCGGACGACAATGACAAAAACCGGCTCCTCGACGAGATGTATGAATAGACCAAGCATCTTACGACGAGGTTTCGTGACCTGAAACTACCGACATACTAAAAACCGAATCACTGGTTTCTTTAGCGAAACGTTTAAACAACGGTGAATTGGGGAACTGCATCAAGTAAAACGATCCAGGTTGGTCAAGTAGTGAATGATCCAGGAACACGAAACCCATTACAGTGTTGTCAAACTTTCAATACCGAAATGTTGAAGCTAATCGAAATCGTTTCACTGCATATATATATATATATATATATATATATATATATATATATGTCAGAAAGAGCTCCACGTTTTCGCGGATTTATCGTGATTTTTAAATATGCGGTAAATAAAAATTTCTTAATTATTGACACATGGTTTTAGGTACGAACGATTCATATTTTAATAAATATTCTTGAAAATAATTTTGAACTAAATTCTCAGCTATTTTGAATTATTGCTAACATTAAATTATCACACTTAAATTTTTGACAATTTTATAACAATTATGCAATACAGTGCATCGGTTTTGACAAACAGTATCAATTTTATAATTCATTGGTTAAAAATTACGCTTATTAATTAAAATAATATTCGAAATTCTTCGATAAACTATTTTGTCTATCAATATTCTGATAATAACAATTATTTATTTAAATTTATTTGTTATTTATTTAATATTTCATGAAGACTTAATGAAAAATATAGACATATATGCGAAATATCGTTTTGTTTAACTACCAACGTTAGGATTAGACGACGAAATGTTAGGATTTCTGATGTTCAAAGTTCAATAAAATGACGAAAAGAAAATCGTACTTGAAAAAAGTCGCAGAGTGGGAAATTTCTATCTTCAAGACCGTAATAAATTCAGTCATAAACAAAATTTTTCAGTATTTTTACACACGTGTAAATTTTTAGAATTAAAAAAAAAAACAACACTTTTTCATTTGCTACGTGATATAAAAATGCCTTGAAAAAAAAAAAACGAATTCGAAATTCGTTCGGAAGAATAATCTCTAAATACAGTTCGATATGAAACGTAAAATACCGAGCCAATCCACACAGGATTAACTATTAGCGACATCACTCAAATGTTTCTAGTCACTCAAATTGCGTATTTTTCGTTGCAGGTACAGCCTAGATCAAAAATATATCGGATTTATTGCTTATTTTTCGATCAATTCTGAAAACTCACTTTAACTTTCAATTTCGTTAATTAAAAGTTTCACGGGCGAACTTCAAATTATTTAGCTTTTTAACTTTTAATTGACAGTACGCCTCGAAATGAAATGAACACGTCTATTGACGTTTGTTGAAATAACGTTCGCTGATTATTTTTCAATATTATTTCGCGCTGCACGTTCGAAATTTTTCATTCACGAAATTTTTGGAAAAAAAAAGAAGAAATACACGGCATTAAAGTATTAATAGTGAGTAATAATAATTGACTCCTGCAAGGACTCACTGAATTTTAGAGAATTATCGACAGAAAACATTTCTGTTTTTATTCTACTATATCAAAAACTATTTTTCCAAAAAATGTTATCCTATTTTCGTACATTTTAATAAAAAACTATATACGTAAAATACGTAAACTCCAGTCACTTTGATAATTCCAAAAGTTAATTAATAATAAGGCAATGATAGAAGTTGAAATGTAAGAATAAAAAACGATGAAAAACTTCGAATCTCACTGTTCACTATCATTTGAAAATCCAAGTCTTCCAGTATACTACAACAAATTCATTTATAATGACAAAACATCTTAAAGACCAACGTTGTACAAACGAAATAATTTTTTTCACTTGCACGTCTTTCTGATAAATATTAGCCAGAGTACACAGTTATACAAAATGAAGAGAAAATTCCAGCAAATTGATCAATCACTTTCGTTGCGACTGACGCTTAATCGAAGGAAATAGTTGACCTCGTTCGAAAGACAACAAGAGGCAACAAATTTTCACTCCGAAGGAAAAGGCTTCGCCAATAACAATTACTATGAAACCGTGACGGAATGCCTGTTCTACCGGAAACGTTACACGTATGTATGTATAGAGTGAAATAAATTTTCCACGGCGTATTCCATCTCTCATGTTCTAATAACTCGACTGAAAAATATGCATTCAAACTGTCGTGGACCCGCGGCATTTCCGTCATTAACGCGAGCAAACGAACGGAAAAATTGACGTTTCCTATCGTTCGCGTACTTTTCCTGTAATTTTTCGCGATTTATTTTTTCTTTCTTTCTTTCTTTCTTTCTTTCTTTCTTTCCCCGCCGTGCATCGCGATGCAACAAAGGGTATCCTACTTTATGGTATGCTCCGTTTGGCAACCCCCTTCCCTCAATTTTTCCTCAATTTTTCATTTTGCATTGAAATTGTTTACCGTTCTACGAGAAACGCTACAAAGGAGAGCTTTATTTCATACGTTAGGAAACAATCGTAACAAACGTTCGTCGCAGTACGATTCATTGACGATGGAATTTCACGGAACTTACGAGACAGTTACGGTGTTGTTTGCGTAGGAACGTGCCGTTTTTGAATATTTTATAATCTATTGTACTGTTAATTTACCTATATTAAAGTTTATTATTATTAATTTAAGTTATTAATATTGTTATTATTAATTTACCTATAATGAAGGTTATTTTATTATAGATTATGTACGAATAGGCTGTAGTCTACTATAAGTGAGCTTACTTTATATGTATTTTTATATATCCACAATAGTTCACGAAAGTAATACTTGAAATATATCCACCTGTTTGTTAAAAGAAACTATTCTGAATATATTATGTCTGTCAGCTGAAACTGTTTGAAATTTCATTAGGCGATTATTAAATGTCAAAGTTGACGAAAGGATCTTCAGAACAGATCCTGTATATTGTAGATAAAAATAATTATAATTGTCAGTAAAAATGTTACAATTAATAAATATTAAAATAAAAATAAAAATAAAATATTAAATATTATATATTAACAATAATATATAAATATAAATATTATAGCTAATAACTATAATTATATTATATCGTATTATATTGGTACTGTAAATATATGTACTCATTTATTGTAGAAAAATTTTCTGAGTATATTATGCGTCAAATCATTTATTAAAGTCTGTCGGAATTATGCATATTGATAAAAGAATCTGTCGCGAACTATGTACTATTAATTAAAATCGCCACTATGTACTATTATTACAAGTACAATTATAATTGTCGTTATAAATATATGGAATTATAATTATAATTATGTCTTTCTTAATCAAGAAACGAAATTTCAAAAAATTCAGAGAATTGATCTAAAATTAATCTACAACACGAAAGCAAAACCTGAAACAAACTAGAATCATATCATGCGATATTTTAAGACTGACAATTGAATCTACTACGTTTACATGTCATCTGCATTAATCACTCAGAATTACGTTGATTAATCGACATTGTGTGCAAGTATGATGTGCAAACAACTGTACAACGTGTACCATAAATATCACAAGTATTCATAGACTGTAACATGATCATATTGAACAATAATGTTCGAATTTTTTTTTATAAAAAATTTATATTAACGTGGTTTATTGATACTTGTAAGATAAAAAAAAAATGCCAATTTTACTTGGAGTCTAATTTAAAAAAAAAGATATGTGCGCGCGAATGTTCATACAGTAACTAATACTAATTAAATTAAAACAACATTTACATTGCAGAGAAACTTTACGTTTGAGAAACACCACGTCCATGTCCAATTATTTTACAATCAATAAAATATTACAATTAATTTACCATTAAATGGAAAGTTTCAATTACGTACTGAATGCTGTTGAAACCTAACCTAAACCTTCAGACGTACATTTTCTTTCCGGTCACAAGAAAATTCTACTTTATTATTCTAATTATCCCCGAAAACGAAAGAACGTGGGATCATGATCTTTTTTACTTTTAATTAACCGCTTTTTGTCTGGTTTCGAGCGAAGGGAGAAAGAGAGTCGTTCTCTCTGATTCACGTTCTTTATTTCCGGGATTTCGTGCGTCCGATTTGCATGATTTTCAGAGAGTCTAAAATTTTATAGTGATAATGCAAAGAGGGAAGCTTTTATCACCAGCGTAGTCATATCGTGGTTTTCTTGAAGGTTAGTTTCATTTCTAGAAGTGAAAGAAATTATCTGCGCGCTCCACTTCTATTCGACAATGCATTTTATGAAAATTTTAGAACCGCGGAGAACGCTCGTGTTGATAAAGGCAACGAGCGAATGAACGAAACAGGAATTTTTTTGGTTTTCCGTGGAAATCTGTTTGATATTTTTTGTTCAGCAAGATCCCTGTGCAATAAAGGAAATTGTACATAGTTGGGTATATAATATATATTGTGGATAATATACAGTTATATTTTATATAAATATCACATATTATATTCTATATACAATTATTACACAATTGTATAAATTATTACATATATAATTGCAATTGTATATAATTCAAGAAAATTCTATATTGAATATCGTAAAGCGAGTAAGAAGGTAAGAAATATTGAAACAAAGTTATTTGCAAGGACGAGAATCCGGGAAAATCAATATTGATTCCTTTGCATTATCGTACTCTGCAATAATCCAAAAACACACAAAAAAAAAAAAATGTGTAAAAACATCCGAAGCAGAGTACACTATAATACACTAGAGTAGACGAAGCAAATTTCGTCAAGTTAGAATGTTCGAAAAATTCCCGCCTCCTATATTATACTTACAATTAGATATATATACAGATTGTCATCGAAATCGAAATTTCTTTCTACGTTCTTTCAAACGAAGCAAGGGTCGTAAAACGTCCGGAACAGCCCTTCGTTCTTTTTCAAATATTCGACGACTGACTGTACACCTATCGTGCATCTATCAAGTAATGAAATAATTATTCGTAGGAAGAATTATACCGCGGCGTGTCATTTAATAAACAGCAATAACTTCCTGCGGGAGCGGTTTGAAGTCGTAACGTGACTTTACGTCGCCCACGTCCACCACCGCGAGGGAAACACGTAAACAAATTTCCTTGTCGCAAATGTACGGCCGCGTTAAACCGTCCAGAAAGCGTGATCCCACAAATTAACTGCGTTTTCGCAGCTGTACACACTCTTAGCCACTCTGTCCCCTCGTCATACTTAGGCTAACTACGATCATAATCCGTGTACCGCAACTTTCAGGAGTCCGCGAGTATCTACAATTCAGCGCCAGCGAATCGTTTTGTCAGACGAGATGTATGTAACGTGTATTAAACTATCCTTTCCTTCTCTCCGGCATAATTTTTTGCAAATTCTGCGAGCGAAAATGTGAAAAATACGTCGCACGGAGAAATGCCTCGTCTCGAGGGAGAAATTAAATTTCTTCGCGTTATCACTGAGAAGAGTTAACATTCAATTAATTTACTCGGCAAAACGATTGAATAATTTATACAAATGCAAATCACTCGTTCGGACTGATTAATGCTTGACTTTAGAAACTTGCTTCGCTGTCACTACAATTTTGAAAATAATAAAGTATTAAATATGTAGAAGCTGAAGAAGCTGATAAAGAACCGACGTCTGGCGTTTCTTTTTCTTTCTTTTTTTTTTTTTTTTTTCTTTTAGCGTCCAACAATTATCTCTGCTGCCGAAAGTGGAGAAAGAAAATAATTTAATATTCTCCTGTTATATCCAGAGAAAGGCTAGGTCTTGAGCGAAAGAATTCACAGACGACAGACAATCGGATAACACCACCCGAAAATAGACGACGACGCACACAGACGAGCCGAAATTGAATTACAGTAGAGCTTCGCAGAATCTTAGAATCTTATCAAATGAATCTCCAGCTTGTCAGTCGCACACCTGCTCTACAAAGCCTTGCTTAGATTGTAAGCTCGCTTCGCTCAAGTGGACATCCACAGGGACCAGAGTACACGTGATCACGCCTAAGTGCTTGCCAAGGTCGTTAAACATTAAGCAATGGTGTATCCAGATCACGAGATGTCTCGAGACGCGAGTTTCGCTTTTGCCGCGAAATTTTCTAAATCGTGAGGCAGACACGAAACCTCAATGTTCTAAGGTTCTGAGGGTACTAAAATTCCAAAGCCAAGATTTTGATCGATAGTCAAAAATATTATTAAATATTATATATTATATATTATAACATATTACAATATACATATATAATATAATACAATATAAAATATT
The DNA here is from genome assembly GCF_011392965.1 of Frieseomelitta varia. NCBI lineage: Eukaryota > Metazoa > Arthropoda > Insecta > Hymenoptera > Apidae > Frieseomelitta > Frieseomelitta varia. The sequence goes on along the minus strand of NW_025110018.1, from coordinate 1,206,905 downwards.
ATTAAATGTATTAAATGTGTTGACTAAGGCGTTGTAAAGACTAAGGGAGGCTTAAAATATTATTAAATATTATATATTATATATTATAACATATTACAATATACATATATAATATAATATAAAATATTATTAAATGTATTAAATGTGTTGACTAAGGCGTTGTAAAGACTAAGGGAGGCTTAAAATATTATTAAATATTATTAAATATTTTAATATACATATATAATATAATATAATATATAATTTATATAATATAATATAAAATATTATTAAATGTATTAAATGTGTTGAATCTAGTAAATATTCTGCAATTATCATTTCGTCTGGAGTATAAAAGAATTTATGCATTCTGTCGTTATAATAAAAATCTCTTCAATTCAAATATTTGTTCCGTCTACAGTGACGAATGAGAAATGATTTAAAATTGTCTATGTTGGTAACGATCTGAACTAAATTAAAAGAGATTTCAATCTTAATTTTAATTTTGTGAAAGACAGGGACAAAAGGATTTGTTGCCTTCCTCGATTTTCACACGACGAGTTCTACAAAACACAAAGTTAAAATACTTTCTAAATTCATCGATCTTCAACCCCGTGTTACTCTAGTTTACACCCTTTTCCTTCACAGAGAATAATTTAGTTATTCTATTATATTCTCCAACTAAAGATCTGTCACATTCTTCTATATGTATTCGATCAAAAAAAAAAAAGGGAAACAAAAAAACAAAAATTTATTTAACGAGAAAGAATCGCCCCCGTTAGAGACAGAGAAGATCGTTTCGGTTCAAAGTGAATTCCAATTCACGATGAATAGCGAATATTAAGTTCGCCGAGGGGAATCCAGCCTTCGATCGGTAGCGAAGGAATTCGAATTACGACGGTGTTAAAATCGAAGGTGTGTCAAGGTAGGCTCTGATGGTTTGTCGGAAATTCAAGTATTATCGGACTCGCATCTACGGCTGGCCGGGTCATACATAAAATATCAGCGACGCCGCGTCGTCGCCACTGCAATACATCAAAGTCGAAGGCCTATCGGTTTAAAGGTATTAAACTTCGCTCTGCTCTTATTTCGATAAATAAATTAAACGTCATGAGTCGACGAATCCCGGCGAATTTAAGTGCGAAAGGTGCTAAGGGGAGCAGCCAGTCTCCGAATCCAGCGAGCTTGATATCCCTCCGGGGCGTCGTCGTTTATTCAGAATTATTCCAAGATTATTTATCACGTATCTGACGTCGTTATATTACACTGTGTTTGTGTTTTTTATTGTACATTTACGTATTCATTGTCCCGGGGGGATAAATTATTCGCGTTCGTGTCATTATAATTGCAGACAGGCTCGAGCAATTTTTGCTCGATCGAAATCACTGAAACGAAACTTTTTTGCAACGAGTTACGCGGGCTACTCTGAATTAATATTAATATTAATCTTTATCGGGATATCGATGATATAATTATATTATATTTTTACTTTTATTTTTATATGATATTTTTAGTATTTTCACGTATATTGTACGTTAAGTGTATTAATTTAACATCATTCAATGTTATATCGTTATATATTTTCATAATACGGCAATAATTTATTTCAATGATGTACATTTCATTTACGTTTTTCTTCAGTAATTTATTTTCAGCAGCAGGGAATTACATCGTTTTTACAGAATGGTTGCAGTGTCATTTTACCTAGGCTACATTAGGCTGACTGTCATAATGTTAAGAAAGTTACACATTTTTTATTTTATTGTTGCAACTGATTCAGTATTAGAACTCAATTTCTTCCAATTTCATTAACTTATCCATCAAAAAATCTCGCGTGATTCATAATTTCCACGTTATCGCAAATTAGATTTTTATCCTGTATATAATTACTATCGTAAGCGATTACCAATACTATACTTTGAGAGCGAAAAAATGGTAATTCGAGAATGCCAGGAAATTGAAATTGGACAGAATAGGACTCGAGTTTCATCAGTGAAATCAGTCAGAGAAACGACATTCGTAAAATAGGATCAGATGATTCGTTTTCTCCACTTTTCATTTTACAACTCAGCAGGACTCTGAGGAACTCTTCCCCTATTCTCGTCCTCGATCTACCGTAACGTCGAGAAACGCGTAAACACGTATAGAACGGGACATTTGCAGAAATTGAATCACGCGGATCGAAATCTTTTTCAAGACTTCTGCATAGGAGTAGAGAAAGTACAATTTGGAACAAAGAGGAGCGAAGACTCGCGAGAACGGAAGTCATTCAAAAAATCTTTGGACGTTTGTCGTACCTGTTTCAAAATCGAAGAAAAATGTTACGGGCAAACTATGTTGCGATAGTTCATTTTATCGTACAACGCTAAAGTAAATAATAATAACAATTGACATTAATAAAATAAAGCGTATTATTGTATATTTATGTATTTATAGAGGATAGAATCAATATTAATGCGATCATCGATAGATGTATCAATATTAATAATAAATTATTAATAATTTAAAATATTAAATATTGATTAATCATAATATTTTAATATTAATAAATACTAAATATTGATTAATTGATATTTAAAATATTAATAATAATTTTCTTAATATTATTAATGTCACTAGTATTTACACTGAAATTTGTAAAATAAATTTTAAAATAAATATTACAGAATAAAAATAATTAAATTAATAAGTTAATAAATAGTTGATAAAAATAGTTAAATTATAAATTTAAATTATTAAATAAAAATAGTTTTATTCTGTAATATTTATTTTAAAATTTATTTTACAAATAAAATTAAATATTTAATAATTTAAATAAGAATAGTTTAATAATTTAAATTAAATTAAAAATAGTTAAATTTATGTTATTTTAATTTTATTCAATAAAATTAAAATAATATTATAAATTAAGTAAATTTTAAAATAAATATTATTAAAGTCCAAAGTGAAACTATAAATATATTAGTAAAATGATCAAAACTTGAATTCAACGTTCCCAGTCTAATGTCAGTCAGACATCCAGACTGTATAAAAAGAATAACAAATGTCCTGGGATTATTACTATAGTTATTTAGTAATTCATTAGTATATGAATTTAAATTTAAAATTCCCAGCCCAATAGCGGCAAATGCAATTTTTTCAAACGTCCAAAGACCTTTGAACGAGAGTGTACATCAGCTGACCATTAACAGATTTTACGCTCTCGTGTCGTAAATCCAGCCGCGGGAGAGATCGTTTGTTATTCGCGGCACTTTCTTCGTGTTAGAGGAGCCCGCCGGATCAAGAATTTTCGAGAAAGTCGCCACGCAGCGATAAAAGTTCGCTGGATTCCGAAGTTATGGTTTCGAGACGTAAGGTTGAAGATCGGTAGGTAGACGCGGAGGGCCCGAGAGGTGTCCAATTTTTATCTGCATCGGAATTTATTGGCTCGAAAATAATCGAAAGGTCCCCCGATGGACGTTGTTCATTTTGATAAAAATATCACCGCACAGCGAAGCGAACGTTTCTCTCCCGTTCGTTTCTTCGTCACGTGTTTCGAACAATCCGCCATGATGGTTTTACCATTTTCGGCAAACCCAAATATCGTTGCGCGTTAATTGTCTTAATCGTTTGTCAATTTTATTACATTATCGCGTGCCCTTTTGGAAACAAATTAAGGAAACTCGATTTACATTAACGAATAAACATTGCGCTTAAACCTACGTACGTACAGGGTGTTCCATTTTCTATCTATATTAATCTATAAATAAATTTTACATTAATCTATAAATGCAATTGTCTCCGAAACTATTCGTCATTTAAAAAATGTCTCAAATGCATATTTTTCTCTGTTTTGAGAGGGTAATAATAATTTGGTACACTTAAGATTAACTTGTCTCTAGATAGACGCGTCTAGGACACACGAAACTCACCACTATTCCCTCAATATTATAATTATAATATAATTCTCTCACGTCAGTCGACCGAATTATCGCTAAAGTGTACCAAACGACCGCCTTCTCGGAACGAAGGAATAGAAAAAAAAAAAAAAAATACGTCCGAGACATTTTTTTAAACGAACACGTTTCGAAGACGATTGCATTTATAAATTTGAAATGTGGCACAGCCTAGGTACGTACGTACCTAGATCACCGTAATAACCGACAAGCGGAACTTCACCCTTCGCAGTTAGTTCTCGCCCGGCGAGAACGTTTCTCCGTTTCATCAACCACCTCGAAAGTCAACAACTCGTGGCTCGTCTTCTCGTTAGCTCGAGCGCTCGTTCGTTCCCTGCCATCAATGATACTTCATAATGTAGCACGGCTCGCGTAATTAACGATCGCGCGTTGCGCAGTCCCGTCGATTGTTGTTTATTCGCGAGAGACGGCACGGATAAATAATTTACAGCTCGGTGCATATGGTCGCGACCGATTGCTCGGCCCTTGATGGCTGGCTCGAAATAACGAGAAGCTTCGACTAGGGCTGTGCATGTCGCCCTAGAGTGGCCACGCCGTTGAAACACCAAGTATGTATTCAGGGGACGAGTATTCTTAAGAGCAAACAGGCTTGTGACCGAGAGAGGGCCGCGGTTTGAAGAGGGAGGACGGAATTTTCGAGAGTGAATTTAGACCGTTAATACAACATTAGGTGTTTGCCGAATCTGATTCTACGTTTAAAAAAGGAAAGCAGAAGAGAGGAGTGAAAATTTTCCACGCGACGTTTCGTTTGTTTGTTTTTCTTTTTTTTTTTTTCTTTTCTTACGATGAAATCGAGTTTTATCGGGATGTATTGGATGACCAACCAACCTGCACCGAGACTGACAATATTGGCTCAGTGCTAACTCTGAGTCAGTAATAGTCCTCCTAAAGTGCAAACATGTTCATAATAATTGGCAAATACCAGTAGCTGGTCATCCACGCTGCTTTGCCAAAAAACAACACTCCTCTTCGTGAAGCAGACTAGAGACATTGTAACGTAATCTTTGACCACGGTTGCAACGTGGAATAAAACTACAAGTGCCATTCCTTCGCGCGGAATTCCAACACAGCTGATTCTAGACGCGACAGGAAAGAACGATCAATGGAAGAGGTTGTTGCTCTGCATATGGAATAAAATTTTTCTGTACGATTCGTTTCCGAGTTCGAAGATTTATCGAGAGACAACCAGAGCTGGGTGAAATATTTTAAATGGCAAACAGTAAAGAGATATTTTATTTTATATCATGCATTTTTATATTGATATAATTCATGCTATTTTGTGTCATGCATTGTTTGAAATCGACGCCAAGGGAACAATTGTTAACTATCTCACAGGTATTGCACAATGAATTTTTAGTTTAAAACGAAGTTGGTGCTACATGTTTTTCCATCTTAGAAAACAACGAAAAGAAAAACGCAATCACGTTTCGGCCAATCTAATATTTGTAATTACAAAATGGGATTGAATTTAAATTGCCGCGACGAAGTGAACAGCTCGATTTGTATTTTGACGCTAATTTTTTTAGAGTTTCCAATTCTTTTCTATCTTCGTTCGTCTGCCGCTCAATTTTAATTGCCTCGTTAATTACAGGGTTAAACATCGAGAGGCATTAGAGCATCGAATATTTATCATCAATTTCGGACGATTAATACGTCAGAGGTTCGAACCTTGTCAAATTTTAACGCGTTTCTGTTCTACACGTTTTTAAATTCCATCATCGTCAAACCAATCTCCACTCTCATTCCCGATTTAAATCATTTTCAGCCCGAAAAACCGGGCGCGTCGTGACTTATTTACCAACCCTGATTCATCTCGGCCCGGTTGAACGGGCAGCCAGTCCCTATCAAAAATTCCATACGACCTTGTTGCCCCCACGTCCTAATTCCGCGATTTTCCTCCTCCTCCTCCTCTTCGTCGTTCGTTACTTTTCAGGAGACACCGGTCGTTACAGCCGAGAAAACGCTCAACAGTCGTGACAGCTTTCCAACGTGTTTGCGCGACGGAGAATGCATTATCGTCGATGGTGTTGGTCGACGTATGGACGATTCGCAATGTATCGAATAACCAATCGCGACGCGACGCCCGCGTGAAGCAAATCAATCGCTCGTACATGCTCGCTGACGCGGAGCTGAGGGATTTATCGAGATTTAAAAGTACCTCTGCTGATTGTTAAAAGAGAAAAGAAAATTGCCATGAGTATCAAGTGCCAAGTATTTGAACAAGAAGATGAATGATCGGGATACAGTGACGGATGTTGAAACGATCAATGAATATTTTTAACACGTTCGCTATCAGTATGTAATAATAACATGTATATTGTTCGTGAAAATATTGAAATATTTAATAAATAATGAATAATTTCTATATAATGTGTATAATAAATTTTTGTCTTACAAGACAAATATTTCCTGAGATATTTTGTTTCATAGTATAAAAATATTTTTTAATTTTTTATTTTTTAATTTGCAAACTTTTAAATGTCTCGAAACGAGAAATACAGAACTTAGGTGAAAGTATTGAAATATTTAATAAATAATGAATAATTTCTATATAATGTGTATAATAAATTTTTGTCTTACAAAACAAATATTTCCTGTGATATTTTGTTGCATAGTATAAAAATATTTTTTAATTTTTTATTTTTTAATTTGCAAATTTTTAAATATCTCGAAACGAGAAATATAGAACTTAGGTGAAAGTATTGAAATATTTAATAAATAATAAATAATTTCTATATAATGTGCACAATAAATTTTTGTCTTACAAGACAAATATTTCCTGAAATATTTTGTTTCATGGTATAAAAATATTTTTTAATTTTTTATTTTTTAATTTGCAAACTTTTAAATATCTCGAAACGAGAAATACAGGACTTAGGTAACTTTCAATAATCACCAGCACAATTATGGAAACTTTACACAAATTCGTTACCGATATTGTATAAAACGTTTTAAGATTTCGTTAGTGCTGCAATGTGAAATGAAATGAAATTTAAAGATACACGAACGAAGGGTTAATCGGTTTGTCCTCCGGCTTGTACACGAAGAAATCGTCAAACACGATCAGTAGTTTAATTAAGATATCAGAAAGATAATTCACGATAACGTGAATGGGAAACGTTCTCGCCCCCGTTTGTATTACAAAATTATTTTACACTCGAGGCAGGAAAATCGATATCGAAAATAAAAAAAAAAAAAAGAGAAGAAGAAAATGAGCAATCGATAATTCATTCGGCGATAATTCATTCCGCCGAATAAATTATCGCTCAACAAGGAAAGGCGTGAAATTATTGGAATAGAGTTCGTCCACGAAGAGATAGGAAATATCACCCTCCCCTCCCCCTCTTTTTTCCTCTCATCGACATGGAGAGAAAGAGCGCATCTTCGTCTTTCACTCAAACGTCAAACGTTTGAATATTCATTAACATTAGCAAAATAATCCGGCAGATCGTTGACTGTGATTCTTCGAGAGGCTTCGAAGCGGCAAATGAAAGGAGAATGAAAAGGAAATTATACCTCCATTAGATGTTACTCTCCTTCGGTCCTTTCCATCTCTTTTTTTTTTTCTTTTCTCTACGTTGGAATTTTTCCTTCTTTATTCATATCAGCGCACACGTCGTCAGAAATTATAAAAATTCGATGAATTCATATCTTTGTCTGTTTTTTTTTTTTTTCTTTTTCACTCGATCGTGGCTGGAATATTGGAATATTTCATTCCGCGTCTATTTTTATAAAAAGAGCCACCGTTACATTTCGATACCCACTTGTTCACTTCGTTCCCTGATTAAATCCGCATTCGACGACGAATCGTGTTTGAAATATACACGCACGGTGCGTCTAAGTTTCAAAGAGACGGAATTTCGTGGAATTTGGAAGTAATTATTTGTTATAGTTTCATTAATTAAGTCAAGTGTTTAAAGTTTCTTGGAATCTTTCATTCTGATTTTAAAATACGTTTCAACGCGTATTTCTGAACGAAGACTTAACTTTCTGAATTGGAAACATTTCTGAATCGAGAGTTCAAGAGCTTCTTTAATCTTGATTTTAAAATATGTTTCATACTTTGTAAAGATTGTACGATGATTGTACTATTTCGCCTTTTTGTTTCTTGCATTAATACGTCCGATATTTAGCACAGATGTAATGTAATGCTTATTGGTTTTAGATATCGACAGTGATCGTTATGTATTTATTTCACGAAATATTCCAATAGTCAATATTCTTCACGAAGATAGAAACGTTTCATTAAAAAAGAAACGACGAAAATGATCTTTATAGAGGAAGATCTCAACACGAGAAAGAATTATACTGTTCATTCTTCAACGACTATTAACCAAAATAACAAATTCTCGAATAACAAAATTTTGCATTAGATTTTGAAACATAAGTGTAACAATTATACTTGAAAGAGAACTGATCAACGAGATAATTCCTAAATTGTATGAACGCAGTTCGTTGTTTCAAAAAGCATGAATAAAATTACTGCGACTATGTAGAATGATAAAAATAACAAAATAACAATAATAGTAAAGAAAATAATAGTAATAAAAATAAAGAAAATAAAGAAAATAATAGTAACAAAAATGAAGAAAATAAAGAAAATAATAGTAATAAAAATAAAGAAAATAAAGAACATAATAGTAATAAAAATGAAGAAAATAAAGAAAATAATAGTAATAAAAATAAAGAAAATAATAGTAATAAAAATAAAGAAAATAATAGTAATAAAAATAAAGAAAAATAGTTCTACACCTAATTGGCTATATTAAATAGACAAAACATTTAATTTTCTTCAAATTTCATTTCTACAGAATGTCCTCCATCGAGAACAAAAATTTTAATTCCACTTTAGCAACGTGATCCTTATCGAGGCGAGGTATCTCGCGATCACACGAAGTCTCTCTCTCTCTCTCTCCTCTCGATTTCTCGCCCTTCAACTTTTCGTATCACATTATCTGCGAGAACCGAGAGGCAAACACCTCTGATGCGTCATCGACCCTAATAATGAACCGAACGTCATTCCAGTGTCCCTCGCTCGTCCCACTTATCCAGGGATGCGGTTAAACAGCGAGTAAACGCGACAGGAAGAAAAGGGTTCGCGTGTCTTTTACAAAGCCTGAGCCTTTGCTTTTTCCACGATGCTGGCGGTGTCGGCTGACATTTTCAGCGTGGCTCTGATGAAACCCGCGCTCCCGGCATCATCCGATCGACAATGGAATTTTTTCTAAGACAAACTTCAAGTCATATCTCGGCATCCTTCGTCCTGGGGAATTAACTTGGTCGGTTGTCGTCTCTATGTCGATCTTGCGGTGGAAAAAGCCCGTTTCTTTTTTCTATTTTCTAAAGCCTAATTGAAACGCAAGGACTGTCGACGTGCAGTGAGAGTCAACGTGTTTATAATTTATAATTGTTAATGTACAGTACAATTTAGCAGCGTAATTTGTAATTATCAATAATTTGTATAACTTGTAATTTATGATATAAATTATATTTGTAATCGTAATAAAAATCAAGTTCCGTTTCTTAATATCAAAGTTATGAATATTAAGGTTACATCTTAATATCAAGGTATTTTTATCATCTAGGTATCTTTTTCTTAGATTACATAACTTTACAAAATCTCAAGAAATTGAAACTTTGTTCGTAACGTTGATTTGTAACGTCTCGATAAATTATTGTTGGGTCTTTAACCTCTTGCGCTGAAATGACGTGCCACGTACGTCAAGAATCATTTGTTCCAAAATTGCAATTATTTCTCAGTTTTATATATATATATATATATATATATATATATATATATATATATATATATATAATTTAAGTAAAACAAAATAGGCAAAACAAATAATAAATTTGTTACATCTCAATAATTTATATCCGGTATCATACCGACGAGTTCAGAAAAAAAGCGACGAATTATTCTATACGAGTTTGGCCACTCGTTATGGTCCGCAATCAGTTGCCAGCGCAACTGGTTAATAGATTGACTGATGCATCAGCAATAAGAAACTTAAAGACACCAGAGATGCACAGAATGCGTGAAACAAACTGTACAAAATAATCGTGAAAGATACGTAGAAGAATTTGAAATTTGTGTGCAAAATATCCAAAGTAAAAATTAAAACGAATGAAAAGTTAAAAACATCCGAGAGACGAGACTTCGTTATAATTTTTAACAGACAGAGCAAATCTGCGCTCGACAGTTCTTGTTTCATTAATTTTTTTAATCGATAAGATATACATTATTATTATTATTATTTTAGTCTCTGGACAATGCAAATCTGCGCTCGAGTTCCATTTTATTTACTCCTTTATCGATACATCTGTATTGTTGATCACTTGCGTTTCATCTTGTCTCTAATTCCTGCCTGTTTACTCCTTCGCTCGTTATTCCCGTTTCAACGAGAAACGACGGCAGCGAAAACCGACGCGAGAGGAAGTGGTAAGGCAAATCGTTAATATTACCGCGACGTAATTACCATGTTGCTGGTTTGATCGTTAATTAAAGAGAGAGAGAGAGAGAGAGAGAGAGAGATAGAGGGAGTACGGTGACGCGGAGTGAGAAATAGCGAAAACATGGAACAGGGCACGGAACTGGCGGCTTTGCAAATTGCTGGACTTGATTGAAATTTAATGTCATTGATATGCACGCTTGCAAATCGACGTGTCAGATACTTGACAACTAATTCCGCAGAGCGTTCAACGTTCTCCATGGAACCTATATAGAAGTACGAAGCAAAGAAAGGCTTGATCGACGCTCGATTTTTTCCAACGATTTTTTTTTCTTTTTTTTTGCAATGACGATATATCTGAAATACAAGAACGGTTTTTTAGAAATATACTACCGTGGCAAATTGAATTACTTCCAGAAAAATCATTCTTCTCACGTTTTGTTCAGAAAATTCTGTAGAAATTCTAAATTCGCGCGAGGACCCGCCAAATATATACTCATCAGTTGACCCTAGTCTAGTATCTCGCGTGACGAGACGTCTCGACCACGCGACTACCAAATGGTTGTAAAATTTCTTTCCACAGAAAGAAAGAAAGAAAGAAAGAAAGAAAAAAAAGAAACAAACGAGCATCGAATTACTCTTCTCTGTAAATTCTCCACCAGGCTCCAACGAACTTTCTGCTTGTGTTAACTCGGATTTTGTCGCGACCGCCGTTGAAAAAAAGATCGATAACGCTGTATCCAGGAGCATCCGCGGCGCGGAATGAATCGCGAAGCGCGGCTGGGAATAACCAGGGAATAAAGGAAAATGAAACAATACCGGGATGATTCGGCGAAAAGAGCTTTCAATTCGACGCGAACCGAGCACGAATTTCAAACGGGTTTCCACGCCCCTCCTCCTCGTCTCTTTTCAGATTCTTCGGCAAATTCGATCGCCGAACATCAAAAAAGGGGAGATCCCAAAAAAAGTTCGCGCGAATCACGGAGACTTGGAAAGCATTTGGGAAACTTCGGGGGAATCGCTTCGCGACTAAAAATGACTTTCCGCGTCAGATGCGGGATTATTAGAATCCCGTTGGCTTTGCACTTTGTATTTTCAGGTGAAATTTAATATTGGAGGCAGGTCCGTTCGAAGTGAAGATCCACAGGACGCGACGAGACGATGCGAATTCAGAGAATCGCGTGGAAAATTTTTAATATTAACGAACTATACAATTTTATAATGTACTGTATTTGTAATATAGTTTAATTTCAGGTTTCTGATATCGAGCATATTACTGTGTTATTAAAATATTATTATATTTATTTGTAATGATATTATATTAGGGTATGTATAAGTACCTATATTAGTATATATAGTATTATTATATTTATTTGTAGTGATATTAGAGTATGTATAAGTAATGTTTTTTGGTACTGTATAAAGTTTTCTTTCATTTAAGAGTCGATGAAGTTTTAATCTATAATATGGTTTAACAACAAGTGCATTAAACATCAACTAGACTATAGGTTACGTTATACATTAGAATATAGGTTATGCTATAATAAGTTAAATTATCGTCACTAGATGACAATGTTTATTAAATTTGCAAAAGAAAGACATTACTTATACATATATCATCATTAACATATATTATTTTCAAATAAATATTAGCTACACAAATATATCTAAATAAATTTCAAACGTAGCCTGATAACCTAGCCTGATAACCTAGTAGGATGTTGCTCTAATTGTCATGGTAATTTAATTGACAATGTACAACGTACTGAGAAAAATATGGACACTGCAATTGCCTTGCGTAATGAGAAACAATTACTACCCATGACATAAACAAAAATTTCCTCAACTGATTTTGTTTGGCGTTCGAAAACCACGAACAGCTTCTAAACTTTCGTAGTAAATGCGATTTAGACCCGATGATGTACATCCACGAATGTAAGATCGTTGTTTTCGAACTTCTCAATTACCATTACACCATCCGGGGAAATTGGAAAAGAATTGCGAGCAAAGGAATCTCTCCCCCGATCTCCGGGAGATCGAGTGCTTCATAAGCTCGCGGGAGCTACTCGAATCGATTTTCAAGTTGCTGCGAGAAGTTCTTTGTGCGAATGGAGCTGGCAAAGCTGCTCGACGCACAACGGAATTATTCAATAAAAATTCGCCAATCTCGCGAATGTAATTTCACTGCCGAAACGATCGAATCACACGCCAGTTCACACCAGCGCGTCGAACGCGTAAAACGTGTAAAATGTTTCCCCCCGAAAATTTCAGAGCTTCCTTCCGGCATTAAATTTTCAACTGGTCCTTGCAACTTTGGCGGTAAATGTTGTTGGATCAATGGAGAGGTCGGGAACTGCTTGCAAAAAGGAACGCAAGCTCGTTCGAGTGCAATCAATACTCGAGCGCCGAGAATTGATGAAAGTAGAAAGGCCATTCTGCCTACTTCCTGTTTAATTTCGTTTGAGTCGGCCCTTGGTAATCGCTAGTCACGCTAGATCACCTAGATTCCATAGTTCTGTCCCCGCGAGAGATTGGAGATTATCAGACTTCTTGATAATCTCGTTTCTCGGCGATCCCGAGATTTCACGGCCGAGTTGCCCGATTCGTTAAATATGTTTCGTAATTCACGTATTCAGGTAGAAAAGGAGAGCGTAATAGCGAAGCATTCGCCGAACCGTTAAATCCGCGGATACGCGCGGATATTAATCAATGTAATTTATTGATAATAATAAAACAATTTGTATTTTAACGAAATTAATTTGCACGTAAAATATGTATTAATTTACTACGATTGATTATTAAACGAGTGTTATCGTTCTATTTATTCGGGTATTGCACAGACATATTCGTGTTTATTGAGGCGCCTGTGTGCGTGATTTTAATATTTACACTCTCTTAAATATTTTAGTGATAATTAGTACTGCGAGTTTTCGTACGTCCGTAGAGAACTCCGCAATGATATCAAAAAATATTGTAACATTTAAGCAAATGATATATTTATAAAATTTAATAATAATATAATAATAATAATATTTATAATAATATTTATAAAATTTAAAACTTGAAAATCTGTGTAAATCCGTTTGAAATTAAACTCGCGGTATTTATTTATAAATAAATGCATCTTGTTCTTTCAAATGTAAGCCAGAAGATGTTAATCAAAAAGTACGTAGATTAAATAATAATTATCACGAACGAATATCACACACGCTCTCTTTGTACCCTCTTTCGCGATGTTATTAAATATTTTTCATTGAATAATCATGGCCCGCACTATTCCGTGTGTTTTTTTAATTTCAAACGACACCTGGCATTAACAAGTAATTGCAAACAGTTGCACAACATCGTTTGACCATTTCTACATCAGTAAAGGTTAATTGCTATTCCGCTGCAATAATTTCTCAGTACAGTCATACTTATTCCATTGCAATAAATAATAAATTCACTGAGCAGCGAAACGTGTGCCGCGCTCATACACAAAGTTTCACTCGGTTTCTCTCGACTACAATTAACGAACAACGAAATTCGCGCTTCTACGCGAGAGATCGATCGCGCGATCTATCAATCGGACCCTCTTACCGATTTCGGTTTTTTGATCGCTCTGCTATCGATCGCTTTACCATTGTACACCTCGCCTGTGCACGTTATCGTTTCGCTAGAGTGCAGTTACAAACCTAGGAAAACGAAATTCCGCCGGAAAATTGCTTCGAAATGGAATGTTTCGAAGCTAGGGAACTATCAATGGGGTGGGAGAGGGATTGGTTTTCGCTGACAATCGAAAGTAAAAAAAAAAAGAAAAATTCCCTCTGTGACAAAATTGTAACACTCTCGATTCGATTAATGAGTGACACTCGGAGAAAATGAATTTCCCTGAACATTCTCCGGTTAATAACTCTCAATCCGGAGCACGAGGTTAATCGAACGCAAGGTGATTAGACTTTCGTCGATCTGTTGTCTGATCAACTTTCATCTTCGATCGAAACAACTAACAGTAACATTAAACATGAACATTTGAACGTGTCGATTGACTTATTCACAAAAGTTTTGGTATGAACATCGCGTGGCCATTTTTAGAATTCAGAAAAGGTTGCCACAGAGGATTGATTGCAACTGTCTTGCCTCGCAAATGGTCGAAACGTGTCGAATCCGACGAACCATGATTCGATTGAAATTACTTTTCGAGAAACAAGTCGAAAAAAAAAAAAAAATAGGCCATCTAACAGAAACCTGCAACCAGTTGCAGTTTGTTACTTTATCGATCTTGCATAGAAGTGAAGAATGAAGAAGAATATCGAAGGAAACGTTCCAGAATGTTGAACAAAAAAAAGGCGAGCGAAAACTCGAGGATGCCCGACTAACAACCAGTTGAAAACCAAGCAATTTATTTCGCATATTAGCCTGAACAATAACGTACACTTGCACAAACGCAACGTCAATCTCAATCAGCGACTTTGCTCACTTAACTTATTACACATTGACACGCGAGTGTACCAGTACGTACGCTGGACGTAAACAACCGATTCGATAAAACTTCCCGGATCGAGCAGGCTCGTAAATCTCGGATCGAGACGGATCCGCGGTTCGAAAAAGTTTCGCCATTTTTGGCACGTTTGTACAACCGATCTCACGTCTTCTCCGACGACGACACCGGCCGTGTGTGCACAACCATACGCGGCCGTGGATATTTCCAGCATTTCCTTTTCGACAAATCGGATACGTGATATCCGCCGCGGATAGATTTGGGTCACATGATCGCGGCCAATCGACTGAGAGAATATATATCTAACCTAAAATCGCATCTCATCCGTGCACACGGCCGATCAAAAATCATTTCCGCATTTCCTTGCGGCGATGTTTTTGCGAGAAATTTTTCTCCGCTTTTGCAACGCGTC
The DNA here is from genome assembly GCF_011392965.1 of Frieseomelitta varia. Classification (NCBI taxonomy): domain Eukaryota; kingdom Metazoa; phylum Arthropoda; class Insecta; order Hymenoptera; family Apidae; genus Frieseomelitta; species Frieseomelitta varia. The sequence goes on along the minus strand of NW_025110018.1, from coordinate 1,191,626 downwards.
GCGTTTGATTAATGCGAGGTGTGTCTCTTTTTTTCTTATGATGATATTGGATTTTTAATGGTTCGTAATGTTCGATTTTAACTAGAATTGAACTCTTTGCGGTGTGTAATAATTTTTAAAGGCCGCAGTTTTCATAAATTCTTATCAAATTTTTGGAAAAGAAATGTTTTCAATGAGTTTCATGTCCACGGTCATTCAGATAAACTAGAATTGACGATAGCAAACGCTGCCTGTGACAATAAATAGAAGAATAATTTTGCACTGTTATATATATATATTTATAAAAACTATAATATATTGCACTGTTATATATATTTATAAAAACTATAATATATATATTTGCACTGTTATATATATTTATAAAAATAATATATGTATTATAGTTTTTATAAATATATGTTATATATATTTTATTTTATAATTATATGTTATATTATATATATGTATATATGTTTTATATTATTTATATGCATATATATTTTATTTTATAATTATATGCTATATATATAAAACTATAATATATATATTTATATATATTTTTTATACTTATATATATATTTATAAAAACGAAAAATCTCTTGAAAACTGATAAGAAAATTTCCACCATTAAAAAGATTACTATATATAAAATAATTTGTTATTTACAGATGTTTGTTTCTCGTGTCTAGAAAATATAAAAATATCTGGTCTGCATGTGCAGTACGAGTGAAAAAGATTCGTCGAAATGAAATTGTGCCTGCACGGACGAGATTCGAATCGATCGAAGTAAAATCGAAAAGAGTTCAATCGTCGAACGACGATAAAATTACAATCGATGGAACAATTCTATAATTTTTACGCGTGAGAAATTTCGCAGGCGACACGAGCGAATTTTACACGTTACAACTCAGTTCACCCATGCGTTTTACATACGTTGCATCTCGAATTGCACGCTGACTCGTATTCAAGACATTAAGTTGCATTACACGGAACCGTACGCTGTATATACACACACGTACGATGCATATCGAATGATCGATAAGAAAATACACGAGAGATAGAACAAAGATGGAAATGATTAGGCTCGGCATTGCACGGCTAGGTTGCTATTACAGTGAGAAGCTCCTCAAGTCTTACTCCAGTTTGCTTGATATTCTGCATCGATAACTAAGCCTTTTCATTTCTTTCGACTATTATGGAGCACGGTGAATTGGATCAGTTCGCCGATACGCCACCACACTTATATATTCTCGTTTCCTTGATAAAATAGGAAAGGACATCTACCATTCATGTCCAATATCCAATTTATTAACGTAATTTGAAAAATATTGCAGTGACAGAGATCTAGTGTTATTACGTTTGTGATGCATTGCATCGATTTCTGAACGTCACTGAACAATTTGGGAAAGCAAATAAATTTTGCATAAAACGACATATCATGTAGATTTAAAAAAAATAGAAAATATTATAAAGTATAAATTTTTGAAAGTAGAAAGTTATATCAGGAGAAAATGAAATTTTTACTACGTAATTTGCTCATACCTTTCTTTTTTATTTATATGATTTTCTTTTTTTTTTTTTGTTTTGTTTGTAACAATTGATATTTTCAGCAGTGAAATTTTTTTGGAAAGAATACAAGTAAATAGAAAATTCGAGTAAATTTAATTAACAAAACGGAATAAAAAAACATTTTAGTAATATTAGATTAAGTGATGACATATTTCAAAAATAAATTATTTTATTATTTGCTACTTTGTTCAAAAAGTTTTCGTAGAATGGAATAATAAATGTGATAATATTTAAATGAAATCAACTGTGGCAATGTTTTGGAATTTTAAAATGAACGAAACATCAATTAACATAAATTAATATCAATAAATTAAATTACACATTTTCTTTTTGAGAATGAGAAAAGATAGAAGGATCATGAAACGTCAAAAATCTACGTCACATTTATAAATTAAACGATACGACGAAGGACGGAACTTTGTTTCATACAGTATGATATAATTTCGAAACATAGTGCATTCGAATCGCGATGTCATTGTTTAATGGACAGTTAATAGAACTTCCAGCGAAGTTTATAATGAAATTAAACTCTATTCCCAAAGTTACCGGTTCATCGTGCGTATACTGTTCTTTTTGTTCCTAAATTTTTAGAAAGTGCCGAGTGAATTTATACCGGCGATGTGTGGCGCGAGTTAGCAACTGCCACGAAAAATGAAATGAATTAGATACTCTCTTATTTCTCACGGAATATGTGATCCACGCCAAAATGTGGAATTTTCGTAGAATTTACGTAAAATTTAGAGATGCAAGAATATACGAAATAATACACAAAAATAGAAAACGTATCCACATGGAGTTTTCGTTGTGATTTTTCACAGGTGAAACGAAATTTACACACCTTCAAGCATATTTTTCTTTTATTCAATTGCATCCGGAAAAATATAAATTCACACCAAAATTCGCAGCACAGTGATTACATAGGATGTTCTAATTTCCTTCTGAAATAATTGTCACGTCTGTAAGAAATAGCGAGAACAAGGAATTTTTTTTTTAACCAATGATATTTAGTTAACGTTTCATTAACGGAGTAATAATAATAATGTCGTGTGGTAATTATTGTTAAGGAATTTTCCAGCGATAAAATTTAAATTCCCCTGACGCGGCAAATATTAATAGCACTCTGTTCTAATTTCTCGAGGACGCTGCAGCAGAAATTACAAAATAGCACTCGATGTTATTAATTGCTCGGTTCGGCCTGAAATTTTCACGCATTCCTTCACACGTTTGCACTAAATTTTCTGTCTCTACAAACTGCCAATGAGTCTGACTTTATGAATGATTAAGAAAAACAAATGAATTGGTTTATAATAAAAAGATGAAAGATCTTCGATTTTGATAGTAATCAGTTGCAATGTAGAACGTGTTAATATCAATACATATAATAATTACAAATAATTACATGTAATGAAAACAAAAACATTATGTATAACGATACATTATACAGACTTCACTTTTTCGTTTAGCTGCTGGTTAAACTAACAATTAACTATTAAATGTTTTTTCACTTTCTCACGTAGCGAACAATCTGGTACTCTATTCACATAATAAAGTAGTATTACAGTATTCGATTCGGATACAGGGGACTTTACTATATTCAAACAGTACGTGTCATGAATCATGATTTTCTAATAACCAAGGATATACTGTACCACCATTTGCAAAATTCCCTGTATATTTTACATTTTGCATTTGATTCAGATCAAAAGCAATATATATATATATATATATATATATATATACGAGCCATTTAAAGCAAAAGTGATACAAACGAAGAGAATTAATTTTTTTATAGTGAGGAATGAATTGAAATTTCTGTGAAATGGTGTCTATCAGGAAGAATAACATCTCACTTTATAACTTTATAACTTTAAATAGAATAATATTTCATCTCTCCTCTGTTTGAACCATTGTAAAGTTACGTGTAACAGAATGAATACTGAGCATTTGAAATGTAGTTTTGACTTAAATAGATTAAAAAAAACTGACTTTTGCACTAAATAGTTCGCATGTGGCAAATTTATGTTAAAATTTTAAAATTCCATAGAATCTTTGCGATAAACTGTTTCCTATACGAACGATTCAATCCAGATTTCAAGTGATTCGAAATAGATTCAGCGACTCAAACATACTCAAACACGGACAAACAGAGAATTTTGATCTCTAGGGATTTCTATAATAATATAATTGTAATTACGATTATAACAAAAGATATCACGCCACTCGAACGAAGAAAAATGATTCGATTGGCTCAAAAGTGAATTGATTTTCATACTGAATCTGCGTTAAGTTTTACAATTGACAAAAACTGTCAAACCGCTAAATACGTTGCAAACATATGTTAAATTTTATAATTCCCTAAAATCTTTGTAATAAACCATTTTCTATACGAACGAGTGAGAACGATTCAAGTGATTCGAAATAGATTCAGCGACTTAAACATGCTCAAACATGAACAAACAGGGAGTCTTCATCTCTTGGGATCTCTATGATAATAATTTTGTAATTACGATTGTAAGAAACGATATCACGCCACTCGAAAAATGACTCGGTTCGCTCAAGATTGATTTTCATACTGAAAATCTGTGTTGGATTCTACAATTTGCAAAAACTGTCAAACCGCGAAAGAACCTATACTGAAAATTTGAACCAGTTGAAAGCATTCTTCGTCGGTCCAGCGAACGTGAGTAATTGAATCCGAAGTAGGATCCAACAGCGGCGAACATATTCTGCACGAATTCAAACGGGCCCACACTCACAGGCTAAAAACCCAGCGAGACACGTTGTAATCCAACTTGATCGGTGCCAGAAATTACAAGAGACTCCCGACGGACTTCAGAGGACGGCGGCGTGATTTGAACAGATTAGCGCAGAGCCCGGGTAGATTTCCTAGCTGAATCTAGGATAGGCTGATTACGGCCAGTCTAAACAGCGGCTGTCTGAATCGACTCGCTCAAGTCTCGTGCACGTGCTCGTGTTTCTTTTTGGCTCCGAAGCGAGCGGAAGCGAAGTTCGATCGAGTCCAGCTCGGCCTCGTTTCGCCGTCTTTTCGTCTTTTGTGCGATCCATTGCGGAGTCCACGCCGGTGGCTCTGCCATTTAGATTTGCCAGGCTTCGTCCGAGGCCGAGGACTAGGTCGGAGCGAGTTGAACGAGTTGAACCGAGTCTGACCCACTTACAACCTTACGCGAATGGGGTCTTACGCGAACGTTTCGAACAAATTCGACCCAACTTCCAACAAATCGACGTCACTTCTTGCAAGATCGCGGCGAGTTTCGTACCAGTCTGGTTAGCTTCGACAAAACGTGGCGAACTCGCCCACAACCGAAGTTCCCCTCGTTTTTATCATCGCCCTTCCGAAGATTCCCCCATCCCTTGAATAACGAAGTTATCTTGTAATAAAAATTCTCCTTGGAACTGGTCCAATGCTCGTCCCAAGTTTCGCCAATTTTTATCGCCGCCCGTTCGGTTCGAGGTCTTAATTTTGGAAGGAATTTTTTTCAACGGTGTCGCGGCAAATTTTTGCTTCGGCACACCCGACGAAAAACCCGACGTTCATCGTAACTCGTGAGAGGTTTCGTTCCAAGGGTTTGACGCACAGAATATCACACTTTTCACTTTCGTGGGCAAATTACTTTTGGAAGTAGATCTAACGTTTTGTCGCAACTTGTCTGGAATATAGTCGAGGAAGGTCGAGGTCGGATTCGACGTCTGAGTTACTTTTAATCTTTGCTGCCGGAATTTGTAAGAGGAATCGTTCGATTCGACAAATTAAAAGGCCAGTTTCTCTAATTTTCTTTCCGAGAAATTTGGCACTCTGGATTTTCGAAACAAACGTGTATTTTGTTCTTCTTTCTTCCAATCTCTCGGCAACGATTTTCCCTTCCACATTTTCAGAAACAATGAGAAATCTTTCGTCAAATCCAGGATTAGTCGAACGTCCTGCCTTCATCCTCGTCCAGAATTTTTGAAACGTTCTTCGCCATTCTTCGCGAAATCCCCGGAAATTCAAAGGCAACGAGTTCCCCGGGCTTGGAATTTTCGAAGGGGGCAAATCTCGAGCAATTCTCTCGGAGGTTGCCATGGTCGAGCGGTCACAAGCGTTAAGCGAGTAGCTCCGTTTGAATTTCGTACAACAGGCAAGCGAGGAGAATGCGCAGTAGCTTGGACAGTCGAGATAGGAGTGTATCGCATAATCCACGGATTACCTGATCCAGGATTAAGGCTACGGATGGCGACAGTAATTAATGTCTCGACTGTAAGGTACAGAGAGAGAGGAGAGAGAGAGAGAGAGAGAGAGCGTAGCAAGCATGCCATGCGTCTAAATTCACTGATCGCGTTAGAAGCCGATAGAATGCAATGAAACGCGTATCCGTTTTACAATTATGCGACGCGGCTTTGACGCATTAAAGTCTCATCAAACACATGCAAATGATCTTTCGCCTCCGCCGAGTAAATTCTTCCATGACACACGGAAGCTTTATCATACTACGTTTGAGAAGCTTTATCATACTACGAATAAGGTTCTTTTGTAATTTAGTAATTTAAATTTTCTGTTTCGTCAATGTGTCTGATTTTACGAATCAGATTTTACTGATTTTTCTTGTATTTTCTCTGCTGATACGTCGATCGAACTGATGACATAATATCAATAATAGAGTTTATATCATTTTATGTCATATCATTTGTATCAATATTTTATATTTTATACGAGTAACTGGAATACTAAAATAAAAAGTAAAGAAAATAGGAAAAGATAGAGAGATACTCCGAGGAGAATTTGTTTTGAAATAACTTGAAATAATTCAAGAATAAATAGATTAAACAAAGGATTAAATTAACAGTGAAGAAATATCCAAGTATCATACTTTGCCCAAAATACGGAATAACTATTTCTCTCGGACACTGACAAAGGAAAAATACAAATAATATATGCAACAACATACGCATATTCAAAAGTGTAAACTGCAGAGTATAAAATACAAAAACACTTCGTGACATCGACGAACGTAACACAGTCAATGTTTAATCCGACATTTCGTCGTTTCAACGTTAATTAATTTTTCCGAGTAAAAGAAACGTTGGAAAGCTCGACCGTCTGCGATATAATTAATTGCACGGCTAGGGATGAAGATCTACTTGGAATGCAAAAAGAGACAGAGAGAGAGAGAGAGAGAGAGAGAGAGAGAGAGAGAGAGAGAGAGAGAGAGAGAGAGAGAGAGAGATCAGTACACGTAGAAGTGTTGGCTCGAGTGTTCCGAGCGTCAAGAATCCTTCAAGTGGTCTTGATTAAAGCACCGTTGCTAAAAGAAACGTTCTTTTCCTCGCGTTTCGAAACCCAAACAAATATGAACGCTGTATCGGTCGCAATCAGTGTACTTTCCATTTGATAGTTTAAAAAAACTTCGTACTTTGAGAGAAACGAAACGTGAAACCTTTTCTCCCGCTTGCGTTCGAGGAAAAGAACTGGAATTACGAATTGTGGAACGAAATAACGAGGATGAAGGTGAATGAATTGGGATTCGGATTGAAATTCAAAGATTAATCCATAGATGCACCCGTCGTATTTTCAAAAGCATCTAATTTTATTTTGCAACGCTTTCGCTGGAAGGACGATTATCTTTTATTATATTGAAGGATGATAGCGAGATTAGCTGATTTTATGTTTGCTTTGACGCTTTTGCCGAGAGAGAGAGAGAGAGAGAGAGAGAGAGAGAGAGATTATCTTTTAAGTGATAAACAAATTACGTGTTTCCATTATTTCGACATTAAGATATTAAAACCAAGAGACAGAAGTTGGATATTAGCGGTGAGCTTTGAAACGAAAGTAAGCGTGAGGAGATATTCAGGATGAATTCGAATTTAAACTCTCGTGTCTATATTCTCTTGAAACAAAGTCGACGCCTGGATGAATAGCTAGATTGTTATTCCTACCTCTAACCAGTATAGTGAAATACTACTGTTGAATTTCGTTAAACGTTGCGGGGAAACGAAAAATAAATTATTACACACTTGCAGCAATTGAGAATCATGGAACAGAGTCAAGAGAAAAGGTACAACATAATTATAAAAATATAATTGCATAAAAATTATAAAATAAAAATTAAATAAAATAAAAATATTATATAAAAATTATAAAAATTTAAATTTAACATTATAATTTAACAATACAATTTCGAAAACTTCAGTGAATTAAATGAACGTTTCGTTGACTAAATATCATAACGTATGGTGCATTTTTAAACATTTTACGTATAATATGATTTTGAATAACCAACGATTCGAATCATTTATTTATTATTCATTTACAATAATTCGTTACGAAACGTTGCAAACGAACAACCCGAATGAATAATAATTGTTATCCAGAGGACGAAATTCCAACGCACGTAATCAATAACATTGTAAATTCGTCCACCAAGGCGTTACGTAATAAAATCAGGAGTAATCTCTCGGGAGAGACTCGCCGAGAGAAGTTGCAATTTAATAATTCGCGACGCAAACTATGATTCCCACCACGCCGGAGATAAGAAAAGACAATCTCGAGAATTAAAAGTCACGAAAAACGGCTTCCGTTCTTACGGAACGATGTTCCTGTCTCGTTCTCGGCGAAAGAGACGTTCTTTCGCGAAGGACAGCTGTCCGAATTCCGCTGACAATAATAAAATCGGCGGAAATGGCGGGGGCGAAAGAAAGGAAAAGAAGAAAAAAAAAAATAGCTAGAAACAGGAGTTGGCGTGGTGCAGGAAATTGGTTTGCGAGATTGAAAGGCTCTAAAAGAAAGTCGTTAGCGGCGGAAATGCGTTTTCAACTAACTAGGAGAGGCACATCCCTCCGTCAACCCTATTGCGACTCCTTTGACGCGTTTGCATCAAACGTACAATCGTGATAATATTGACTTCCCTCCTTACATTTATCGCGTTTCAATTCGTCCTCCGTCGTTTCAAACGGTTGATTTTTCCTAATTATTTCACCGTCTCTTCTCGCAATCGCCCCATTTCGATATTTATATTGTTTCGCGTATCTCGTTTTGATGTTCGTAAAATTTTGCACGAAGTATTCTTTTTATTGCATTCCTGCAGAATATTTTATGAAACGCAGTCACTTTACGTATGTTATTCGAAGGGTTTCAATTGTGGACAGTTGTTTAATTATTTAAGATACGTAGAATTGCCACCCAGCGTTATACGTAATAATTAAAACAACTTTCTATTTTAATAAACAATCATACGAAATGATAAAAGAAATTTACCTTTCGAAAAATTATTACAAGTTAGAAAATGAGAACTACTACAAAAAGATATCTAAATATAATATAATTATATTATATTTATATTATGAATATAATATAATATAATTTAATATAAATATAATATTATAATATTTAATATTTAATATATTAAATATTAAATATTATATAATAATATTATAATTATATAGTAATATTAAATATTAAATATTATTTAATATTATAATATTTAATATAAATATAATATTATAAAATAATCTATTTATATTATATTTATAAATAGATTATTTTATAAATATATATAATATATAATATTATAAATATAATATAATATATAATATTATAAATATAATATAATATAAAATATATATATGATAAATATATATCAATAAGAAATTTAAATTTATGTCGTTTAACAAATATTGCGATAAGTACTCTAGTTTGAACATTTGGTACAATACAATGATATTATGCTCTGAAACTTCCGAAAAAATTCGCAGTTCGCTGATTAAAATAATCAGACGGAGAAGATAGTCGACAATTGAAGATAAGTACTCTAGTTTGAACATTTGGTACAATACAATTATATTATGCTCTGAAACTTCCGAAAAAATCCGCAGTTCGCTGATTAAAATAATCAGACGGAGAAGATAGTCGACAATTGAAGATTGAAGCAGTTTCTAACGGAGAAAGCTCTTCGTTCGCGTAATGAAATTATTCGCCCAATCCCACCGCAAACCGAGCGATTCTGGTCGAATTGCCAGCTGCGCGATAGCATCTTCAAAAGTAAGTCGTTGCTCGCTCGATTAAACGGAATTTTTCACATTTACATTTTACAGCGATCGGATCTCAGTACTTTAAAGCTCTGTACAAAATTACACGAGCATTGAAAAACAACGAGATACACGTTTCTCTGATTCAAACAATTATTTTCTTTAACCTCAGCAAATAATTATTCAAATAATTATTTTCTTGCGTGAAAGGAAAGAACGATTAACGATTAATTAGTATCATTATTATTTGTAAATCAATCTCGATTGAATGATTCTTGTCTGCAAGATTAAAAGCGTAAAAATATACGTTATTCGCGTAATCTGCAAAAATATATAAAATACCTAATATTGTTTAGTTTGTATCACTTTAGATGGATTGGTGAAAGTCTGAAATATCATTATACGTAATTCCAGTAATTATAGTTATTTCTAGTGTCGATGTTACGCGTAAAAGTGTCGGCTATCAAATTTTTCTGAACGTTCAAATTTTGTCGATGAGAATAAGCAAATCGATTCGTCAGTGAACAGAAAAAGAGAGAGATTCGAACTCTGGAGAACTCATGATGGGAGAACTCATGCTCATTTCTCAAGCAAACGAACGTTCATTGCAGCAAAACGAGTTACACTTTGTCATCTGTCAACGTGTTAGTTAAACCGATCCGCAAATACTTGTTCAACGTGTTACGGAAGTAACGATATATATCTTCTGTGGCACTTCAGGCATACTATTCAAGTGACAATACGCGTCATACCACGGGCACATTGAAGGTATTAAATTACGCAATGATGAAATGCAACGACGAATTATTAAATTGAGCGATTCGATCGTGTGCGCAAATTGTACACCAACCAAATCGATATTGTCAACTGAAACGACGGCTCTCCATAAATTTACATTACGCTTAAACAATACGACTAAATAATGTTTCAAAAATATTACAGCCACGTGAACTTCATTATACGTCGTAATATTACGAATGCATCAATTTCCTTGGAATTGTAGAATCCAGGAAACAGTAGACACACAATGATGAATCACAAAGTCGCAAAAAATGTTTCGAAGTTTTAAATAATAAATTTTGAAATGAAAAATTACTCCTAGCATTGGTTAAAAAGGTTTTGAAATTAAAAATCAGTCATTAGGCATTTAAAAAGTAGGTACTGCTGACGAAGTAAAAAATTATGCAACAGCGAAGTTTTAAATAATAAATTTTAAAATGAAAAATTACTTCTAGCATTGGTTAAAAAAAGTTTCGAAATTAAAAATCAATCATTAGGCATTTAAAAAGTAGGCACTGCTGACGAAGTAAAAAATTATGTAACAGAGAAATTAAAATTTCTTAGTCTCTAAGAACCACGAGTTTGTATTTCTTCGCGAAAAAAAAGAATCACTCAAATCTTCGAAAACACAGCTTTGTGAATCTACAAAATTTCTACAAAAAAAAGAAGCTATTTTAACCAATCTAGTATTACATGGAGTTTCTTTTCACAGTCTCAAATTCGAATTTGACAATATAAGTTGATCGAAAGGAGGAATTGCGAATAAAACGTCGCGTTATTGGTTACTTAACAGGTTAGAAATCATAACTAAAAACTGTGACAGCATTTTGTGACCTCATTAAAAATATTTGATTCCTCGTTAATCTTTCTGATTGAAAGCAAACCATCAATTTCTCTAACTGAAGCGATTTCAGCGAGCCTCACGAGCTTCGCAATGTCAGCCCATGCATTTCCAAACGCGTTCGCTCGAAAATTCCGGGGGAGCGCTTTAAATAATTAGACCCGTAACGCGGTCGTAGAGATCTCTTGGATTAACAGGCGGTCTTCGATAAACTTGAAATACTAGCCAGAACCAAAGAGAGTGCCAAAGTACGTAGGATTGAATCCCAATGAGCGTAACGCGGACGGTTCGTTTCAATGCTCTCCATTGACAGAAAATCCTGAAAGACTTTGGACGAATGAAACATCTGCGAATTCACGTTTGCGTTCGACGTTTCTCCGTACAGTGACAGATATTCGACAGAAAAATCAATTTTCTCATTTTGACAGTTTTCTTTTTTCTTGTAAATATTTATTGACACCTAAATGTCCATCAATCTCGAAAGTGAAAAAAAGTTAATAAAAAAATAATAATAACTTCAGTTGAAACAGACACATAAAAGTTGGACACTTTAAAAATCTCGATCCTCATCAAATAATTTAGTTCTTCTTCATTGAAATGTCCTGACAACTGTGTTTAATTTTTTATCTTAAATTTTATTCCATGATAAGAGATGGTCTTTCTTAATGAGAAATCCTGCTTCTCATTGACAATTATGGTACATAATTGGATATGGTTAAAATATCTTGAGAGGGGGGAAAAAAAAAACACGAATTCAACGTAGTCAAAATCAAAATGGAAGCTTCGTGTTTTAACATGAGAAAAAGGAAATTTCTTTCTGTAAACAACTTTCTTGCATTGAAAATAATTTTATTCATAATATTAACGAATGAATAATTTCGAATTGGCCACTGGCTGCCAACATGATTTCCAGAAGAAAAAAAAGGGAACAGTTTAAAATTTCACGTCGATCTTTATCCAACTTTCAAAACGAAAGTCATTCTTGGCTCTGGCGACTTCGTCAATTATTCAAATTTCAAATAATCCTCCTAGCACAGTACTCCACAGATAAAACATTCAACGCTAAAACCATCTGCAACTAAAATACAAAACGTCGGAGAAGCTGAAGTACGAAGAACAGGAAAAAATTTATAATACAACGGGAAAAGACGCAAGTTCTCAAACATCTGGAAAAGGAGATAATTTATCATCCAGGAGATAATTTATAATGCAAGATCGTTAATTTTTAAGATAGTCTCGATATAAAACAACAGGTACAAAGTAAAAATAAAAAAGAAAAGCGAACAAAGTAAAAACATAACAAAAAGATCGTTCGTATTTTCGCTATAAATCCATTGTAAATCTTACGCGCTAATTCTAGTATTAAAAATAAAAAAAAAAAAAAGAAAAGAAAAGAGAAAAGAGAAAGGTAGAGAACAGTTTTCAATTTTTTTTTTTTTTAAACCAATCGACACAATGATATAGTCCTTCATTTAAAGCCGACGTATCTCGATTACTCGAGGGAACGAACGAACGAGCATCTTACAGCTAACAATCGAACGCTTCGGCTTTGCACAGTATTAACGAGCAACAGTCGACCGGGGGCATAATTGCAGAACAAACGACGGCTACGTGAGCAACGAACGACGAACGAATATCCGTGATCGATTCTGAAAGAATAATGAAATCTCATCCGGCGGACGCGCTAATTAAAAGGTGGATCTCCTCTCCATATTTATTAACAGATAGGCAGACTCAACACAAAGCGACACAACCACGTGTGGAACAATTGCACACCACCGTCTGAGGAAGAAGAGAGAGAGAGAGAGAGAAAGAGGAGAGCAATTATCAAGTAAATAAAACTCGAAAACGATACTTCTTGTCCGTATTATTCGTATTACTCGCGTCCAAATGTGTTCCAGACGTATCTATTGTGTTTATTGCATTTTATCTAGTTGTTAACCTGCGAACGACGAGTGAAAATCATGAAATACAGCCGGAGATGAATAATAATAATAATGCTCGCGAAGCTACCGATGTTTTTAGAAGTTAGAATCGAAGAATCTATCCAAATTCGGTCAAAGGACGCGGCGTTTCAAACTTTATATTCACGGAGCCATAGCAAACCGATCGTAGAACATCCTCGGGACTCTAAATGCACTGAACCTCTGGAAAGATTATTGTTTATTAAACTTCATGATCGGAGACGTCGACAACCTGTTCCCGAGCATTTCAAAAACCGTACGACCTCGATGTCTGTGATTCTGGAACAGCGAATCCCTTGTATCAGGCGTGTCATAAATCACGGGGCCGTCGAATCGTACGAACCATTCGAAATCGAAGAACGCATCTGCGGATCGAAAGGCAAGAATCGTAACCATCGTGCAGCTCTTCTTTCGGACTCTGATCTCGATCATTCGGGCCATTCATTCGGGCAGACGTTGCCATCGTCTCGTGCTCAATCGCGCAAGAGTCGAAAATTCGCTCCTGCAGAATTCCTTTCGATAGAAGTTTCGATGAAATGAAAAATCGAAACTTCATGGAGTGAAAAAGTTTATTGCGTTGAGAGAAATAATTCTGTTGGACATGACGACGTACTCCTCACTGTCTTATGTCAAAGGTAATTTGTAAGAAAAATATTTTATTAATAATTTAAATTTTTATTGATTTTATAGGAAATTATATAGAACGTCTCTTGTCTTCAATCTCGATGTGAGGAATAAAAATTCGTCGAACGAAACAACACTGTATATTGTTTTCTCTATTCTACGTACGCAATAGCCAATATCAGGATGAAATGCCTTAACAGAATATTGAAAATAATTGCAACGTAGACAGATTAAGAGGTTGGTCATTCAACTATCTCCGTGGTACTATCTATCTCGATTAAATTACTATTTATTATGTCAATGAGCAAACGTTCGACAATTTCTCCTAACCGCTCCGTGCAAGAATACTTGCCGGATCAATGGTGTTAGCATCCAACGCGCCAGACGGATAGACAGATCTCGACCGTGTTGAATAAACTGGGAATATTTCTGGGAATATCGAGTAGGCTGTGAAAGGAGGATACACCGAGAGATACATCCTTGGCCCGTGAAACGTAAAGCGGAAATTCCTCTCACTCGGAAAAGTGGGACAGGCTGCGTCGCGATAATCCTGAGAATATAAGATTCGCGCGTCGCCCTGTAACGATAACCCGTTGCCGGAGAAAAGAAATTCGTCGGGCCGTTTCTTGATAGCGCTCAAGAAATAATCGGCCGACGGCTGATAGAACGACGCGATGGAACGCGACGGTGAATAATTGCCAGACGGAAGTGGAAGGATGTATCACGCTAATGGGACACGAGATAGAAAAGAATTGTGAGAAATTCTCTGTCGGCTGGACCTGTTACAAGTGACGCCGCAACCACCACCAAGACCCACTGCCTTGGATAAAACTTGAAATACGTGCTGCTTGCAGCGACGCGATAATGCGAGAAACCCGCTGGAATTCTAAATGAAATGCAACCAGAAGGAACGGGGGAAAGAGAGAGAGAGAGAGAGAGAGAGAGCAGAGAAACACGAAGTAAAGAAATTTTTTTCGCAAGGATATATATCAAACAATTAGAGAAACCGTACGATCCGGGACGCCGAGTACACTGCGCAAGAAACCCACTGGAATTCTAAATGGAATGCAACCAGAGAAAAGGAGAGAGCGGAGAGAAGTAAAGAAATTTTTAGAAAAGATATATCAAACAGTCTTGGAGAAGTCTTGCGACTTGGGCGCGCGTGTGGGTGTGCGTTGTTCCGATAATATTGCGAAGAAACATTGTAAGAATAACGCATTGGCCGCAGGATCCATCGATCTCTCGAAGGGCTTGCAGAATTTTACGAAACTGTGTGAGAAAGGAATACTGTTTTACTAAATTTGTAATATGAAATACCGCTTTCCAAACAAGAACTTGTATTTTTTATACGTGTAATAAAGATATAGTCGAACTGTGAACCTTAAAGGATTAGTAACAAAAGTATTTTTTAATCCTCTTAGTAACCTAAGAGTCGATGTTCCAGCTTCTCGTACCAACGATAATGAGTATTCTTGTAACAGGAAATATTTCTGAGCATCAATAGTTTACAACAGAATGCACGCATAGTGCTGTGTGGATGGGACGTAGAAAAATTGTAAGGTACCAAGATTTTAAAGTTTTAAATGATTAATTTTTAGTATTACAAAGCTTTCTTAGTAACGAGAGAGTAATTTTTTCTTTTTTTTTTTTTAATAATAATATCTTTACCGATTCTACAGTAGATAAAAGCACTGTATCAGAGAAGAATGCTACCTTTTTGCTACCGCACTTCCATTGTTCTTAGCTCTTCAACGTGAATTTAGCGTGAGGTCACGACTATCATTGTGTTCGACATAGGACACAATTATAATTGTAAAAAACAGATATTGTATCTCAGATATTGTTATATACAATTTATACTCGAAAAATGATCCGAATGGCGTGGAATTTCTAAATGTTCTAAATTCAATTTTGTCGAAAAGAAAATGCCGTAGGAAACGAATTAAAAGAGAAAGAAATTAATGGTAAGTAGATTTAGTTTTACAACGATCCAATATGTTCGTGGATCGCTGTAAAACTAAAACAAGATGGCAAGAACTGTTGATTCTGAATCGTACTTTTATTTCCGCAAAGCGTATTCTACAAATTTACTTTCCACTTTACGTAAGGTAGATTCTGTACACCTTGAAATAGCGTTAAACGTGTAAAAATATTTACGGAACACGTGAATACTGGAGAGATCGATTTCCTGTGCAACTAACTTGCGAAAACACCTTTCGAAAATTCACATTGAAATCGATCTTTTATCCATTCTGTTGAAAATTCAACGAACTTTTGAAGGTGTATTCTTTTTTTTTCTTTTTTTTTTTGAACAGATCTATGGTGTTAGTATACTATTTGTTTTAATTGTAAAAATAATAAAGCAAACAGAGTAGGAAAAGTGTGTACACGTGAAAAATTATACGTTTCTGTTAAACTGAAATTCCCAAAATGAAAATATTGTATTACAATTCCGATGAGAAATAGAGAACGAATCCAAAAGAACAATCAATACTATTTAAATGTTGATTAACATGCAGCTGTGCCATATTGACGTTTAATCTGCCCGGCAATGGCAAAAGAAGATAATTGAATAATGTTTAATAATGCACAGATTACCGTGCATACGTATATCGTGTTTGACAGTAGCATTAAATATTTCATAGTTCAGACATTGTACAGCAATAAATCATACAGAATGTTAATATTTCTTTTTTGGAATGAATAATGCGTTAAAAATAAGAGAAAAATTTTACATTTATTTTACTGTGTCGTATTAACACATAATTATAAATAATAATTATCGTTAAACATTGATGAAACAAACTTTTTATTTCGCGTTAAATATTCAACTTCATTTGGATCATAAGTATAATAATTTACGTTGGATCGTTAAAATTCAGAGTATCCCTTCATGACAGAGATTAGTAACATAAAATTGAGGAAAATGAAAACTTTCAAAATGAACTAATTTAATCCTAAATCACTGTGATTCCAAATGAGTCAACGATCTCAATTAAAGTTAAAGTTAAAGTTAAATATATTCACTTCATTATATATATATATCTGTTTTATCCTAATATCTAAGGATACGTATACTTCTTTCCATATTTTTTTTCTTAAACGTTACTGCACCCTCGTGCATGTATAAATCTTTGAAACAACCGGCGCCACCCTCCGCGCGCAGCGCAAATAAAGTTTTTCCACGTTTTCTCGACCAGTTTGCAACAAACTATGCAACAGTCTCAAGAAAGCTCGCAGTAAGCACGTTGGAATGAACACTCGTTTGGAAACGCATTACGCAGAGTTTCGATGAGAAAAATGAGGAAGCAACAGAGGCAGAGAACGAGAAAGAGAGAGAGAGAGAACCCCCATCGCAATCAGCACAAGTTTCGCAATTTCGGAATCGATTCGAACAGCGAGCACGTACGAACTGCAGCGACGCCGAGCGGGAAGCGTTTTTGGAGATTAGAAGAAAAAAAGAGGAGGAAAGAATAAAAAAGAAGTGGAACACGATATCTCGATATTAAAAGAGAAACCAGTTACCAAAACGAATGGGAAGACTGTAGCGTACCCGGTGTGAGTGAACCAAAGGGAGGTGGTTGCAATGCCAGTTGTGCATTTGCTAGTGACTAATAGGGGGGAGGTCGACATCCAACATGCTGTCGATAGATATTTACAGCGACAATATTTCGCACACGATGAACTACCACCATGGTATGAATAATATCGTGCAGCGTTTTTATGTTTATGATTTTATGCGCGTATGCACTTTACGCGCATTTCTTTCTGATCGAGAAAGGAAGTTTCGAACTTTTCAATTTCCCGTGCTCGAGGCTGACGTGTTGTTAAAAAAAAAAAAAAAATGTACGAACGTGAACGCTGCGTGAACACGAACATAGCAGGAGGAATCAATGGAGTTAATGGAAACGTTACGATTAAAATTATTTTTAACGGTGCACATTTTACGCGATGAAACATCACGCAGATTTTATGATTTTATTCTAAAGATCGTTTTACGACTATACGCACTCTTTGCGGCACTGGTGTGTTGTCGATCAAAAAAAAATGGGACATTGTGTTTCGCGCTTTACAATTTCAATGCTTGCTTTCAATCGAGAACGATAGGCTGTTAAAAAATGTGCAGAATAATATGAAAATGATTGATCGGTTCATTGACAAGTCAATCGTTCAAACTAATAGATAATTAAATTCCACCACTGGCCACGAAATTGCAAATTGTCGCGCGTTGAAATAAGAAATTTTAAAATACAAAATTGTATAGAATGTATTTATATTATATAACATGAACAATATTTAGCGAGTGAAACAAATTTTCCTACCAAGGTTACAGTTCTTTAATTCAGTTATTAATAAATTATCATTCTTTCGACGCTAATAATAAATCGCTACAATAATGAAAAATCCTCATTTCTCGTTTCAATTTTGTATACGAAAAGTATACATCGTATCGCGCGAAGAAATTAATCGCCAGATCCTCGAAAACTCGCCCTCTTAGCGGATGTTCAAATAAACGAAGCAAGCATTTACGTAAGTCAGAAACGCGGCACGCTTTTAACCACGCCGTTTCGGCCATTATTCTTTTCGCGTTGCGAGTGAAATGCGCTTTTCCCCCGGCGAAAAGCCCGCGGTAAGTTTATTGTACCGCGAACACCGACACGCGAATTCGTCCTCCCCGACTCGGAGAATCTACGCTCCATTTTTCCGGCTGTTTCGCAGTTAAAAAAAACACGAAATGCCGCTTCCTCGTACTTAAAGCGTATTAAATTCACGCTCGACGATGCAGTGTCGCGTTTTCTTCTTTCTTTCCTTTTATTTTCTTTCTTTTTCAAACGCACAACCCTGGAAAGTGTTCCATCCCACGGTGAAATTAAACAACCGGACAAACAAATGAGAACAGTTACTAGACGCATCAGGCGGTTAAGCGAAGACGCGCAAGATTACCGCGATACAGATGGGAGGGAAAAAGTTATTTTTTCTTCGAGGTTTCGCCGAGAGATCGCGGGATAAATGATATTTAAAGGGGGAAGCGTGCCCGTCGATGAGAGAAATGGCCGAGTGAAATATGCTCGGGCAGAATTGCGCTCCGAGTATTTCTCTTTTCAAATGTAATACGCTGCTACAGACCAAAAGGGGACACTTTTTCATATTTCCGAACATAATTTTGACAAATGGAATTGCAACATTGCGTCGCCGATGTATTATACTGAAAGAAACGACTTGGTTTGGAAAGAAATAAAAACCGCGATGTTTTCTGGCAACTTCAGAGTCGTACTGCAAACGTTGAAAAATTCTCAAAGGAAACTTCACGAATCGTGGATTTGTTCGATTACTATTCTATAATTTATCTCTGAAGGAGAATAAAATCGAAGTCGAATTGCTGAGTCGAATTTCTGGCTAGTAGTTAAATTGCACGATGATAAAATATTTCTAACTATATAAGAAATATTTCACGTCAGTTCACATGTGCAATTTTATATTTTTAGCAGCTGAGTTAAAGAAACGAAACCTAAATGTTATAATTCATATTCGACTTTGAATATTTTCTCATCTTTTTGTACATTGAATCAATTTTCTTTTTTCTTTCTTTTTTTTAATTTATACCAATAACTTTGAATCGTGCACGACTCATTCGATTATCATTTCGTGATTTATCTCCGAAAAAGAAGAAAACTATTGAACATCTCTGTAATTAGGAAAGTATCGCGAGAAAGCGTAAGTCTGTGGGTGTGATCGCGTGATTAGACGACAGCGCGATACAAGCGGAAATCTCTGAAAAGAGTCGAGGTGTCTTAAAAAGTTACGATCCGAAGCAAGGAAAAAGAAGCAGCAGCTTTAATTTCATTCGGTCCCTTTCGTTCTTTCAGCCCAGATAATCCCTTATCGCTCATAAAATCGCATTAACCCAACCCTCGCAAGAAAAATCTCCTTCCTTTCCCACGTTTGTTTCCTACCGACTTTCATTCGACGTGGCTTGGCTTGTCAATTATTCACACTCGCAGCTTTTACCGACTTCAAAAGGATGTATATTGTACAAGGCAAGAATAGAATTCTAAAAAATATTTATTTAAAAAAAAAACAAATACTTTCTGCTATTTCATTCACTTGAAAATTCGAAAATTCATGCCTTTCGAAATTTGAAAATGGATTGGATATTAAAAATGCAGGGGTGGAAGACGGTAAGCTGCATGTTTTATTTCTTACAGGAGGATAGTTTCAAATCCCCACGTTGGTAAAACTGCTCTTTCGTTTGATTTCGGAATTGAAAACTTCTTTCTAACTTTGAAAGTATTGCTCGCCGTGATATTGAATTATCATTTACTCCAACAAACTATATAATTATACAAAAATATTACTTGTCTCGATGAGATCGCCTTTAGTTTCATCGAAATTTCATCAAATATATTTTAGAAACTAATAGATTCTTCCTATTTTTAACAATTTATCCGATAAGTAACTTTAAACTATCTTAATCCAAAATTGTTGTGAAAATTAATCTTTCTCCTGGAAAACTGTCCACGAAATAAATGATTAAATACTAAAAAACAACGTTTAACGATCAGTAAAAACAATCCTATCTACCATTTCTCATCTAGATAACAACAACGATACCAACGATACTAACGTGGAAAAGTGAAGAGCGTTAGAACCTCAAGGACTTTGTTCGTCAATACAAAATGTAAAGAACAATCAACGAATTGGCGGCGAACGCTTTCAAAGTCCTTGAAGCCGTCGCGTGCGGATTATACCAGCGATATAATTGATAGCGGAACATTACCATGATATTTCCATTTGTTTTAAAGCTCTCATGTACACAGAAAGGGTTAAAGTCGCGCTATTCATGTTCCTCGCATGATTAAATCGCTAATCTAAATTCAAACTGTTTCGCAGAAGATATTTCCACACGCGCTGCAGTTGCGTACAACGTGTCGTATTTTAATCTATTCGCGTAACTATCCTCCGAAAAAAACAAAAAAAAAAAAAAAAAAAAAATACTTCAAGTAGAGTTTACTCTGTTTCGAGGAGTAGATTTTACGATTCATATAAATTTTGTCTAGATGGAAATGTTCCAAAGATTTTCAAATTTCATTTCGTTGAAAGAGAAAAAGTATTTATACATAAACTTTTAATAGACTGATTGTCGCCGAGTCTATTTCAATTATTATATAACGACAAAATTAATATTACCGTTTTTTCCTTACTTGTTTCAAGTCAATAACTCCTCGCTATAATGTATGTTTTCTTTAATTTGTTGCTAACAATAAACTAGCATATTTGTCTAATTTATTCTTGTTCTCTAAATAGAAAAATATAAAAACTAGCAAAAAATATGAAAGCTTGGTTTTTAAAAATATTGAGGAAATGTTGCATAAGAAATTACTTTAAATACAATTATTACAACATAGAATAATACTTTATGAATAAAGTTACAGTAATAATCCGATGATTTTCTAATCGCACCTCATATCATTGATTAACTAGGCGTGTAACCTACTTCTTGATAAATTCATTCATGGACTTCCAAGGTTATTCAAATAGAACATCCACAAGATGAAGTAAGAAAATAACGAAATTTATCAATTGATTCACACTACTTCCACTGTTCACTCATACTATTGTACAGTGTGCAAGTATTGACATCTACGATACCAATTTCAAATGCAGAAGATACAAGAATATATTCTATTCCTTCGAGAGAGTAAATTCTACTTGAAGTATTTTTTCCCAATAATAAACAATTTTACAGGTAAATAATGACATCAAAGGATCTATCATATTTCTTAGTAGTGTCGAGAACTCTGTCGATGCTGATCGATCGTCTTATTTCTCGAGTGAAGTTCGATTTAATTGAGTTTCCAGACTACGTTCCAGCAGACGCTTACAATTAGTAATGTTAATCAAATTACCCTAATACACCGACTATTAAATGTTTATATTAAATTTAAATTACTGCATGTGAAATGCTGAAATTAAACTCTGCTGAATTTTAAACTACTAAACGCCGTGACGTTAATTCTGATTTTCTCTATAATTGTCTGTTACAACGATATGAAAACTAGTATTATGCCAGTCTGTTGCAAAAGTTAACGACACTTTTATTAACTCGCTTTATTAATAAGCAACGAAGAATAAATTTTATGCGAAGACAATAAACTAGAAATAAATAAATAAAATTAAGACAGCACTCTATGTATGGAAAGAATTCCCTAAATATCTCTCCGTAACGTCAATGTATTATAGTTTAACAAACACTTCAATGCATAATCGCATCCTACATTCTATACTGTGCATCTAATGAGCTACTGACCTCGACATCACTTTCGAGGTTGCCATTGGGAACTGTCTCGACCCTACAGTAGTGTCGACTAAAGGATTATCGTAGAAATGTAGTCCAATTTCGCCGATGTGACGCACACACACGTATGTACGTATGTACATACATACATTGACGCGTATCGGCGCGAAAGACTCATTTAAAGCTCTCCCTCTATACAACGAACGACTTCAATAGATCGACTTTTTCTCAACACACTGTATATGGAGCATTCATCGACAACTACGAGAAGTCGATACACATCAATCTTCCTTTTACCTTTCAAACCAACACAATTCTATTTCAGCTTAACTATGTTCGTCCTTAACCCTTTCGAGGACACAACTTACATTTGAAAAAAAAAAAAAAGAACGAGAGAGAACAAATTTTCATAAAACAGAACATCTACGTCTTTTCGCATTATT
Organism: Frieseomelitta varia; assembly: GCF_011392965.1. Lineage (NCBI taxonomy): Eukaryota > Metazoa > Arthropoda > Insecta > Hymenoptera > Apidae > Frieseomelitta > Frieseomelitta varia. Next base: position 1,169,111 of record NW_025110018.1, on the reverse strand, counting down.
CCTTTGTAAAAGAGCAAAGAGGGTGCTAGCAGCTTTCCCTTTAGATCTATTTCGGATTTATTTTATTGAAATAATATAGAAAATTGAAAAGGACAAAGATTATATATATATATATATAACAAAGGCGAGTTTAATTTTCATTGGCAGAAATAATAATTCCCGAAAGGGTTAAAGATCGTATGATACGTGAAACATTAAGGTTAAGATCAGTGGAATTCACATACCAATACGAAGTGTAACACGCGACGTTCTCGTCGAAGCACAGCGAGCAGGAGGACGACAGTTTCCGCTGGATTTCTTTGCCTCTCGATCGATCGTCGATCCTTGCATGGTTATCTTGTCGGGGGAAACTTCGTCGAGTATATCACTCCGGAACTGTGTTCACATCACTTCAGTTTAATTACCGTTTCGACGACACTGTTCCAGCTGCCCAGAAGACGAGGCACTGGCGTCGAACTTGAGATCGAAAGCGAAACAGGTGCGTCGACCTGTATCTGTTTCGCGCTTCTCCCGTCGCTCTTTCCTTGTCGCACTCACGACGGACAGCGGGCCGAGATTCAGAGAGACAAACAGAACGAGAATGTCGAATTCCGCGAGTTTCCCATTCCAACGATGTTGTTCGACAACATTTACACGAGGGAACAGACGCACAGAAAGTAAAAACACCTTTTTGTTTATCAGTTCGGCGAATTCTTAGCGTCGAAAATTTCTGCGAAGATTTCTTACTTTTGTTCGCTGTTCTCTGTTCACAACTCGCAAGGGCAGAAAGTTACCGACGATTTTTTTCTACCCCGTGTTATTACTCCGCGATTGTTGTTCCTCTAACGCGTCGCACCGATATTATTTCTCAACTATACACCGAATTACTTCTTAACTTTCAACAATGTCCACGATGCTCCGAAACGGACCGTTACACTGCAACGGAACTGACGCCCGCTCGATTCACTAAATCGATAGCTATCGATAATCGAAAGTTACTAGCTCGAAACTCGTCACCCTACCGTCGTTGAATTCCCTAACCTATCCTCTGGTCTCTTAACTTTAATCACTTTCGTCTAGTTGTCACCGTTTTCTTCGTACCGAACGATGTAAAGTATCGTTTGTTATCGATAATATAACGGTTGCACGACCAAGATTCGGAAAGGAGAAGATTCGCGCGGACAGTTCGTACGGACAGTCTCCGTTTGGGCTTCGTCCTGTTGCTTCAACTTCCCTAGCTGGCACTGGCGAGAGAGAGAGGGGGAAGCGAATGTATTCGCGGGCTTGCGGAGCGTCGGAACGCTGACAAGTCGGTTGGACGTTCGTCGTACGACTAGACCGGGTTCTTGCCGTTGACCTGGACCCGCCTTGCGGCGCTTGCGCCGCGCCGCCAAATTACTGCCCTATCCGGAAAACCATCCGGGACATGACGTAACGTATCGTAACGCCCTACGCCGTTGTTTTCTCGTCCGCGTGCGTCCGTTCGGCGGACGCATTTTTCGCGCCACGCACACGCCGCTAAATTTGATCGAACTTCTCGAACACCGCCGCGTTCGGTGCTGAACATTCGAGAGCAAAAAGGAAATAAAAACGCGGGATTGTGGAACGAGGAACGCCTGATCCGCTGGCCGTACGTACGTGAATAACCTTTCCTGTTTCGCGTGGGAACTTTCTGCGGTTCCTGTTTGATGTGCAAATTTATCGAACTCGGTTTGGAAGTTGATGTTTACCTCCAGTTTGCCGGTAAGTGAATACGAATGGGGCTTAAATGAAGAGACGCCGTGTACGCGTGCATTCTAATTGCATAAGAAATTCGACGCTGTGTAAAAAGCTAATGTGAGTAAAAGATAGTTACTTCATAAATATATACTTTGGATATGTATCGAATTTTCATATTGATTAGATAACATTGATACGATTGATTAATGATACAAATAATTGAAACGAAACCTAAGGAAAGTTATTTCAAATACTTAACCTCTTCATGCACATCTAGATTCGGTGGTATTAGATCACGTGACTATATGTCACGTGACCGCGCGCTATTAGTTTCAAATAACATTACTAGAAAGTAACTAGTTTAATTTTTACTGCAAAATCGCTAAATTGAGATTATGTAAAATAATCATATATATTTTTGAAAAAAAAGTTTCATTTATATCTATTAGTTTCAATTTCACAGAAAGAATTAAATTTTTTCTACAAAGAAAACATTGATATAGAATATATTAAAAAAATGATTGCAAGCATATTTATATTGCCATGTATACTTGTTTAAATTTTTATGAAATTAATACTGAATTAATTTCATAAAAATTAATTAATAACGAAAAATATATATTTTAATTTTCAATTTCTTATTTCCAAAGTAGAAAAATATTATGATCTGTAGCTTGCAAAACTTTAATTAAAAGGAACTGTTTTCTTTGTAGGTAAGGACAGAGCTTGCAAGTCTTTCGCATCGATCGTATGCTTTTCCGATGCTCCGTTGATGCTCCCTTACGTTTTTATAGCAGAAGTGAGTTTTCGGCATAATAATATAAGAGAGTGGAAAAGAAGATAATGGACTTTGGGGACCAACACTCAGTCTCTGACAAAGAAATGCTTTAATGAAAAAAAAAAGAAAAATATGGAGGCATGTATAATATATATAGGGTTTTTTTTAAAGAAAATAACATGGAATTTTATTGGAAATATAATATGCATTTTTTTTAAAGAAAATTTTTAAAATTATATGCATTATATATATATATATTTTTTTTTCATATTTTGAAACTTCATCAACATTGCAATAAGACATATTTATTATGATTATATTTTTAATATTTGAAATAAATCTAAGAAAATAGTTGTGTAGAATTATAAGACAGTTTCATTAATAAATAAATTGTAATTTCTAAATACATATACCAATTAATTTCAAATTTTATTAATATAATCATGTATCTTATAAATTCATAAAAATTTATTATGTACCTTGTTATAATAATTCATAAAATATTTTCCATGACAAATATTTAAATATCTTCGTAAATCATCATACATTTTTCTAAATATATTCTTCTGTGTTTCTAATAACAAATTATAATACTAAACATAAAGCTTGACTAACAACTAACAACCCAATATTGAGTTTGATTATCGGGATAATATTTCCATTAATATATCTATAATATCTAATGGACAATCTATTTTTGAAAGAAAAATTTATTAAAAAATGGCACTGTACGTGAAAATAGAGAAAGAATCTGTAGTATATCATCAAAATCACGGCTGTCTAAAGTTTCAGACAATGTCTTTCGACTAAATGCTTCAGGCAGAGGATGAAACGTCGTTTCATGGCACTTACGGAGTAAAAATTTCAAAAAACTCGTATGAATACTAACATGAATTTGAAAAGACTTCCATTACTACAAAGATAGGAATGCTTTCGTGCTCTTTCTCGTAATTTAACACGCACATTTGAATCCTAAACACGAGAAAATGGAATGAAAAGAGGCAAGAAAAGAGTCATTTTGTCAGAAAAATAAGTTCAGTTTTTGCGACTCAGTTTGCAAGGATAACTTTGAGAAGCAAAGTTATTCAAGCAAAGTTGGAGACACGAAACAAACTAGAAGACAGATTTAAATCACTGGTCAACCGATGAAACTTTTCTCCGATTGCAGCCAATGCGTTTGACTTCAAATTACTATTAACGGTCCGATTTATCACTAGCAGATGGAGGTAATGACGAGGAAATTTAATATGGGGAAAGTTGTGCCGAAGAACGAATTCTCGTAATTCAACAAATCGTGACCAGACTAACCGTTCGAACGTTTCGAATCTTTGAAATATTTCGATCCCTTGCTACATGTAAATTGCATACACGAAGCATGGTACTTTGATATACAAATGATAAAATGCAAATTTTCGACGTTGAAGGATTTTTTAGCCGCAACGTGCATTTTTTTTTTTTTTAATACTTAATAGTTCCAAGAACGAATCTTTTTTGAGCTGTGAAGAAGTTCTTTTCGTTAATTATTAAGAAAATATACACGCCTTTTGTGAAAGTAAAAGAAAATGTTACATTTGCTAAAAGAATAGACCAATCTTTTCTAAAAATGATAAAACTTGATCTATGATTTGCGATTAAGAAGAAGAGGGAGTGTATTATCTTGAAGATAATTTGAAAAGATTTTTTGTCAAATGTTAATATAACATCAATAGTGACAGTAATCTGCGGACTATAAATGTTCGCTTTTCTACAGTACATTTGAATTTTAAAAGAGTATTATTCAAATTTTTGGTAAATTCTTGAAATATTAAATATCTGATTTATATTATACAATCTACTTCGACATCGTTTATAATTAACAGTAGATTAAATTTCATTTTATGAGGTTCATAAAATATCCATACGGTAATAAAATGTTTTAGGAGCGGATTATTAAAAGAGAACAATATAAAAGATATAACAATATTTTTGTCTTTATTTTAAAAACAAAATACTGGATTGAGAGAATATTTCAAAACTTTTCACATGATAATCAGACTAACAATGGATACACTTTCATCTAGCATTCATTATTTTCCATCAAAGATAATGAAATAAATATCAAAAAGTCCTGAAGGGTCAAAATTATTAAGCGTCTGCACTTCATGTTACGTCCTATCTTCTATTTTCCTAATTTTTTTTCGAAATACAAACTAAACCAGCCAGAGATACTGGTTTAATTTCTCGCCGAGTAGTTTAATTCAGAGTCGTTGAAAATCCGCAAATTCCCTTCTGTTTCATTGTACTTACATAGCCCCGTCTATGGTAACAAACGATCTGGCCAGAAATTAGCCTCCAAATTGTCGGCAACAAATTCAGAAACACCCCATAAGCGCAAAAACGAGTCGTAGACGTGGTAGCCGACTTTTCCGAAGCGCTTGTAGTTTAAACGAATAGCCTGGAGCGCGGGCCGAATAATTTCAGGGTGAAAGTAATTTCCCAGCATGAAAAGGGTGGCCGATACTGTTGCATTTCAATGAATGTTGCTTGCTACGTCGAAATCTTTCGAGAAGTCTCGTAATGTAAACGATTACATTATTACGCAGTTTTTAACATTTTATAACGCGAATGTGCGTGCACTTTGCGTTCGACATGCTACTGTGATATAAATGGGGGGATATATGGAGGCCTAAAGTTGTGTACAAGCAAACAGGAAATCATTCTTTGTAAAAGAATAAATTTTTCTATCCCTCCAAAGTTTAATTTTCGAGAAAATCGAATTTTAATTCAGGAAATTACGTGGAAAATGAATTTGTTCGTTTTCAGGAGTATTCTCTTAGTTTAGGTAATAAATACAGTTCAAGTAATACGTATAATAATAAATACATATTTATGCGTAACGTTTGATTTGATTTTCCATTCAATTAACATCGTTCCTCCAAAGCGAAAAAACGCGCCTTTGAAAAACCTCGTACGTGAACACCATTGTGTCAAAACCACATAGGGAACAGTATCCTTTTCAACAAACTTCCGATTGATCATCGTCGGTAACTCTGCGAAACTTTGGCAATTTTTTTTTAGAGACGATCCAACTGAAATTCTCAGCAACAAGTGTTGGATGTACAAGTGCTGGCCGCGTCGTGGGTCGTGACCATTATCTGTGATTCAGTTCTCTTTTACTCGTCCGTCTCTCTTCCTCTCTGCTCCTCTCTTTTTCTGCCCTCTGTACATTCTCATTGTGCCAGTTGAAACGAACTATTATCATAGAACAGAAGACCATCGTCGGCTCCATATCACTTGGATGGTTAATCCGATCTCACGTGCGCGCGTACACGCGTTTTATCGAACAGAGAGCACTTTGGTCCCAGTACTAATAATGTCAGATGCAACGGGACACTCCGTGAAGTGCATCGATATGCGATCGTGACGCTTCGACGTAATATCGTGCAGGGTGTATGCAGTTAATTCAGAACGAAAGTCGACGGTTTCGTACGAGCGGTGATTTCTTGTTGTTTAATGTTGTTTAATACGCGAAAGAAGTGCTCCTACATACTAAAACAATGAATTAGAAATTTGAAAGAAATTTGAGTGTCAATGAGGATCAATAATCCAATTATGAGCCTTGTAAACGAACCTAATCTCGTCAGTAGGGATTTTATGAAAAATATAGAGGCGCAAAAGTGCACATAATGCACGTAATATGCAATTCTAATGCTCCTTTTAATATTTAAAATACCTAGATTCTATTTTCTTTAAATTATATTCACAAAAATATTATGAATATTCGAACTCATTTCTTGATCAGCTGTATAAATTAAAATTAATTATAACAACGTTAATTTTGATAATTAAATTGAATGACAATTACAAACATTACTTCTTCTTATGACAAACAAATATATGAAAATAAGATTTCTTCTCCAGATTGTAAAACCAACTTCACTTTCGACTACCTGAAACAAACACATTCTGATTGGAAATCATCGGCATTAAAATTTTTGATTTAACAGTGACGAAATACAAATCACGAGGGAAGTAATTTCTTTTTGGTATTTAGACGTTAGTGTCAGTTGATTGGAGATACGATCCCATTAAGGATCTGGCCAGCTTGGTCGAAATTAATGCTAAAATATTCTGCCCACTCGTTGTTCAACTTCCGCAAGCCTGGAACTGCTGGGTGAACGTTGTCCCGAAATTTCATCAGAGATCCAAATACTATATAATCCTTTGTCACTTGAATTTATCCTGAATGCACGATGTAGCTACTGATCGTATAAAGTAAAATAAAGCTTTATCCGGATTATGATCTTCGTAAAATGGACGTTCAAGTAGCAATTTTATTTGGAAGCCGAAAAATATTCACTCCCCTTTGTTGTATTTTCTTGAAGCGTACGATCTTCAAAATGTGTTCTCAAGTTTCTATGTCTGAATACTTACACCAATAATCATAATTTTATGCAAGTATTCGTTATAATATTTAATAAAAATAATTCCCTATTTAAATTTTGTTTCTTTTCAGATTATCTTCATAAAAAAAATTGAACCCGACCGTTCCATTGAATAACGATTTCAAAAAAGAATAATTTACTAATTACTTAAACAAGAATAATTTATTTCTGCAGTATAATGATCTTTATTCAGCTCTACGAACATTTTATAAATCGATCTTCATTGCCATCTGATACTTGGTTTTTCTGTCATTTGTCATCCAAATTCTTTCTTTCTCTCTCTCTCATAAAATGTTAATTATCGCAAAATATGGTTATCTGGATTTTGCTCATCTGCATTTCCTCATATAATTCAATGAAGGTGCCACTGAAGTAGGTAATAAATATTCACGTGTTAAAACTGTCTACACTCTGCACGAGCAACCATTCGAACAATAATCCTCTTTATATCATGCTGTTATGCTGCATGCATCCTGAGAAGTAACAAATTTATTGCTTGTACCAGCGTATTTACATGTTTCAGTGAAATTGGAAATTCTAAAACTGCTCGTAATTCGTTCTTTCTCAACCATAAGAGTCAATGAAAATTGCCAGAATTTTTAAAGATATTTCTAAAGAAACTTTAACATTAAATTTTAATATTAAAATATACTTTTAATATACATAAAATTTCATGGGAACAATTTATTTACAAGTTCGACTATAGTGTAAATCCATATTACAATTAGTTCATAACTGTAATTTAACTAACTAAAAGGAAGATATTCAAAGAAGGGTAATTTCTTCAGTTAAAAGGAACGAACTTCTCCAATTGAAAAGATTTAAAAGACAATAATTTTTTTCGATCGAACACATGCTGAAACGTTTCATTCGTCGAGGCAGTCGAATCAATCCAAACGAAGTATTTTTTTTTTTTTTTTTGAACAGACATTTCGCGTGACCCACATGCAACGCACGTTTTGAAAATTCCGCGATGCGAGAAGAGAAAAGAAAGAAAAAAGCAAATGGAGAGGACCGTTAATTCGTAAGCGAAATTACAAACGTAGGTCGTGCTGTGCGTGCAGCAGCCTCATCCCTGTCGGCACTCGAATCGTGCAATCGATATATCCGACGAATAGAATTATAAAGTTAACGTAGCTACACATTTGGATCGGTCGTAAATTTCCAGCTGGGTGAATCAGCAATCTGGAAATCCGGACGAGCCGGCACGAGGGCAGAATCGAGCTTGCCTGTTTGTCAATTTGAACGGAAATGGAGCGCCTGATGCGCGTAGTTTTTCCTTGTTCGGATTGCGAAGAATCGATTCGAGAGCTTTTCAAGTAGAGGAGATGAAAATCGTAGGTACGATTCATCCGCGCTGTTTCATTGCGAGCTCGTTTCGAAGATGGATTTCATTTTCATTCTCAGTTCTTAATCTGGCATAAAATTCAATTTGAAATTGTAACATAAAAGTATATATAAAAGTCGATTGAGGAAAGTAGAAAATTAATATTTGTTTATGTGAAGATACAATACTACGTTAATTTCTGAATAGTTCTCGAGTATAAACATACGACGACAAACGTTCATACGCGAAATGTTCTAATCAAGAAAATCAACATTGATATTAACAGCGTATACGTTAGAAGATCTATCACACACAGAACGTGTACCCAAAATCTTAGCTATCAATGTATACGTAAGGAGAATTAGTAATCTTTAAAACAGACATTTTTTATTAATGTGAATAATAGTCATCAATCCATCTGGCGATTATCCTGTGCCATTTGTCTTTTAAACTTTCTCCTGTCAACATTGATATTAACAGCATATACGTTAGAAAATCTATATATTTCACACACAGAATGTGTACCCAAAATTTTAGCTATCAATGTATACGTATGGAGAATTACTAATCCTTAAAACAGACATTTTTTTATCAATGTGAATAATAGTCATTGATCCATCTAGTGATGGATTATCTCGTGCCATTTGTCTTTTAAACTTTCTCTTGTCAGCTACTGCATGTATAATAGTATTAACTTCTATCTCTAGTTTTTCAACGCTTCTTTGATGTTATATTGTATATTTTGTATATTTTGTAACTATTTTAATATTATTTGTATCTAATGTAATAATGATTTATGTTTAGTATTTAATGTCACAAGTGGATAAATAGTATGTAGGTCTACTGTATTAATTCTATCTACCTCTTTGTTCACACACGCAAGCAAGCTATTAATCCCTGAACATACAGTTACATATTACGCTTCTAAAACGTAGAAATTCATTAGCCTCTTTGATCAAATATTTTAAAAGGATTTCATAGCAGATGTGATATTAATAGATTAACACTTCGAAATTCGAAATAACTTTAAAAATACAAGAATTCTTTTTTCCACAAGTATAAATCCACAGATTTTTATAAAAGTATAATTCCTGCAAATGGAATTTGTAAATGCATTCTGATCGACAGAGATTATATAGAAATTTCATATTATTATATTTTTCATTATTTCACTTTTGAAAGTACCATTTGAAATATAAATTTGATTTAATATTTCAATATTTAACAATAGATTTTGAATTAATAATAATCTGAGCTTGATCTTCCAGAATTAAGTTTCTTTTCAGTTCCAGACCCATCGTCTTGGTCAATGTAAATATTAATGCACGAAAATTTATGCTAAGCACTCCGAAACTATAATTACCAAAGCGCTTTAGTAACATTACGCGTGAGCTAGAATTTGGAACTTCTAATTCCCTATATTCTAACGAAATTAAGGATGTAGATCCAGAATTATTGAGAATTATTCACGTAATGTTCTTGTAACAGTTGAGTGTTCATTTATTTATCAAAGCTGAAGAAAATCTTCTGTTTGTCTGACAGAAAGTGTAAACATTTTACAATATATGATATATATATTGTATGATCAATATATTATATATATATATTATCAATGTTCTTAAACCGTGTATTAATCTTAAATAAAATATTCTTTAAAAATTAATTTTAATATATCACTAAAAGGTTGAAATAAATCTTTAAATAATAATTTATTAGGACCTTTTCGATTTTGTATGTAACTTAAAATTTTTCGTTCAAATAAAGTTAAAAATGCAACTCTTAATATTACTATAATATTAATATAAAATGAAAACTTCGATTCATATTCAAGTTCTGTAATATCCGATTAATACTTACACGTATATGAACATGATCAGAGTTTATATATATAGCAGTGCTGATGAATTTCAAAGTGCTTAATTTACACGAAATCAATATAAGTACATTTCCGTAATCTGCTTTTATAATATAATTATAGCTTTCTGTAATATATATAAAAATTTAAATCAAACACATGTCACATCTCTAAATATAGTTTACAATTTAACTATAAACTATCTCAATATTTTATATTCTCGCTAAAATTATTATATAAATGGCTAATATTAGTAAAATTATTATGATTATTTCCCTTTCCTTCGTGTTTGCAATACGCCAAAACCTTATCTAAACTTAATTCCAAACACAAAGAATTAGTTGCGATGCGAACTACAGACATTCATCTTTCATCGTCTTTCATTTGATCGCAGTATTGCACAAGTGGAGTTAATTATCAACAAGTGAGGAAATGCTAATTGTAAGCGTAAAACACGAAGGAAATCATGTACTTGTCATATCAGCGACGTACATCTTAGCAATAACACGTCTTTCAAGTCGAGTAACCAACTTATCTGCGAGCAGCAATTTTCCGACCATTTACGATGCATACGCGTATACGATGGCGCGCAGATAATCGTCTGAATGTATCCTGAAGTGCTCTAATCCCAGCCAAATTACCATACCGAATGTTCTCTCTCAACGAACGTCTCGCTCTAAATATAATTTCATTTTCGAGCAAATGAATAACGCGTGTCCCGCTCGAAAGAATGCGTATCAGCATAATTTCGATGATATTTCGTGATTGAACGTACCGTCACATGCTTTTTGCTTCTCAGATCGCTATGCCACCGGGTGAATGAATCAATTTCAATAATCTTGCTGAAGGAAACGTTGAATATTACGTTGAACATAATAACTGCGTTTTTCTTGGAAGCAGTAATTATAAAAGTAAATGTACAAACTACCGTTTGACGGAGTGAACTGTTAATTTTTATTCATTTTTTGAAAGGATAAATGTTTCTAAAGTCTACAAAATACACACACAAAGCGTCAAAAGATAGAAAGTGTCGAATGTAGAGAACTCATTATGGTATTTCTAGCCAATTTCCGTTTCTTCAGTTAATTTAGCGTTGTAAAAATCAATTATACCAGAGAGAGAGAGAGAGAGAGAGAGAGAGAGAGGGAAGTAATATAAAGTCTAATTAAGCATAAAATTCCTCTTACATCTTGCTACGTTTTAGTAACAATTAGCAAGATTAATTCAAGTTGTTTCTTGTCGTTTCTCATTAAGAAACACGGAAGGGAAACACATTTCTGTTAAATTAATCATCGTTTGCATCTTTAACGTTTCAGAAATAATCGTACATAGAGGAACATTCATTAATCTTCTCCTTATCAGATTAGTAATTTATAATCAGTAAATTTTTATGCATTTTTGAGAGGATGAACGTTTCTAAAGTCTACAAAATACACACAAAGCATCAAAATATAAAGAGTGTCGAATGTAGAGAACTCATTATGGTATTTCTGGCCAATTTCCGTTTCTTCAGTTACATACACAGCAGAAACATAAAGTTGCGCGAGAATTCGTAAATTATTGGGTTATTCTTAGCGCGTGCAATTATATTTCTGTCTCAGAATAGCTCGAACAACTGAAATAAAGTTTGCAATAAAACGATTATAAATTCATTCGCCTCTATCTCGCACTCTGAAACTTTTTTTGAAAAATTTTTCCCGACGTCGACTCTCGCATTCACGCTGGAAAAGTCATTTTTTATTCTCTTGATACTTACATCGTTCGCCACTTCAACTATTTAATTATTAATGGATCTATCAAAACTATGCTCATCAACTTTAAAACGCGCATTCCACGCATCCCGGGCCTCCGTGCCAGCCGAATTCACTTTCCATTCGCATTTCAGGCTATATTGTACATACGATACATACACCTGAATATCGATCCACCTTCGAGCATCGAGCATTCCGCGAGATGAACATTCCTGAACATGATATTCACATTCAATAGATGTAATGAATTCTAAGAGATTCTAGTATTCGAACAGTAATCGAACGCGATTGTATCGGCGGATTAATTCCGCACAATAAACCTGGAATTAACTGACGAATCCAATAACTCGCGAACATGCGAGTCCGTGGAAAATTAAAGCGGCGTTGTTTTTCCACGAGATTTTTAACACGGGAAAAATTTCGCAACGAATTTTTTTCTTTTTTCTGCGAACGTTCGTTCTTCGAATGGATTTTCGATGTATCCACTCTCGGGATTTCTCATGACATCCAATTTTTACACATTTCTACATGATTCTACAATTTAATATTTGCGATCTATCGAAATATATTTCCCGAGGTTTATTACCCGAAAGATAATTTAATATCTGCACTATGAATTCTTACGATATTCTCAATTCTCACGAATATTCCAGCGACTTATTATTCGACGTACGATTTAATATTTCTGAGTCTCGTAAGAGACTGTGCAGTTTAATATCCGAGTGAGTGTTCCGAAATATTCTACAATTTATTATAATTTGGAGGGAAATTTAATATTTGCAAAATTCTTCGGATATTTTCGAACCAGATCTCCACCGGAGCTAATTTTCAGTTTGACGTCATTACCGTGCACGGTCTGGGATAAATTCTGGCTTCAGTTCTAACGTCTACCTGGCTGGCGAATTTCATTCCATTCGCGCATTTAATAGGATTAGAATTATAATTGAAGATGATTAAGCGCGTTAAAGAACGTTGGAACGAGTGGCGACGAAAATATCGTTTGCAGAACGCACGTTTTCATCCGATTTCATTTTTCTCTGAAGTATGGGGACGAGGATTATTCATTCTGCATATCTTTATACAAAGTAGCGGAAATCATCTATCGCTATAGAGTTTCTCAGCAAACTTCGAGAACTTCGTCGCCTTCGTACGTAGGTGCACGAATGAAACGTGAATTTCTAATCTACGCCAAATTACGAACTTTCCCAGACGGACTTTAATAGGCAAACTATCTCGTTAGAGTGACTTAAACTATTATTTATTGCTCCTTAGTTCGGATCGATCGGGGCAGAATTCGAAAATTATTTTATAATTGAATCGTGCTGCAGATATATTTTTATCTGACGAACGATTCAAACTGGAATCTCTTAGAAATTACAACACCGTTTATGATTGACGATGAAACTAGCAAACTAAATGAAATAATATAAATTAGAGTGAGCAAGTCGCAACTGAGATTACTGGGTAATATAAGAATTGAGTATAACAGACAGTGAAGAATTTGTACCGTTTTTTTTTTTTTTTTTTTTTTTTTTTTGTATAAAGAATGAAAAACTGTTTCATTTCGGTGGAAAGACACAGGCATTCTGTAAATTTGCTCCGAATAAAAGAAACTGTGTATTTGTATCGATTCTTAATATCACGGAGCAGTGAGCAAGGGGACAATTTCTTATTGGTTAGTTACGTTCGTTGGTTGAATCACTCATGCGTAACTGTAAGCACAAATATATCGCTTGGCAAATGAAACATTGAAAACCCCGTCTATGACGCAGTTGGTCCATCACACCTCTTCCTTACTTTCCCAATACGAAAGATTCTACGTTCTGAGAGAAAATTGCGCAAAGTTCAAAATCCATCTCCACCTAATAATAATTATCAGAGATGTATCACCAATAATTTCGAATCTAATCTCCTTCAACGTAGATTTCTTACAACAGCATGGTGACTAATTTTCTGACTAGCTCTTTATGTTTTGTTATTTATTAAATTATTTATTATTTAATTATTAGGACAGACTAGTTCACAAGATAAATTTCTTGGAACAGCATGGTGCAAATGAATCGCTATTCAGGATTATAATAAATCTGTTTGTCACAGCTAATGATACAATGATGCGTAGAATGTTTTTGTACTCTAGAAACCGGAAGACTGATTGACAATTTATTTCTTCCATTCAAAAGTATCATCAAGCAATTCTCGGTTAGCTCCTGAATTTTGACGCACTTGAACATTAAACTATGCGGACGCGCTCAACTATTCCGTTTGCCATCTTACACCTGCAAATACGTGTAATTAACTATGTAGAACTTGCGACTCGGCCAACAGCTTACGCGACGAGCTTAAATTTCATTTACCAACTCTTCAAACTCTTTTGAAACTTAATTGTTGTCCTTTCGTTTGTGCGCTTTAATTTTCTCCTGTAACCTCTACACTTTTCTGCACGCTTTCTCGTTTCTTGTCGACGCGAGTCAACAACGAGTGAAAAATTTTACACTTACAAGTGTAAATTTTTCCATGTGTATCATGCATACAGAAGCATATTATTGTACAGAAACTCAGTCGAGAAGAATAATACGAAGTAGACGAATGTTAGCTGTAATGGGCGAGTAATAACGCGCAGTAATAGAGACACTTGTAAACAATAATACGACATAATATCGTACAGTCCCTTTAAGATCGAGATTCCGGGGCTACAAGTTTTGGGTTCCAGAGAAATTCAACCTTCTGGACTAGTTCCAAGTTCCCAAGACACAAATCCTACGTGTCTACGGAGCTATGTAACACTTGTAAGTGCCAGGTCTCCGAGATCTACGTCTGAGTTCACAGGACTTGGGTCCGGAGACATTACGGACATCAATTATTGGACTAATAACATATAGAGGGCTCGGAAACCAACTCGAAATTACAATCGAAATTATCTATATGCTATGCAGATTTCGTGATGCAAAATTTCCAGTCGACGAAGTGTTAAATCTCTGTTTTTCATTTGTGGGAGATTTGGAGGTATAAAAATGCGTAGAATGTGCAGCATTATTTACCTTATTGTTGTATTCGCAAAAATACGAATTTTTCACGAATAACAGCCAGTCAAATAACAGTTATTTAATTTATTTTAGCTATTTTAATTTAATAACCATTCGACCAAAAGTTTTGACAACGAAATATTGTATATTGAATATTTTTACGTAGAAAAGTAATTTGTAATGGGCTTTTCCTGTGTCAACTAATGCAATTTTACAAATCCCTGAATGTAGTCAGTTCACTTGTTGTCTTTTCCTTTTCTTTCATTCACAACTTTATCAATAACAGATCGGATCATAGGAATCTCCGAAATCTAAAGATGTATTTGAATGCGTATTTGATGGTGGTAGTTTTTCGTATTCGCTGTGTAACTTCGAATATAAATTTCTGTGTAATTTCGTGAAATTACATTTGATATATGGTGGTGAAACCACAACTCTTACACTCGTCCTTACAGTGGACAAAACTTTGTTCATTATTCATTTTCCTGTTCCATCGTGTACACATATGTATATACGTATATGTGCATATGTATATTGCTTCAACTAGTTTCCTTGAGTTATATCTCGTATATCATCGAGTCGTGTTTTTTATAATTCTGTTACTGATGTTTATTCGCCTATGCCGTACCTTAGTAATGTTTGAAGAATTTCGTTCTTTAAATTAAATCGCACACTGTACAAATAATTTTATATAATACTTCTTAGCGTGCAAATTTTATATTTTATATAATACTTCTTAATATTTTATATTTTATATAATACTTCTTAGCGGAGTAGCGTGCAAAAGTTTTTGACCAAATGGATTACCAATATATTATAATAGTTGAGATTCTTTTAAACGTTCTTAGTTTCTTGGAATTTGTTCTCAGTTGTAAGAAATATTCTCAGTTCTTAGAAAATTGACTGGAATAAATTATTTAAAGAAATCACGAATCTACGACTAATATTCTTTCGTATGAACTCGCTTGTGTACAAGTAAAGTAGTTGAAATCATTGCCTAAGTACATGACACGTGATGTTTCATTTTAAACGTACATCAGAAACGTACATCAGACAAAAGGATCTTTTGTATTTTATTTTAAAAATAAAATATTCAGCGAATTCTCAAAATTTTCTCACTACTTAAATCTTCGATCAAAAATTCTTTTACTTATTCGCGTGATATCTTCGACAAAATTGTTCGAGAAAATTGTTCTTTTCTTCACAGAAACTCGTATGTCTTTCAAGAGATAATTCCGGTTTGATTTCGATTTAAACGAATTTCTTTCCAATACGACGCATCATTTGATTTCTTGTTGGACACCCGATATGTTTGCAGGAGATCCCGATTTATACTAACTCTGTAATAAACTTGGAAATAATTACACGGGATATACGGTGTCCGCGTGATCCTGCGAATTCGATGCGTTACACGCGGCCGTGTCCTTGTTACCAAACATAATTACTTTACAGCCATAGACCACGGTCCTGTAATAATCTAGAAATTACTTAGCACACGTGCACGTGGAATATTTTGTTAATTGGAATTTCCATGAGAGAATAGAAAATATCATTTTCGTAGGAAATATCGGGATTTGGGCCAATTAAAATCTGTGGCTTTATCTTTCATCTACGCAGCTACCTTGAACCACTGAAATTCGTGGTTTCTGCTTCAGATCCCTGAATAATAGTGTTACTGTCAGATACGTATTAGGGTAACGTCATCAAAGAATCATTCAATTATAAGTTTATACTTGGAGTTACCAACACACGCTTGTCGTATTTGGTAGACTCTTGGCATTCGACATAGTATAACTATTTTACGATGTATGGTTATGTTAGACGAGAAGATTCATTATGAAAGACGAGAACGAGGATTTATATTTCTTTATACTTGTATTTATGTTACTTTTCAATTCAAATATCTCTTAATTATTTGTGATATTTCGTTATTTAATTCTTCTTTCAGGATTTCTTTTTCTATCGTTTACATTAAATTATATTACAATAAAATAATGAGGCCACACGAAATTAGGAATATGTATAATATCTATATAATTATTTGCAACGTCAGTATTTATAATATTCTATAGAAGATACTGTTACATTAACTCTTGGATAAGTAGCTGTATTAAGTATTGGTTTAATATACGTTATTGTCGTTCTGCATCAACGTGTTGCACATTTGAATTACACCGTGAAATTATTAGTATCTAAGTCCTGTACGTATTTGGTATTCACGTTAGCTCGACAATATTATGGCAAATCTAACAGTCAGAAAAGATTCAATATATATAGTGCTATCGTCACATTCGAAACCGAAAAGAAAGAAAAACATCATTAAAATTTGCGGAATTTTCAAAGACAATTTAAATTCGAAACATAAATTAAAAAATAGTAAATTTGCCAAAATTTCTGATTTTCAAGTGGATTTCCGTGCATTTATTTGAAAATGAATGAACATGAACGTATAAAATATCCAAAAGATAACGTAACAATTTGATTTCTTTTCCAAGTATTTTTTTTTTTCAACACGCTCGTTAAGATGTGAACTTTAAATACCATAAGCATCCGCGGTTCAGCTATCTGTCGTGCAAATTTAACATTTCCCGCGCAGACGTTCAAACTCGATACTTCACGATACTTTGTTAATTTTGAGTAATCCTCGACGCGCGTAATTTCGTCGGATAATTATCTGTAACCGATCATCGTACGTGCGATTCGATTCAATTGAACTTCCCACAACCATTAATCCCATCGTACGGAAATTATTGGTTATTCCCGTTTCCAAGTGCCCTCATCTTGACATGGTCAGCATTGACTCTCACGACGGTCATCAGTATTGAGTCTTATGAATCTATTGTTGATCATGTCGAGTGTTACAGGTCGCCGATATCAGTTTCTGCGACACGAATAGCATCAGTGTCGAGTCATATGACACGGATGTCGTCGATGACAGGGGCCATAGCTTCCGGACTTGGCTTCATCTCTGGTCTCAGGTTCGACCGTTGCTCTCGCAAACTATAATTTTCCATCTACGTAGCATGATCTTGACGACGCGGCGCTTCCTCGGGCGCGTTAGGCCAATCACTATCGATCGCTGAGGGCCTTGAAGCGAACCACTCGATATTCAGTATCCAGTATCTCGTGGCTTTAACACCGACATGTATGTAGCTTCATTTGGAAAAATAAATTAGTATCACAGCATATTGCGTACAATTGTGGCTTTAAGATCTCGTTACCATTCTGTCTTGCCGATTCAGGCAGAATTTTCCACCGCAGCATTACTAATGACGAGAATTGAAATCAAGAAAAAATATGGACAGTGTCACCAGATCTGTTTCGAGAATGATTTATTGAATTGAACGTGGTGGCGCTTCATCAATGAGAGAACACACAACGATTTAAAACAGAGATTCATGAAAATTTAGAATCATTCATATTCGACTACAACATTCGTTTAAAAGCGTTAGAAAAAATTATTCAACGAAGAAACTTGAGCCGAGAAACGTGAGAGAAAAATAATTTTAATTAATAATTAATTATTATTTACTTATGTATGAATAATTTTTATTTATAAAAATAAATTATTATATTATCATGAATAATTATTTATTATTATTTATTTATAGATAAATAGTAAAATAAAATCTGCCCTGCAGATTTTCATGCGTTTCGTGGAAAATTTAACAACGCGAAAATAATATTTAACGTCAACTGTTGCAAATGAGAGCAATTCATCAAACAGTCAGAACACTTACAAATGTATTATACATGTACATACTTATCTGAATCGTAATTAGCAACAAAGATACTGCTGTTTATGACAGCTTCGCTGCAGAGATACAAAATTCATCGTTTTCTTCGACAACCTCTGGCCTCGTCTTGCTGTCCTAGAACTCTAGCGCAAACGAACCGGATGAAATAATGATCGAAGGAGGAGACGATACGAGCGTACGCTATCCGCGGAACAGGCATAAAATTTAATTAACGAACTACTCGACGGCACCGTTCACCCGGCGACAAGTTCAATCTGTATAATCACGAAATTCTAATCTTCGTGACAGTACTGAGCGCAGCAGGAACTGAACTTTGCATGTTCAGGCTGGTAACGAAAATTGACAGAGTGTGAGTGACAAGCCATTATCACGCCAACGCCATACGATCGACAGTTTATCGATCAAAATATTTCGATAGTCGTGCCCTCTGTTCCTCGAGAGGCAGACGTCCGTTTTAATTCGAGGAGTCGAGCTCTCTTTGTCCCTGTCCCTGACACTTGCGCATATTCCTTCTTCCTTTCGTTCCAGACGAAATTTTAACTTATAACGTTTGTTACAATGAATTATGCACCTATCTGTAGGCGATGCAAATATTTTTTTCATCAGGTTCAGTGTCACGTTCGGTAAACTTTGTATATTTGACAGTATTCTGTCAATGTTCATACAACTAATTATATAATTTTTTTAAATTTTACAAGTGTTACGAATTTTATGAATTTTATTAATTTTGGAAATGTTGTGAATTTTATAAATTTTATGAATCTCTGAAGATATTCGTCTAGTGAATATTTTTTTCATTAGGTTCAGTGTCACGTTCGGTAAACTTTGTATATTTGACAGTATTCTGTCAATGTTCATACAATTAATTATATAATTTTTTTAAATTTTACAAGTGTTACGAATTTTATGAATTTTATTAATTTTGTAAATGTTGTGAATTTTATAAATCTTATGAATTTTAAAAAGATATTCGTCTAGTAAATGCTTCAGAGCTTTACTTTTACACACAAAGATAAATTTTCCATTTTATCATATATACTTCTATTTTACATACTATAACCCATGTAAAGATATTATGATCAAGCCAGGCAATTACATTTGCAACTGTAATTTATCATTTGAAATACTTTTGAACAGTTTCTGCTACCCTTCTGTTTAGTCATTAATTCTGATTAATAGCAGACAATACATCATGATTCGATCAGGCTGTTCGAGGATTATTCAGCTTTGCAATTGAATGAATAAGAGTCCACGTTCCAGTCACGTTACGCTCGTAGACATAAATGATTGATTCTGTACTGCGTTATCAATAGGAAGTGCAATTACTTCGTGTGACGTTATTGTGAAAGATGGTTCCCTTTGACTTTTTCTAGCTTGAAATCGTAATTTTTATCAATGGTCCTTTTCAACAGAGATTCTAAGAAATTTAACTTCTCTTAAGTACCGTAGTATAATCCCAGACCATTTGAAAGTAGATCGAAAATGAAACATCAATGAACTTTCTTATCAGTAGGCTGTGACAAAATACAATTTCAAATACTAATATAATTTAAATAAATGAAACCAACGTAAACAATTCGCACCATTAAATGTGCACTACACTTTGGATATTTCTATACTTTCTATAAACAATTGAAATTATTAAAATTTGAAGAAAAAATGGAAAGCATTGAAAGTTCCGATCAGACGACCCAAGTGTATTGAGAAGTGCAATTAAAATTCATTTGAAATTTCTTTCATTTAAAGACGAAAATAATTTTCATCGTTACAACTTGATAAAATAATAAAAGTAATAATCGTCGAATCGAAACGTTTAATTTTTCGCCAACACTCTAGGCTCTCTCCATGGCTCTCGGTTACAAAGCGTGCCGGGCCCATGAAGTAGCTGAGAAACGCTCGAAGAAATTTCAAATTACTGTGCTTTATCGTTCTGGGTCGGTGATTTTATTTGAGAGGATAAAGCACGGTGACGTTCGTGTAACAGGACAGGAATTTAATTTTTCTCTTCGCAGGAGAGAACTGAAGAAACTCGAGACCTCGATGAAGAAACGGCTAATTTTTTGATTCGACGAAGGAATCGTACGGGATGTGCGATTCTCTTTCAATATTCTCTGTTGAAACAACGAAACGAACCATCGATTTCGTATGGTCAACAACAGGAGGTGATAATAGAGGGATTCTCTTCCATTTCGATCGCCAAGTGAATCTCGAAATTCGATTCCTCGATCGCGGAAAAAAAGCGAAATTTTAGGAAATTTCACTTCTTCTGGATGTAAAACTCGAAAATCGTATTAGAATCAAAAAACCTGAAAAAATATTGGTTTTATATATGTGGTTGATCCACTATTCTTAAAAAGCAAAACAAAACAAAACAAAATGAAGAGGCAAGGTGTGAATTTTGTAATATTCTTTATTCTTAAATTAATAACTCATCTTCTTTGTCAAATTACAAATCGATTGTTATATTATTGTATATACTTCGAATTACAAATAATTTTCTCGAACTGTTTTCTCATAATATATAATAATTCTAATTATATAATAAATGTGATTGTTGCGTAATTATTACAATTATAAATGCACGAAGATTCAATCGTTATCCTCTTCACATTTTGAATCAATCTCGACCGACTTAACTTTAAGATTTTATCAAAGAGTACGAAAATTTCTTTCTCAAACTTCTGCTTCAAAATAATTATACGTATTATATTAAAATTTAATTTAGTTATTGATTGTTGCTGGTATAAATAAACCTTCAATGGTACTCTTTAATTTAGGATCTAGTCAGACCGAGATTGTGAAAATAATCACGAAGCTA
The DNA here is from genome assembly GCF_011392965.1 of Frieseomelitta varia. Lineage (NCBI taxonomy): Eukaryota > Metazoa > Arthropoda > Insecta > Hymenoptera > Apidae > Frieseomelitta > Frieseomelitta varia. The sequence continues at coordinate 1,147,679 of NW_025110018.1, read as the reverse complement.
CGAGATTTATTCCAAAGTCTTGGACACCCTATTTACATCGGTTTTCTCGAATTCGTTTCTCGCCGGGACAATCGAATTAGGCGCGTAATTAAGAGAGAGCCAGTGTCGCATGATCATTCGATCTGCGTCTGATTTAATTAACACGCCCCGATCTTACTTAGCTTCTTGACTCTCAAGCTAAATATTTTTGGAAGGCAAAATTGTTGTTCTATTTGTGAAGAAAATGTTATGCAAGAGAAAGAATATTAGAATCAATTTGATTGTTGTTTGCTTAGATTAAGTTTAGGTGTCGTTTTCACTTTCAAATTTTTATTAAAAGTCGTTCGACTTTTGCTGCAATTATGTTGTTAGAGAAATTTGGAAGGATGAACTATTATGATTGGCCCAACTTGGAACAAATCTAAAAAAATATATACTTATAGAAATTTAAAAACATATTTCATACAGATATATGTCAGATTTCGCAGATATCACAAAATTGTTTAAACAGCGAATTGTTTATGAACTAAAGTCTTGTTATTCAATAAAATTGTCTTTAACACTTGTTATTGGTATTTTAATATTAAATATATGTTTACGATAAATACATAGGTTTTTCAGATTGGTTTTGAATTTGATCGATCGTGACAGTTGTGTCTCATCATACTGTTAATGAGATTTCAAAACGTTTTACCTGGCATACTTCTATTATATAATAATATGATATATATAATATATATAATTTTTATAATTTTTATAATATAATATACTTCTATTGTAAATAATTAAATAAAAAAAAAATTAAATAAAGTATAAAAGGTACAGTGATTAGATATTGAGTAAAACGGATTAATTAAAAACTAAGAAAACTTTGATCCACAATAGTACACTGTTTTATCATCTTTTTGTTCGATTTATCAATCCCGCATGATCGTTTGGAACATCATTGGCTGCGATCGTTATCCTTTCCTGTTTACAGCGGTGACAAACGACATCGAACAGATCGGGCAGCGGTCTTTCCGCGCTTCTCGCGGTTACATAAATCTGCAGGTTTATCCGAATCCATTTTTCGGGCGGACAATCAAATCACGGGCGCAATTAGCGAAATGCAGTTTCGCCGCCGGCTGCGCGTGTAACAGATCGTATAAACGCGTAATCGCGCGATGTATCTATTGTAAAACATAGCAGACTGAACGATGTCGCTGCGCGCGCGCGCATATAAATTCGACACGTGCACGCGCGTTTCTGAATGAAATTTTATTCCCCGGGGAGAGACGAGGGAACATGGTGCAACGAAGAAATATTTAAAATTGCCCTTTATATACAGAATATTTAAAAAAAAAAGAAAAAAAAGGAAAGAAAAGAGTAGGAAATACTTTTTTCTTTTTTTTTTATATGGGGGTTTAGCATCGCATCGACTACGAGGTCTTTAGCGACGTGTTGAAATTATATCTGGTCTAGTAGTTGGGTTTCCTTTAGGTAGTTGATAATGTTTTTTTGTTATTTCTGGCAGATTAGAGCGGTGTTTTGGTTTAATCCATATCTACTTCTTATGTTTTGGTATTTTCTGCATTCATGTAGCAAGTGATGGGTGGTGATTTGTTGGTTGCAGGTGTTGCAGAAAGGTGGTTCTGTTTTGCTTAGGAGGTATTCGTGTGTGATCTTGGAGTGTCCGATTCGAAGCCTAGTCATAGCTATCCTTTCTTTTCTGCTTATATTGTTGTTTGGTATTTTTTGATAGAAAAAAGGTGTGTTATGTCGTGTATTTTTGGTTCTATTTGTCGTAGTCCAAATTCTGTTCCATTCTTCTCTTTCCGCTTTGGTCGTTGAAGCTAGTAGGTCTTGGTGTGCGATTGGGATGTAGGAAATACCTGGTTTACCATTTTCTTTTTGATTCTTTTTGAATAAGCATTAACTGTGACATAATTATCAGTTGAATTACAATTGTAATAATTTTGATGTGATTCTAATACGTTGTGTTAGACTATTTTATATCTATTAATATTTGTCAGTCGTTTGTAAAATTTACGTTCCTTCGGTTCGTTGATCTTCATCTTCTTCAGTTCAAAAGAATTGAATTTTCCAAACTGTAATTCAGTCTCTATCTGATGACTGACTCATGATCTGTTTATCCTTTCGAGTCGGTGAAAATGCTACTTTTAATTATTTATTAGCATTTCGATTTATATTACATATATATAACAAAAGTGACGTATCTATACGAGTCGAAATTTGATTGATATCGTTTTCAAGGTGCCTCTTATGAAAAAATCGTCTATGCCGTCTCGTTTGCACAACAATGTAACGCTGGTAGCTGAAAGAGAAACGATAATGCATGGAATAATGAGAACGAAGATAATTCTTCCTCGTATTCGGTTGTTTTTCCGCGAGGAATTCGTTTTTACGGCCGTGTGCATTACAGGCTTCACGATGATTGAAAATTACCGAGATTTGATGGTTTTTATTTCCATCCTTCCCCCTTTCCTCTTTATTATTTTTTTCTTCTTCTTTATTCTTTCTTTTTTTTTTTTTTTAACGCTCGCACTGCTTCCGCTGAAACCCCACAGCGATGTTTTCCAATTGCGAGCAACTTCGATCGTGATTGAATTTAAAATGGAATCTCGGTGGTAAAGGTAATGGTAATCCTGGTGTTTTCGATTGAAACGCAATCTAGATTAATATCTTGCGGCGAAATCATTTTAATCCTTTCGCTTTGATATCCGCTTCTATTAAAATTAATGTTGATCACCCCGTTGTCGGGAACTTGAAGCGCACGGAATGTTCGTTGTTATTTAGCGGCAATGAATCGGGTAAATTTTTTTGTCGAAGCCAGCTGTTCGACGGATATTCGATTATCAGCTTGCTTCCCTCGTATCGTATCACGCCAATTTATTACTATTAAATTACTGCAAATATGAATTACCTATGCAACATTTTAATACGTTACTACATTACTACATACTAATATTTAATTATATTTACTATGATGATATTAATTAATATTAAATGGTGATTCATAAATATTGATGTTTAATAGTGATATTTGTAATAACACTAATTGTGGTTTAATAACAAGTAAATTATTTAATAAATTAATATAATGTGGTATGGAGGAAGCAAAATAATCCGTCAAATACTATAATATTACTTGATAGATATTTAATCATCCTGTTTTTGTGTATCAATTTAATATTTATTCATTTTTTTATTTTATTTAAAAATTTTATATTTCTTCTAACTGAATGAATTCGGCAAACACTCTCAAACTCAAGTGCTAGTGGAATTTTAAAATTGAAAGAAACTTTTTAGAAGAAGGAAAACTGCAAGTGTCATTTACTGTATTCTGCAGTCTTCAAATATTAATCACTAGATTACCAATTTCTTTACATTTAATGTAGAAATCCGTACAACATACAAAACGAATTTCTGTTTAGATTCGATTCCATTGTTTATCTGCACAGAAACATTAAAATATTTAAGTACTCACAACTAATTACATCCCTCGTGACGCAAGCAATCGCACGACAATTAAAAAGTCAAAAAGTTTAAGCAATTTAGATTCTATTCCTTTATTTACCCTGTAATATTAGATATTATGTTAATACTAGATAGTACTAGAAATATTAAAATATTAAAATATTCACAACTGAATAATACTGATAATACCAGAAATATTAAAATATTCACAACTAAATAATGATAATACTAGAAATATAAAAATATTAAAATATTCACAACTGAATAATACTGATAATACTAGAAATATTAAAATATTAAAATATTCACAACTGAATAATACTGATAATACTAGAAATATTAAAATATTGAAATATTAAAATATTCACAACTAAATAATACTGATAATACTAGAAATATTAGAATATTAAAATATTCACAACTGAATTATACTGATAATACTAGAAATATTAGAATATTAAAATATTCACAACTGAATTATACTGATAATACTAGAAATATTAGAATATTAAAATATTCACAACTAATTACTTTCCTCATAACAATAAATCACACGGCAATTGAAAAGTAAAAAAATTTAAACACCACTCGCTGTTACATCCCAATTTATTTACCAATGAAAAGAAATTTTCTAAGTGGAAACCTTTTAAAAACCGAGGTTTTTATTTAATTGTTAAGAAGTCCAGATGACATTAATTGTTCTCGATTAGATAAATTCGTAGTCTTCTAGAGAAGTCGAGAATTTCCACAAGAAATTCCGCGTTTGACAGGGACGTGTCTAAGATATCGAAGAAATAAAAGTCTTCATCCCTCCTCAGATCGAGTTCCCGAGTAACTGGTCGAGTAATTGTTCGACAGGGCACGAAGAAGTCGCGTTACAGGTGCGTTGCACTTGGCCTCCCTCGTTAAATCAGTTGAAGGAAACCACTTCGGATTGCTCCGGCTTCGGATTCCCGTTTTTCTAGCCGGCGCGGCGCCTCGTCAAAGGAAGTCGCTTTAATCCCTCGTCGCTGCGCGGCCCTCGTTCCGCTTGGGATTTAGTTTTTGCCAAGATGATTGAATCACGGGCGTGATTAGCGAGGTGGAACTTTGATCGTCACCTTAACTCAGCTGGGGAAAAGTGGTCAATTAGATTAGCGGTTTCCCCCGCGTTTTTCGTTAATTTACGCGTCTTTGTTAAGAACGAAAACCAGCATCATTTGCAGACGTTTGTGCAAATTCATGTATACGCGGGGCGCGATTGAAGAAACGGAGCTTCCGTTAGAAATTCGGTTGCTGTGTATAATCATATACTGAATGTAATTACATTGTATATTATTATATTATATACATATTATTATATTATATTATATATTTATGTGATAAATTACATCATGTAATTACATTGTATACTATATTATTATATTATTATATTATCATTATTCGTAAAAGCACAAGTATCTATGATAATAATAATAATAATAATAATAGTTAGTCATTTAGTCAGGCAAACTCGTTATTTTTATTAACCATATTTCCAAGGAAGGAACGTTATAATATAAGCATGACAGCATCATCATATCGTAGTTCTTAGGTATGTTTATAGTAATAGGTATTGTTACAGTATTTTGTAAACTTCTAGAAAAAATTTTTTTCAGTATTATTTTTAAAAATGCCAGTTACAAATATAACATCTAGAGGATCTATATTACAGATTATATTATATTTATTATTTTAGATTATATTATATTATATTTTATTATATTGTAGATTATATTATATTATAGATTATATTATATTATATTTTATTATATTATAGATTATATTATATTATATTTTATTATATTATATTACAAATTAGATTGTATTATAAATATAATCCCATCCCAGATACTGAATCAAAATAAAGATATTATTATGCAATGTGCGTGCATTATGTTTCACATATAACTCAAGTATACACCTGCATAGGAAATGTAATGAATATGGAAAATCATTTAAAAATTGGCAAAAAGAAAGAGTATTTAAGTGTGCCTGCAGCGCACACTTAAATACTATTTCGTCGACGAAGGATTAATTGCTACTGCCGAATCAACCCGTTTCAATTTACATGGATGTACTTTTTATCCTGGGGAGAGGGAGGAGGGGGGAGATCGGCGATTAATGAATTGCAATTTCAAGAAAGCTCAAACGATGGTAATTCATCCGGTTATACCGGGAAACGCGACATTTACCCTACCTTTGATCGATCGCATCGCTGCGCACAGCGAAATAAGTAATTGCACAATCAATTCCATTCGAGGGATGAAAGTTTATCCTTCTCGAAATTCCATCGATCGTGACTCACCCTGGCAGCAATTGCATCGGTTTCTTCTTCCTATTAGCGGTAGAAAGTACTGAAAAACGAATTGGTGTCATCGAGTGTCTCGTGGCTGAGATTTTTTTCGAGTTTATCGAGGAACAATTAGATCGGCGATTTCTATGCATTTGTGAGAAATTGAAGGATGCAAAAGCATAGAGAACGTCGGAAATATATTATAGTATCTAGTAGATAATCTTCCATCTTGTTCCACGTAATAAATAACCAACTGTCATTTTAAGTGAAATGAAACAGTGGTTTAATCATTTCACGATTAAATAATTCTTGAGTCATTCGCATATATTACTTTTAATATATATTTATTTTAATACTAAATATGTATTTATTTACAGTATTCAATATTAAAAAAAGAAACACATATATTTGTCATAATCTTCAAATGTTACTCTTCCTAGTTTCTATATTTTTGCATTTAACAGTTGATCTTCATTTTTAATTGTATCGTACTATGATTCGTATTCTCGAGTCGTTAATACTATTATATAATATATAATACGTCATATTATAACACTATAATATTATAATAGTATATGACGTATTATTATTATACTATTATAATAATATAAATGACGTATTATTATTATACTATTATAATAATATAATATATACGTATTATTATAATATTATAATATTATAATACTATATAATATATTATAATATTATATTGAATATATTATAATATTATAATACTATAATACGTCAAAGTAAGCTCAAAATTGAAATTCAAACTGAAAATGAAATAAAAATTAGAAATTGTTCTCCCTTTTATAGGAAATCAATTTCAATCCACTGTACTTAATAGGACAGAATGATGATAATTCTATCCTCAAATTTGTGCATCACATTTTCTAATTATTCCGAAATTTGCTCTCGTAGATTCGTAGATGCGATTCGAATAACACAGCGTAACAGATGAAATCCTACGAATTTGAATAACAATGCGCGTATATAATGTATATTTAAGCAGAAACTCAAGCATATGAAAGGAGCTGTAATCCGACAGTAGTCAGAGGCAGATATTGCCTGACAAGTAGTTACGGTCGGACACAGACAGCGGTCAGGCAGCCCAAGACTCTAGCTAAAGACTCGACGTGGGCTGCAATTTCTTATTCGTTTTATTATTGCAGCGTGTCATTTGACATTAATTAAATTAATCGAACGCGACAAAAAGAAAGATGACAGATTAATTCTTAATAAACAGCTTTCACAAATTGGTTTCACGACGGTAGCTACGACATATTTGGACATGTTAGTTCACATGCATTATTATTGGCGAAAGACTGAATAATCGGTTTAAATTTTTGGCGATTGTAAGAGAACTGAATCTTGCATCCCAGTGAAATCAACTGTTCCTGTTCAGGCACTCACCTCGCAATAGTATAATAATCTTCTCTTTGCTTGGCGCTGGCTGTAATATTGACTTCCACAGATAGCTCTGATCCCGTGTAACGAGTGGACAATCGATAATTGATCGAAGATAAAATATTGACGGAACGTGTATGATGTAAAACAGTTAATCTTACGTATCATACGATTCAACGATTCAATTGCTAATTAAATTTGTTCTCTCACATCGCTATAAAATATCTTTGGGCACACATAGTATCTTTTCTGAAATTGCTAATGAACTTAGTTTTAAACAGAGAGTGTTAGATAAGTATGCACATATAGTATCTTTTCTGAAATTGCTAATGAACTTAGTTTTAAACAGAGAGTGTGTTTTAGATAAATTACACAGATTTTGTTAGAAACATTCTTAACCTTAAATGCAGATAGTTTATAACAAATTTTTTGTTTTTTTTAAATTTAATTTATTGTCCATCAAGCTTGAATTTTTTCTACGAGTGTATATTTTGAGATTTCATTAACACTGCTACAGAACTGCACTATAATCAAGGTTGAAACAAATTTGAAAGATACACATTTGATACAATTGAACTTTCAACGCGATACGGTGGTGAAATTACCGTTCATGCTTTATATTTTCTATTAAATATAAATTTGTAACAAATATCTCGTAATTCTTATATACGCATTTTTAAATACTCTAGTCTCTATACCACTGCATTCTCAAGCAATCGTATAACAATTACAATCGCTTCGCCAATTATTATCACGTCATTTTCGTCTTGTCGCGTTAAAGGGTGTTCGAGTGTGAATTTTTGAAAAAAATCGATTTTTTTGTTTTACATATTCTTAAAGGACATATTTTCAAAAATAAATCTCTGTAACCATGTGAACTCCTAAAATTAACGAAGTTATGGTTGTTTGAAGGACGCGACGACCAGCATTATTGTTACTGCAGTATTAAACTTTAAAGGCATTTTTCTGGAAACTATGTTTTTCAGAACGGTGTCCATGATATCTCAAAATCTACTTGACCAATTGACTCAAAATTCTAAGTACGCATTTAGTACATGTGTGGCTATAGCCCCTACCAGAATCGATCAAAAAATTTTATTTTTTATATTTTTCTAGGCTTTCGAAGTTTAACAAGAACATGCAAAAATCGATAATCGAACTTCAAAGTATCGCCACTTTTTTAATTGCCGACCTTTTTCTTTTGTTTTGGTACCTACTGTAGCCAAACTCATACTAATTAAGGAACATTCACGTTTTTTTTTATTTCCGACAAGCAGAATGGCCGGAATCATCGGACACCGTGAGACGACTTACTTTAAAAGCGACTATGTTTGAGAGTATGCAGTGCCACTAATTTTAATTCTCTTTGTCCCAAAAAATTTTGAAACGTCGTTGAAATACGTACAAATAAACCTTATCAACTTGGCTGCGAAAGGTGTAACAGTTTCTTTGAAAAAATTTCCCTAACAAAGTTAAAAAAAAACACGCACTTCACATTAGAATATCCCATTAAAGCCCAGGGAAAAATTGCGCTGCACGTGACAACTCGGTCATTTTTCACCATCGTCAACGCCACGACTCCCTCGAGATTTCGCGCAACGCGTTACACTTCTTAACTGCTAGCATCTCGGTGATTATATAATTCAACGCTGCTCCAACACGGCGGGGAAGACGGTGTTCGTTTAATACGAGTCCGGCCGTTTTCGCGAAAATGGCGCGTATCTTGTCGCGGTAATTGCTTTAATCTTGAAACGTTCTCTTTTTCTTTTTCTTTTTCTTCTTTTTTTTTTCACTTCGCCGCTGTTTCCCTTAACAGCCATTGTAATTTTTTACAAGTTGCTCAAGCTGTCTGAAAAGTTCGACAATTTCGTTGTTCAGCAGCGAGAGAGGAACTTTAATCAATGGATGGGCAGAGTAGTTTAGTCTCACGGCGTTTGTTGCAATCGTTTGTTATTTGAATTGGTTATTTGTGCGACGGAACTCTCGCATTTGATGCGAGAGTGATGGAATAAAATACATATTATATTATATATATTTATAGTACTTTATTGTAATATCTTGTGGTACAGTAATTCGAAATGTCTTAATGAAATTGAGAAGGAATATTGAATTTTTTAACATTGTAAGTAGCCTTGCAATAACTTCACTGCGTGTAAGAAATATTTAACTTCCAAACAGTGTTTTCCCTTTGACTGAAACTCTTCTTGCATCCAACACAATTTAATTATAAATTAAAAAATAAAAAGTTTCAACGAAGACTGCGTTCAATTTACGATATTTCTAAGAATTTGAATGTTATAAAATAATCATATTATATACTGTTGTATATGAATATGCAGTCGGAGGATTTACAAGTACCAACTATCATGAACCAGTTTTTTTTTTTTTTTATTTAAAAAATTTATTTCTCGTAAAACTATTGATAAAATCAATTTCTTTCAAATTGTGATTAATTCAATAACATTTAAAAGCATTGAACTCTTTGGACGAAATATTTAACTTTACATCACTGATAAGATTTCAATGAATAATTTTCATCTAATTTATCGCAGTACCATAAATGTATTTCTCTAAATTTCATAAAATTACAAAATCTAAATAAAGATGAGGAAATATTAAATGGCTTCTTCGAATCTCCTTTTACAGCCACGCTATTAAAAATAGAATTTAATTTAAGTAAATTAGTTAAAATATTACGTGAACACAACGTTGGTTCTCATTAGGTTGATTCCGCAAAAAGGTAATAGCTATTGCTTTTAATTAAGGCTCATGTTGTAATTCAACACTTTAGAATGGCAAAACTTACTCCATAGAAAAAAAAAAGAACCACGAGACGATTATGGTGATTTAAAATATAGATCCTGAATATTCTGGAGAAAATGAAAATTTTCATTTCAGAATGATAGAATTTATGTACAGTAGTTTCTCTCCACTATGTCCAATCTGGTTAGCGCCAAAATGAAAAACTATAAATCTAATAAAATATTTGGCTTTCTCGACCGTGGTATTTTCATTTGTGCGTGCAGTATACTAAAATGTGAGAACGAGATTTAAAAAGTGATTGTGACATTCTGAAACGAACAATCTGTTTATTTTTTAAACAATTAAAATCATTATTCAGCGGCATTATTTAACAGTTTATCCACATTCACTTCCAAGAATATTCTTTTTAAAAGAAAAATAGAAACTTTGAAGAACTATAGTTGACCGGTGTGTGTGAAATATCGTTCTTCTTCAAAGGAAGCTTTAATCACACGAAGTTTCTTCAAAACATCACATATTTCACTAAACTAATTTGCATTTAATTTAATGCACTTTCCTAAACGACTTTGTTGTCTCAGATTTTCAGGAAGTATCAGCCTTAAAGTTAAAAAACTTTTCAAATAATACACACTGCATTCTGTTTTAAATAATATACTAGGACTAATGTATTATTGGAATATTATTATTAGTTTCTATAAGAACTAACTGAAGAGAACTAGGAATTTACTTATACTATCAGACACAAAATCATCATCATTTTCAATCATTTTGAAATACAGTTTTCCCCATCAAGATTTCAAAGAAATTCAATTTTAAAGAGTTGAAAGAACAAATTTTCAACTTTGAATCTGTTCTGTGTTCGAACTCTCACTCGAGACCCTTGGGATGCTTTTTATAGTAAATTATAACATTTCAAAAATTCCTCTCGAGTTTCATCGACAGATTAATAAATCAATTTTATGACAGCACTATATGCAATAAAATCGTTAGTGTATCAGATATTTCGTAGTGCAAAGATTTTAGAGAGATCTTAAAGATTTAAAGATCTTCCTGTCGTTCTAATCCTCGTAGATTTTTCGTATAATAAAATATTTAATTATTTAAATATTTAAATATAAAATAAAATTACACATAATATAATTATAATTATATATAATAATATAAAATTATATTTTATAGATTATATTTAAAGATCTTCCTGTTGTTCGTTCTAATCCTCGTGGATTTTTCGTATAATAAAATATTTAATTATTTAAATATTTAAATATAAAATAAAATTACACATAATATAATTATAATTATATATAATAATATAAAATTATATTTAATTCTTACTCAATTCCGAAACAAACGTGACATAATGATTTTTCGTACAATAAAGTGTCATTTAATTCTTACTCAATTCAATTCCAAACAAACAAACGTGATATAATGAGAGATTGCAAGATTTTTTTCATCGGGCGTGTGTATCTTCGCCTCGCGCAGAGTCGTGGAATTTTTCAAATCGCTGAGTAAATGTCCACGAAATATTTCATGGCATCAATCCGTTTCTCGATATCCGAATAAAATTGCACGCCGACGTTCGTCGACAGATTAAACAGCGTTCCTAAAGTGTATATTTCCATAGTGAAAAGAGGCGTCGTGTCATCCCGTGTCGCGCGATATACGTATACATATTCATCAGACAGCACTGTAAATATTGTACGAGTAAACTTTCACAATTTTGCGCAAATAACATCTCCCGCTCGAGCGTTTCCAAAATGGCGTTTCGCTTCGAGCTTCCCTCCGACAATCTCTCTGACACTGATTCGCGTTGTTGTTTAGCTCGCGTAAATAGTGCACGAGCTAGAACATAGCTAAAACTGAATGGGAGAATTTAAAGTTTTTGCGAGCTCGAGAAATCAGTATTATTGATGTGGAAAATGAATTATGCGACGTAGTCACTGATTTTTGACTGACACAGAGTTAGAAGGCAGTCGATTTTGTTATATTTAAATATCGCCGGCTTTAAATATCTCACGAGATGGATTTTCGTGTGAATTTTTCTCTAATTTCATTCAGAACACTCCAAAATACTTCGCATGAGAGACAAAGACGATGCAACAGAGTAACATAATGTGATACAAGAGCATAATTCATACCTCTCGTACGATAGATTTTACGAAATTGAGATTAAAATATTTATTAAATTAATGGGTTTTGTATGAATGTAAATTATTATATAGTTATTTATTTATTTATATAAATATATAAATTATTATATAATTATTTATTTATTTATTTATTTATATAAATATATATTATTATATTATACATAGTTATAAATATAATTCTACAGAAAATGGCGAAAATTGAATCGATATTGATCTGAAAATGGTAAAAATGGTGAAAATTTCGGAGAGGAGCTTTATAAAACTAGGAGGTAGCGAAAATATTATCGATACAATTGACTTTGATACAGCACTGATTAACACGATAATTATTGATATAATAGCGAGATTAGTTCTCAACGAGTAGCTTCAATATCTCTGGATTCTATCTAAAATCACTGTCTCTCCAACCAGTACGTGGTACTCGAATTAGCCTCCCCCGATCGAAATCTCGTTCGTCCAGCTGAAAATAAAATAAAAGAGGAACTTTCTTAATTAAATCATTCACCTACGAATCGACGTTTCACGCCAGGTTAGCGCAGGCTCGAAATTACTTTCAAACTGGCCGGCTCTCGATAATTCCCGGGCTCTCCACGAGCGTAATTAAAAGTACCGCCGCGAGATTCGACGAAATCGCATCGAACCGATACTCTCTCTCTCTCTCTCTCTCTCTCTCTCTCTCTCTCTCTCTCTCTCTCTCCCCAATCAGTTTGCCCCTCGACCATCTTTCGTTCTGCGAAACAGGTACGGTGGAAGTTTCACGTCGTCTCGGAGAATCGGAACGGGCGTTCAATTCGAGTCGACGATGCGGGAAAATTATGGCCGTCGGTCGGTTAATGGAACAACGACGGCCAAGGAGCTACGAAACTTTTCAGAATATTGTCCGCGTGGTACGTGGCGTTCTAAACGGCGTGACGGTGGCCAAGTCAATTCCAAGCTCGATAAGAGCAGCGTATAATAATAAATAAAAGCCGATATGGAACTTCGCGTGGAGATGGGAGCTCGGGCGTGCTACGTTTTGAAAACGGAATTGTTCGGACCTTCGTGGACTGTTCGCGGAACGAAATGAAACTTTAGGCACTTACACTCGTGCGCGTTCACAATGAACTTATGCGTCGTAGTGAGTGAAGGATAATTTGTGTTCACTTGAATTTCAAAATTAACAACTGCAGTTTCAATAAACGATTGATGATACAGCTCGTTGCCATTGAATTACGACCGTTCAACATCTTTCGATATCTTATGGTAGAATTGAAGGATTCAAGTGTTATTTAATAATGAGTTTTATTAACTACTGATATATGCACGTTACGTAAGTATAAAATACGCAAAATGTGTGTTTTTCTTTTATATATATTATAACATATTATATTTTATTATATATATAATCTCATAATATATTTTATTTTAATATATATTATAATATTATATTATTATAATACATTTTATTTTATTATATATTATTATATATATACATATATTATATATTATATATTATAATATAGTTTATTATATTATATATTATATATTATAATATAGTTTTTAATATATACATGTACGTTATACACGTTTTATATAATCAAATCCATAAAAATCTATCAATTTTAGTAATTAAAATTAAAATATGGTGTTATGTGTATTGTATAATTAATTCTTAAAAAATATTTAATACTTCTAATACTTCCCTATTTTACGCACCAATTGGCACGCAAGCAGATTTACAGTTTTATTCGGAATATACTTCAAGAAATATTACTACCCCGCGAACATGCCGTTTCATTTCCGCTAGCATTTCTCTTCGTCTTCTATCACGTCAAAATTGTAATAGAACTAATCCCAGTTACGCGTGACATCCCGCATATTCTTCAAAGTAAATTTAGAAGGTGAGAAAGGACTGAAACAAAATACGAAATCGTAATTTCATGTGTCCGTGAACGATATATGTACAGGTGTCCTATTTCAATCTATAATGCAGGATGTCCCATTTTATTACTATATTATCTTATAAATATTATTAAATTTTATTATTTTCATATATTAATATAAATCTTATTAATATAAAAAATGTGTTACATTAATATATTATTATATTATATTAATATATAAAATTTGTATAATATTATATTAACATATTATATTTTATTATTTTTATACATTAATATAAATCTATTAATATAAAAAATGTGTTACATTAATATATTATTATATTATACTGATATATAAAATTTGTATAATATTATATTAACATATTATATTTTATTATTTTTATACATTAATATAAATCTTATTAATATAAAAAATATGTTACATTAATATATTATTATATTATACTGATATATAAAATTTGTATAATATTATATTAACATGTTATATTATTATAGAATATATTATATAGTGAGTTAACGAGTTATAAGGAACGTTGCTATGTTCGTGAACGTCGTTATGTTGTAAACCTAACCCATACCTTGCTCTATAATATATATTTTTTATAATATTATATTACTACATTATATATATTGTTATATAATATTATATTATACATTTTTTATAACATTATATTACTATATTACAGTATTATATAATATCAAATTAATATATAAAATTTACATGCACTGGTGCGCGAATTCACGAAACAATCGACGAACGGGTGGTTCGCCAGCGAGATTTGCGGTGGCGTACGGCATCGACACGAGAGAAAATCGACGTCCTACAAAGGATTCTTGCGTAATAACGCGTACGAGCCCGAAACGGACGGTCGCCCCGCGTCATCAACAGGTTTATCAACAGGTGAAAATGCCGATACAAACGCGGTCGACGAGTGACGAAAAGCGTAAGCTCGGATGGTGTGTCGTTCGCACGTGTAAGCCCGTGACAGGTGAACTGTACAGCTTGGGGAATTTTCAGCTACGTCGCGCGGTTGAATCGATAAAGCCACTTACGCTGGAACACTACGATGCCCAGCTGTAATCGCTTTTCATTCCCTCGCCAATTGTGATCCTGACGGTTTCAACGGTTTCCACAGAGTAGAAAATACCTGGAAAGAAAGCAGTGTACTCGTATACTCGGTTTCTTTTTTTCTTCTTTTTTCTTTTTTTTTTTTTTTTTTTTTTTTTTTTGTCTTCATATCGGATTTAAAAGATCAGTAAACTAACGTATAACTAATTCATCTTGTTTTTTTAAATAAAAATTACAAAAATTTTCGTAAAACATTCCATCTATTGCCCACCGAGCATTATTTACTAAATGGGATAGTGATGTATGGATAAGTTACTGAGGTATATTTACAAATGGAGGCTAGTTTTTGATCGGGCGCAGGAAAATATCAAATGCTACCGCATAAGCCTATAAGAAAAAATCTCGTTACAAAGGATTGCTTAGTTTATGAATGCGAAATATGAATAATAGAACGATGAACGCTTTTTACTTCGGGCTACATGAATAATGAATATTTTACTTTTGATCTTTTAATTCTTCGATATTTGCTTGAATTTTGGTATTTACTTGCGCACCGATTGCCTGCCGCAACATTTCGCAGCATTTAGATTGACTTAAATCTAATAGATCCATATGGCGCCTTATTACGATTCAAATCGATTCGTAATTCGTTAATATTTAAGATTTTCACGTTTCATATTTTGGTATCTTCATACTCTTGCGAACAATAATTTTTTCTTTTTTTTTTTTATCTTTTCATTGATCAGAACTTGTAATTTCTTCTTTTACTTTGCATACCGATTTCACTATTTGGTGTTTTCAATTATTTGGAACTGATTCAACCGCTGAACTATCGTTGTAAACTTTCAAATTTTTACCCATGCTCAAATCATATTTAACAAGTTATCTAATCTGTTATAAAGTCAAAAACTAGATATTAAACATTATAAGTATAAGTGATAACCTACATTATAGACTTAAATTTACAACTAGAATAAATATAATTGATAGATTAAGGTCCTTTTCATACTTTCCAAGATAATATTAACATTGTATCTCTTGTAAGTCTAAGATTAGAATCATTAATGCACAAAGTTCTACAAATTTCAGATGATGACTTACACTATTATCCAAACTTCCAATATTTAATTTTTTTCTTTCGATTCCAATATTTAATAATTCTTTTTCGAAACGATTTCTCTCTTGGATTCTCTTTTGTGTTCTAGGATCACTATTAAAATATCAAACGTTAGACTAAATTTTCTGTATTTATTGTCTATTTGTGAATTGGCTCCTAGATTAAATAAAATTTGTAGAACTCCATTCGGATATTTGTTAAAAGCTTTCAACAAGTTTCACAACTTTTTAGTTTGCTCAATCATGCAATGATATGATGTTTGAACGTTATTAATACTGTTGTGTTAAATAAAATTAAATTGTTATTTTAAAGAATTACGTGCATTATAAATTCAAGATAAAAAGTTTGCTAGTGTATTAATGATTCTAATAGTATATAATAAACAATTTGTGGAGCACAGCATCAATACATATTTATACGCTTCAATTATTCTATCTATTGCCTCTACATAGTAGTTACTTGCAAGGCTCTTAATACAATTATTGTGTTCCATTTACATAGATTCCATTTGCACATGAATCATGAATGGTGAATTTCTTAAAACAAAAACTTGAGGACCTTAAAATTTGTATGACAAATAAAATGTAGCTTATCCTAATAATTTCATATTATATTTCTGATTTATTTTGCATTTATTGAATTATTCCTATCCTATTCTTATTCGAATTATTTTCTGTATTGATAGAGCATCATTGTTAGCTCGGATCTAATGCCATATAGATTTCACTTAAAAGTACTTGTTTTGCCTGAAGAGATGTTTCATATTTACCATTTCACATTTGCCAGATAAAACGTAGCTATTCATTTACCTTCAAAAACATGTCAGTGCATAATTGATATGAATAAAGTACTACCACAGTTCAAGCTACGCGATTCTCGTTCCACATGCAAAAAATAACATCTATGTAACTAAAGGAAGTAAAATAAAACGTGTATCTCTGGATTTTCGATTTGTAATATTAAATTGTTTAGACGTAATATGCTATTTTTTTACGTAATTATAATTCAACGATCAAATCATATTTCCTTCTACTTATTATTATGAAGAACAACTTCGAATTGATTCTTTTGAAATTTTTCTTAGTCACGTGAAAAAATTTTTGATCTATATGTGTAGGTCAATGTTCTACATGTCTTAAACAATCCCAAAAATGACATTAGATTTATTCTCATTGAAAGTTTGTCATACAAAAGATATTATTTAGCAAATGTGGCACGATGTTCTTTACAACACTAAAGATATTACATAACACTATGTTTTATCAACTTGCCACAACTTTGGATTCTATTACAGATTCTTAACTTACTTTGGCCATTGACTCGAAGACCTTCACAATTAACATTTACAAATTTTTTATTCAGTTATATTTTCCTATTGACAAATCAGTACTTGATGTGGTCAAATTTTTTGATGCTTATGATAAATATAATAAATATATTTATAAAGAATTGTAGTCTCATACCTACAATAACAAATATGCTCAAACATGAAAATAGATCATATATACCAATATTTTATATACCAATATCGTCACGACTTGATAATCTATTTTTCTTCATTTTTTTCTTTAAAAAAAAAAAGTGACTGATTCAAATGATAATTATCTATACACACGATAACAGTCTTGCAAAAGCGATTTATACAATCGTGAATTTATATTATAACGTGACCTTTTTTTATCCTACAAGTGCTAGAGGAAAATTAACCTCTTAAAAAAAAAAAAAGAAAAGAAAGAAAAAATAAGCGTAATATACACGGCAGCTGATTTCTTTAAATTGTTCATTTGTGTGGTCTTTACCGCGAAATGACCATCAATCAAGCTGCATCAATCTAAAACATGATTAACTAAAAGCACCTTTTTTAATAACTACTTGCTAACATGTTAAAAAATCCGTCTAAAACCTAGTCGACAATATATTAAATAGAACATAAAAAAAAATCAAGCTTAATATAAAATTCGTATTTTAGGTATTAGACAGATTTATTTGATTATAAAAGTAAGCAAAAAAATTGACCACTCAAGAAGATTGTCCAACATTTAAGTAGTCTAGAAATATCCACGTGCAAGATATGATGATTATCGTTTTATGGTATCATTTTTATTATTTTATTTATGTGTCTAAGAAAAATTCAAAGAAGAATTATGCAAAGTACATAACCCGCTTTGTGTTTGCATGAACTGTGATAGCTCTTGCCATTGCACCTGGTGTTCTGTCTTCGCTACAGCCAGATTGATGAGATCCTTCCCCGCTGAAATATAAAATATATCAGTATTATAAGTATTAAATACAAAAGTATGAACAAATTATAATTATAAACAAATTAAAAAAAGTATAAACAAATATAAATAAATTAAAATAAAAAATATACATTTACATGTAAAAATATTAAAATTTTTGTATAATATTTCACTAAATTGACCTATTGATAAAAATTTAATTAATTTGTATTTTTTCTTACACATATACAGAAGATTTTATACTAACGTAATTGTCATGTACTAACAAAAATTTTTTAAAATGTTGAATGTTATCTTCTTTCAACTTTTATTTTCAGCCAGGTCTATGTTTATAACAAATAAAGTTTTATTATTCTAGATTTTTACTTTTTTAGTTTATAGATTTCTTCTTATATTGAATACTATAGATTCATTTGATTCTTATTATTAGACTGATATTCAATCCTGCATGTTATAAATTTTTATGAGAACAAATAGCTTTGAAAGAAGTATAGAAGAAAAATTTAAAAACAAATAAAATAAAAGTAAATAAAAGCAAGAATGAATAATAGACATAAATAGAATTCAAAATAAGTGTAATTGATAAACTATTATTAAACTAATAATTTTTTAATATTTAACGTTTAATATTATAAAAAATGACTAGAAATTCTTATTCTAATAAATTTATGTGATCGCTATTCGAGTATAAGTCGCTATCGTGTATAAGTGTAGAAGTGGATATTTCTTCTATTAACAAGTATCTACCTTGAAAAGTAATACCACTGTGAATTTTACTAATTTACATCGAATTTAGCATTAACCACTATTTTTCTCAAAAATGATAATTAATGCATATTTATTTATTATTTTCCGATTTTTTGACCGTATATTAAGTTTCATGATTGTTCACAATGAAGTTTTACGATATATTCAATTTTATAATAGTAATTTCTTATTGCGGTAAATTAATACTTTAATAACAGTTGAAAAAAAGAATTCGTAATCGATATCGAATAATAAAATACGAACCTATCATGCTCCTTTTCTACCAAATGATATCTGGCTCGGAATGCTACGAGATGAGCATAATATGCTGGTGCAGGTATACTAACAGATCTCGTACATCTGACATACGTATGACATAATTGATAAGTTAGAGATTGTAATTCATCACTTTCAAAACGATTATCATCCCATAAAACATGATAATGTGATGGTCGTGATGTGCCCTATAATAAATGTAAATATAATTATTGAAATATGTAAAATGTAACTGAAACAAATAAAGAAAAAATTTTAATTATAAGTTTAAAAATTTACCTGTATGCCTTGGTGACTACATAAATAAAAATCAAATTCAGTTGGATGTGTTATACAAACATCAACTGTTGTGCCGGCTGGTATATTTCCGCTTTTACCACTTTGATCTCTTTTTTCTGAACAAAATAGACGAGTGTGATGTCTCTTCTGGACTACAACAAATGTTATTCCAGGTCTGTATTCAGCTTCAAGTTTAATGCAAGCTTCACGAATGGCAGTTAATTCGTGTTGCAGAACATGAAGGAATTGGCCTTCGGAAACCCCATCGCGATAAAGAATTATCCTAAGTGGTTTATATCCACCAGTACTTTTGTAGAACATAAGAAGAAGTTCCCTTAAAAAGAAATATATCAATTATTAATAACTAAAAGTAATATTAAAATTAACACATTAGTTATATTATAAAATTAATAAATAATATAAATTTATATTATAAAATAAATGTCTTTATACACAAATTATTCGAATATTTAAAAAACTCATTTTGATAATGAATAATTAAATTTATTTTATAAAATATATCAAATTATAAAAAACAGAAATTTTCATTATAGTAAATAAATTTGTATTATTTAAAAATTATAACAATTTACTTACCTCACCATTGAACTAAGTTCCTGAATAATTTCTTGTCTATGTTGTTGAACTCTAACAGTAGCTGCATACCGAGATGGATGAGCATCCATACTAGCAACTACTGCTGCTATGCTAGGTTTTTTGTTATCTCCTGCAGGAGGATGAGTTACATCAGCTCCAAAGAATATAACAGGTTCGTCAAACACTTTCGGTCTAATAGTGGGTACTAAAATACTATTAATACCACCTAATTTTACATTAATTTTTAAACATAAATTCGACAACGTCTGAGGTGACGTTTTATTAACATTTTTCGCTTGTACACACTGTGTTGCCATACCTAATAACGTATCTCCTACTCTTTTAACTTCAGCTGTAAACAGAGTATGCAATTTGTGTATATAAAATACGTTGTCAATATTATATATTATAAAAAAAAACCCATATAACACAAGACATGAAACATATTTCATGTTATAACAATAAAAATATTTTTCTATTTATTTATGTTGTTATATGGGATTAATTTACTGCATAATAGAACGAATTTTTCATTGCAATATACAAGTATAACAAAATATAATATGTATATAATTACCATATACAGGTGTTTTTCCAGGTAATATAACACAAACAAGTTGTAATGATGAAAATGTTGCTTTAAGATATCTAAACATGGGCTCTACTTGATCTGGCCCAGTAGCATATTTACAAAAACATGGTTGCCCAATAATTGGCATTCCAGCATCATTGCTTATTCTTTGTAATTGTGCTATAAAATTACGTATTGCATCATCGCGTACAGTTCTTTGTGGAGCAAAACAAGCAATTGCCCAAACTCTAATTTCCACGCCAGTGAAAAACTGTTTGCCACGCATATCCCAAACACCACCATTAGGTATAGCTTGCTGCTTCGTCTTCAGTAAGGAAAAGAGAAAAATAAATATATTACTAAATATCATGATATATACTGTGAATCATAACAAGTAAACAAAAATGATGCACCAGCATTTCTACATAATCCATGCAATCATCACTTCTGTATGTTCATTTCTTTTTAAAACAGAAGTCATATGTATATTAATCATAAAATAATATAAATAAAAATTTATAAAGATTACAATAGTAAATCAAAATAAATAAGAATCCACTTTACTTCACTACTGCATGGAATGAAACTGATAGCATCAGGCAATATCTAATGATATTGGACTGTGAATGTAATGCAAATTATATTTTTAAAAAATTGAATTTTCTTTGTAGAAAAAAAAATATTTAAAATAATTATTATTTCTGATCTTTTTACAGATTTTATAAAAATAATTTGTTCTCATTACAGTGACAGTCCATATATCAAAATCAACCAGGTCTAGAACCCATGCATTCATTTGGCAACTTTTCATTTTATTATCAATTTTTTAATATTTTTAAAATAGAAAAGACCAAACGTATTATTATCTTAAGAAAGATCTCATTCCATTATGTGAAATCATATTTATTAAGATTTTTGCCTTAAAAGAAAAAATGTATAAATATTAGAAAGAAATTTTTAAGCTAGTTTAAAATAAAGATTTTAAGCTAAATCATGATTGCAAGACTATTGTTAATGTATCTTCAAGTAAAAAAAAAAAATAGATTATAACTTTATATTCTACAGCATTGCAAACGATATATTCCTACCAAAAATAATACAACAGCCTCTGCAAATGTGTGATTTAGCTAGACCTGACTGATTAAGTTGGAAGTTTCTCACCTGTCCACTGAGGGAACTTACGCGCCCTCCGTACTGTAGCTTGGGTGGAGGCAAAACACGACCCCTAACTTCCATCATATTGTTTGATATCGTTAGACCAAACTCTTGAACATATGAATCATTATTAAAATCAGCTCTTCTAACTAAGTTATTTATTTCTCGTTCACGGTCTGGAGCAGAGCGAGCTGTAGCTTTTATCATAGTAGAAGTCTGCATATCAGTCAATTTTTTGATACAACGTTGTCCAGCGACAATATTACAGACCTAATAATACATACATGATATTTCAAAATTATTAAAAAATTCGAAATATGTAAATTTCTTGTACGAAAGTACTGATTCAATAAATTCTTTAAAAATTAGAACTATCTATTTCCTTTATATTTTCAATTATTTATGTTATTTTTATGTTATTAACTAATAAAAGGGAGCTAAAAATAACTTTACCATTGCTACAAGAAATTTGCATGTTTTAATTTATGTTATAGTTGTAAAATATTTAATAAATTATATATACTTTGCAAATATTTAGTATTGATTGAACAAAATACTAGATAAAAATAAAAGAAAAATACTAAAATCAACAAACCTCAAGTGGCAAATATGTATGTTTATGTTCTTGTCCAACTTGAAGACATGGAAGATATGGGTGACGCAGTTTCATTTTATATTTGTCTAAGAAATATTTTGCGACCGTGCACTCGACCGTTTGTCCATTTTCTAGTTGTAATGGGAATCTAAAATTTTCATAAATGTTATATATTGTAAATGTCTAAAATAACATTACGATTGTTCTTGCATACTTACGATTGCATTTGAGCAGGTTTACGCGTAACATTACACACTCTGTATTTTCGTCTCATCGTCCCACAGTGCGTGATTTCAATTTTAAGTCCTTTAATTTCTTTGGTAAATTTAACTCGTTGAGAATCTGTTAAAGGTCTCTTTTGATCACCTATGTCCCGAATGTCTAATACTTCACACATAAATTCTATGACAGGTTGTGCTTTATAAAATGCAGTTGCAGAAACTATAACATAAACATACACATAAATATATATAAATAATGAATATACATTTAAATAATACATTTATTTTATATTAATTTATATATTTACCATCAATATTTAGCATCATTTTCCATTGAGATGGCCTAACAGATTGATGAAAGCCAAACCAAACTTCTCTGCCACCACCTAATGGATGATAATATCCATCTGGTGTACTAAAGAATGATCTACCTACTGGAGTATATGTCATAGATGGTAAATGCCTCATTACAACATCTAAAGCAAGTATAGCATCATATGGAATTTGTCTAGTACGTCCTTCTAAAGCTTCTTCTAAAGCAAACAATGAAACTTGAGCCACCCATTTTATTACCACTCTGAAAACTCTATCTTTACCCTCACCAGGCAGTGTTACCTAAAAATACATAAGTAGAAAATAAAATTTAAAAGGAAAAAAGAAAAAGACAGTGAGATCCCATACAACACAATCAAAAAATTGTTTTACTTTCGTTGTTACTTTCCAAATGTGATTTCAAATGCAGACAAATGCATACAAATAAATTTAGATTTAATTTTAAACAATTCTAATGGGAAGTTCTGCTTAATTTTTTATTTAATGATATTACTTCCTGTTATATCAAAAAAGTAATTTTTTTATTGAATTTAAAAATTTTGCGTTTTAGGCTCATATAACATCAGTGTTCAGACACATCTTTCATGTCATAGGAAATTTTATTATAAATATATTTTATTACTTATTATACTTGCCTCTAATTCTATTTTATCAGTACCAATAGGCAAGGGGTCCCTTGTATATAAATTATTTCTGCCGTCGAATACAGGCTTAAGAGTTCCAAATATTTTACTATATGCATGAACCATTGTTTCAATTATTTCTCTATTAACTTTACGAGGACATTTATCAGGTTGAATATTAATATCATAATGGTGCACATAACCACGTGGCATTGTTATTTGGAAGTGATTAGCTCTTAAGACAATTGGCCTGCCTTCACGTCCTATATTTGGTCTCCGAGGACATGAAAACACTGTAATTATATGAATTTTAAATTATTATTATTTCAAAATATAACATTTGCTTTTTTAAAATCCAGTCAAATTTAAATATGATAGCATTATATTATTATATATCACATTTTTTATTATTTAAAAATGAAAATGGAAAATATAGCAATTTTTATGACTGAATTATATATGAATATGAATTGTATTATTATAATATATAATATATATGATTTAAATACATACGAGCTACTTTCCCTAGCTATTAAAGATATAAATATTTTTCATATATATTCATATATTCATTTGACTGAGAGAAACTAGTATATTTGAATTTCTTTTTAAATTATTATTTATATAAATTTCAATACATGTATACTCATTTTAAATTAAATTATACATTTATTTTAATTTTACAATATATGGAAATTAGCAATAAAAACAAAATGCATATATTGTTAATTAATTAAAATTATTATAAAATAGTCTAATGTAAATAGCTTTTGATAAAATAATGTATGAGAAATCATATAAATATTGGTATGTGTACTATCATATGAATATCATATTTTTTTCTTAATGTATGTAACTTACTTGGCAGTTCAGGAGGTTGAGGAGGAGTGTGTGTTTGTTGTGTGGAAACAAGTCCTAAAGAACTAGGAGCTACAACACTGCTTCCAGTTGCTCCAGCTGCTCCAACAGAAGAACTTGTTGTGGGTCCAGGTGGGGGAGCTGAAATAAAATAGATTATTATAAATTATAAATTAATATAGTATAAATATAGTATATATAATATAATATAAAAGTAGTAATTAACTATATATATTTTAATAAATGGAAATTTTAATAGCAGTATCTGTTATAACTAAATTCCTGAATTTTTATTAAATCTTAAGTTAATTAAAATTTCACTTGATTAATATCATGTTTATATTTGCAATATATTTCAATTTAATATTTTATATTTAATGAAAGAGAGAAGGCACTAATATTAAGCTGTATCAACTAATGGATCAAAAAGTATCTTATTTAAAAGACTCAAATATAAAATATCCAAAAATTAAAATATATTCATCTGATTAGCCTCCATAATTTCATTTCAAACATTTTTTTAAATCACTAGGAAACAAGTTATTTTAGATGACATTCTTATGGACTCATTCTATATATGTACATGTTTTTTCTTTTATACAATAATCACAAGTAAATAGTAATTACAAGCAATATTCTGCATATCGCAGGGACAAACATAATACATATATATATATATATGGAATAGATTTGTAATTTACTTAAGACTTAATAAGAATTTACTTTATGATTATTTATTATTTTATAATTTTTCAACATCAATACAACATTATCATTTTCTAATTCAATATGATTTGCTGAATCTTTCCTTGTTACATTAAATATCCATAGTGTTTAATCACGCAAGTTATGTTATAAATTAAAGATGTAATATAATATTAAACAAGCAAAAAATACTAAAAAAAGTTACAGTTTTGTACACGTTTT
The DNA here is from genome assembly GCF_011392965.1 of Frieseomelitta varia. Classification (NCBI taxonomy): domain Eukaryota; kingdom Metazoa; phylum Arthropoda; class Insecta; order Hymenoptera; family Apidae; genus Frieseomelitta; species Frieseomelitta varia. Next base: position 1,122,095 of record NW_025110018.1, on the reverse strand, counting down.
ATTTACGAATTTTTTTACAAGTTCATAAAATATACTATCTAAAATATACATAGTAATGGTGGATATTTAAAAGTGTATGTACGTCAATATAAAAAATTGAAAGATCTTTATTTTATATTGGAATTATTGTACTTAAAATAATACACACCACATATCATAAATAATAAAAAAATCATCGGTATTAGACACATATACGTATGTACTTGTATGTTATCCGTGCATTGACGGATCAAAGTGACGACACATTGTGCCTGTTGAACGAGGTTCACTCGAGGTCATATTTTAAATTTTCCTCGATTTCTTAAACCTTAATTCATTGCTGTGAGTGATTTTGATTAGCATACGCGTGTGTCAAATGAATTCTCGTCAACTTAGGGTAATCAAACGGGAACAAAGGATCAGATCTAGTCAAACAATGAAATCCTGTTCTTGCTTAGAAATACAGAAAAGGCTATTTTTGAAATATTTTGAGATATTATAAAGAAAAATAAACGTGTTGCAATACTCACGCTGCCCTACAGGATACATTTTGGCAGCTGACGGTGAAAAAGACCAGATAACCACTAATAAATAAGTAAAAAATTCAACACAAAACCCACTGACCACACAACACACTTCTCCACAATACACACTGCGAACGAGACTGCCTCCTGCAATGGCTGCCACCAACTTGATTCCGATTGATCTTATCTTGACCAATCAGCACGTGAATAATAAAACAACAGTTAATAGCTCTCGGCGTTGTCATTCTTTTCTAAATTATTTTAATTTTTCATGTCCGAATAGAAACACGTTAATGAATATTCCAAAAATATATATACACAGTGTGTAAGAAATTTATATAGCATCAATAATACGTAGAGAATGTTAGTAATATTTCATATACTACTTCAGTGAGGCAAAACTGTTAATAAAAATAATATTTGAAATAACATAAAGTAATATAAAGTTTGTTTTCTACGTTTTGACTTATTTTTCTTCACGTTTATCTTCTTATAATTTAATGATAAATAAATTTTGGTTATATTGGTTGCACTGCGATCAAAACTATTTCCCCTAGAATGTAACTATCGGTACATACATACTGCATGCGATTGCGTGCTCGATTTCTAAAATGTCGATTCCGTTCAACGGGACTCGTACACGGTCAGCTGGATTAATAAGCGCAATTGCAAAGCACTTGAGATATTTAACCTTAAAACCAGTTAAATCAATCGACATAAAGTTTGATCCGTTTCATAGTAAGGCCTTGGAAGCAAGGTTAGTTCTACCAATTTTCATTTCTTGTATATATTTTACTAGAATTTGTGTAACATTATCATAATGTGTAACATTCCTTTGAATTTGCAATAAATGGCATATAAATGTAGACATAAATTCTTTTATTCGTAAAATGTTAATTTTTATTGATACATTTTAAGCCAAATACTATTTTTATAATATAATTTGTTAGTACATGGCACTTGATTCCTATATTTTACTTAGAATGAAACAACAAAAGTTTTGAAAATAATAATAATAACAATATTTTTTTCGAGATTAAAAATATTGTCTAAATAACGATTATATTTCGTTTCTGCGTCTAAGAGGTTGGGTTGGTTTAATGACGTCAATATTGTGCGCATGTGCAATACGAAGTTTCTAGTAACTAGCAGACGACGTTAGTATTTTTAGAAAACTTTCAATGATTAATGTTGCTACAGTAATAAATGTAGTAAAAGCGTGATATGAAAATTAAGTAACCTGCAAAAGACTGAAATTGAATGTTGTGATATACGTGTGACACAATTTCTTATTGTAAATGAAAAAGTTAGTTGATCTCCATATCTCGGCGATTGTATAGGGTGTTCCAGCTATTATAAAAACTATTAAAGGTGACGATGAAATTTATTATTATATCATTATTAATTTTTATACTTTTTTATGACGTTGATAATTGAATTTTTAAAAAAGCAAATTTTCTTTATACTAAAATATATATATATATAATAAATATTTGTATTTTTCATTTAATTCTGACATTTATCTAAAAAATTAATTAATTTATAATTGACTTACAATCATTTTTTTGCTTTATGATCTTTTTGATAACTAAATATTTTTGATATATAGTTTTTAATAATTAACTGCGTTTTAATTAAGATTCATCATTTGTCACTTTAATCTATTTAAAACTGAATCTTTATGATCTTTAATCCATTTAAAACTGAATCTAAATGATATCCAAGAATACATTTGAAGGGGCTGTTTCTACTAGTTCACGATATTTTCATTTTTAAATTCGTATATTAATAGTTAAAACAATTTAGTTATCTTTAATCTTGCCTTACTGTTTTAGAGAAAACAGTTTTATAATAAATATTTTAATTAAAATGAAAGATCTATATTTTGTTTAATTATTCACTTTAAAATCTTTTGTACAAAATATTTAAGATTAAATGTTATATTTTTAAAGAAAGTTCTAGAAAATTCTAGAACCTGAATTTATGTTATATTCCTGTAATTTCTTTAAAAATGTTATAAAAAATCTTTATAAAGTGTGTCTATGTAATTTATACCATCTAAACTTGTCATAAAACATGTTTTTTATTTAAAAAAAAATATCTTTTTTAATTACAAAAATAAAAACTTACCACTACATTGTCCACATCCATATGCTTTACCAAGCATGGAAACAGCCGTAGTTATGCGAAGACTACTTAAATCTGGCATTTGAAGTGGTAATTGTTGTTTCATTTGTGCCATTTTTCCTGAAAATGTTACAAACAAGTAAAGTAAAACATCATATAACAATCATTGATTAAAATAATAATTGATAAGAAAAAACCATTATACAATTGCAATTATAAATGTAAGGCTAAATTTAAAATAATTTAATAATCTATCATTATTAAATTATTATCTAATAATACAGATTATAATAAACATGTGTTATATTTACAGAAACTTTTTATTTCAAATTACAACTCCAAAGATTATTGCAACAAATCCACGTTGCAATGTAAAACCACACATTGTCTCTGATTTATCTGAACCCACTATTACATTTAATTTATGTGAGTATTATAATATTCTTTCATTTAAATATACTTAATTAATTACTTAGTTTATACTGTTCTATCTTTAATATAAAGATGTGACTTTAAAAGTTCTTAGCTTTATCTGGAACTAAAATATATTCATGTGATATTTTGAAAATGAATATAAATATACTACTAATGCTAAATTACAATAAGTACAATAGTTAAAACTGCAATTTCAAAAAGCTTACTTAAAATATGTTTTATATCCTATTCTTGCATTTGTATCTTTTAGTATCCGGTGATAAAATAGTATGCAAAGCTGAAAATTTGACAACTTTAAATATTTTGGAACTTTACAACAAACATATAACACCTTTGTCACCACGTGACTCTGAAGCTGAACCTGAAGACGAAAAGAAAAAAAGGAAAAAGAAGAGGCCATTTAAAATTAAACCAGGAAATAAACGTAGAGGACTATTCTTATAAATTTATTGGCAATTTGATTATGAGACAAGATCAAAGAAAATATTGAATATAAATGCAAGCATAAGTTAAAAAATAAATTCTTTAGATATACATGTCAGAATCAATTTTATCATTTATTTAAAACAGCCCAATTTTCATCTTTCACTTTGTTTTTGAAACAACACAGAAAATTAAACCTACATTGTCAATTCATAAAGAAATCTTAGTCACAAAAATTACACTTTGATTCTTTTTTTAGCATCTATCTATAAAATAAGAAAGGAGAATCAAGTTATAAAAATCTTATATCATTTCTTTTTAATATTGTATAAATTTTTTTCAATTGCACATATAAAAGTTTATAAATAATTCTTTTTTCTAACAAAAAATTTCTTGGCTTCATTTTTTTGTTTGTTAATCTACTTTTAAAAAAGAGATTTAAATTTTACAATAAAAAAAAAGTAATTTACTTCTAAAATGGCGAGTCATACTACAAACAGTAAAAATTATAATATGAAACTTATTGATACTCTTTATAATCAAGTTCCAGCTTTTACTGATGTATTTGATGAAGAAACATGGTACATTTTCGTTGCCTGCTTTGTAGCAGGCACATTTTTAGTTGCATTTATCCTTTCTAGATTTATTACACTGAAACCTGTAGAATAAATTTACAAAAATATTGTTTTAAAATTTGTAATTTGTATTCATATAGAGAAGGCATCAAATACATTTGACAAATTTGATTAACATTATATTGTAATAATAAAATTTTCTATATGTTCCATATGATATGTAAATGCAAAACACTTATTATAATCAAATATTATATTATACTATTATATACAATATTATATTGAAGTATATTCAATTATTTGAAATATTTATTTAGTAGTTATATTATTTCCTATTGTGAAGTGTTGATTAATTAGTTTTATATACTCTTTTCTGCTTTGAACATGCAATCTATCAAATTGACATTTATATTATATAGTTTTCATAAATGTATTTTGATGATTTTAGTGAACGTTAAATAATTTGTATCTTTAATGTAATAAAAGTTATCTAATAAAATTAACAAAATATCATTGTAGTATTTAATACAGATATTTTATGTTATTAGTTTTATTTTGTAATTGCACATAATCAATATATGATCAAATTCAAAAACGCAACACTTTAATAATCCCATTAATTATAGTTATATCATAAATACAATTTAAAGAGATATACATTAATATTTATTTCTATTTATTAATATATATTTAATTGATTTAAATACATATTTATATTCAATATATGTTTAATTCATTTATTGTTTGAAGATTCTTTTACAACCACAAATATTGTGTTTATATAAAATATATTATCGCAAAATCACTATATATCTTAATCGAAATTTCAATATATACATATTAAACTTTTCATGATATGCACGCCTATTCTACGTTATTTATCATGTATGTCAAGAGAATCATTAAATTAAAATAGCCAATAAATTGAATGTTTTTCCAATTTGTAAGTTCTTAATTAAATCTTATGTTTTTTAAAAAACAGATGAACAGTAAAATTTCTATTTGGTAACTAGTTATCATTTATTAAAATCATTTATATTTTTGTTTAACAATTTTTATTTATTTTATGATATTAAGATCAGCTTTAATTTTCAGATAAATTACTCAAAATAAAAGTGTACAAAATTTTTATTTATTCATTCCTGAAATCGGGATCTTATTTATTTTCATGAATATTCGTAGTTATAAAAGTATTAATTCGACGCACGCATATATTTAAACATGTATGCAATTAAAGATATTATTACCATTATACAATTTGAAAACTCACCTGTTTTTATAGAAGTAGTATTCGATTTATGATATGCAGAATAGACGCACACTGTTACAGAACTCACACGAACATTGTTTTTTTTTTCTCTTTTGTTTATACAAACTTCACGACCGTGTCTATACACTAACTATGTAATAGTTTTGTATGTAACACTATGTAAGATGCATCTTCCGTGATGATAACAATTTGTCATATGTGACAATAATTATCTACATGCAGGTATAGAAGTCACACGAAATTTATTATTTTTTCTTTTGTATTGTTTTCGACGAACATGTATTTAAGATTCACATCTACAAAAAGATTTCAACAATTAACAGGGTTATAAGTTCAAGTAGAACTAAAGCATTAGCGTTTGTATGCATGCAGCTAATAATATATTTATGAAAGAAATTGTCCGACTTGATAGTGCAATATCATTAATTTTTATTTCGTTCGACTACAGTATTTTAGAAGATAACTCGTTATTTAATGTGAAACCTTTTTACCAAATTCTGCGCATATTGATTTAAGAAGCAACAGATTCATATTAACCGCAAATATACGAGTATCAAATATGTCTCTTCAATCTCTATAATAATTTATTATTTATCGTTTGAGCGTGGATTTTATATAAAATATAACGAGAATATAAATGTATAGTATGTAAACAAACAGCATTTCATATTAATACGCAATCAACGCATAAATAAGCGACTATCTTTATAAAAACACTTTCATAAATAAAATAGTTTAAAACCTCGGTTTGTATTGTTCCGATTTTCCTATCTAAAGCGTGGAAAGGGAGAAAAAGTCTCGCAATATCGTGTCGGATAATTCCTGCGTAATTCGGCAATGAAATTCCGTTTTCCCTTCTTTTGTAAAATTTAAACAAATCGTTCTTTCTTAAATTCGCTTGAAAGTAAGAATCATCTAGCCTTCACATATGTTTACACGTACAGTGCAGTTCACGATCGCATATACACAACATGTTGATACAGTTATATAGCATAGTTTGTTTTCACTGTTGATTCTTAAACAAAAGAAGAGAATCAGGTCGTCAAACCGTACAATACAGAAATATTACAAGAGAAAATTAATGGGCATAAATTCCATTCGGGACGAGTAGAGTTTCCTTAAAATACATGTCTCACTTAAACGTAGTACAATATCTATTTAATTATGATTTCACGGTTGTCTAACCTTAACTGTTTATTTCCCTCAATTCCCGATATATACGTGCAAGATATTTGGTGTGGCTTGTCGCTTGTTTAATGTATCTCCTCTTTTTTTTTTTAACGAACGATAGTATTTCACACCGGGTGCTACAGCCACGGCGAAATTTCCAATCACGGAAAAGAAACTGGGGAGAACGAAACGATGTCCATTAGCATGAAGCGCGACGAATATTTCACCGACACCGATACTGCCAAACTCCTCGAGAGAGAGATTTTACAGAATGGCCACCGTCGCTTTCACTCGCGTCGCGCGATCCTACCAAACACGATTTCAGTAGAAGCGGGACGAAGCCGCCAAAAACGATCACCAAGTGTCAAGGTTGCCATTGTACACGAACATGCCGAATATACCGACTGGTGTTAGTATGTCGAATGCACTCGCATACACTCTACACTCTCCTCGTCTCTGTTATGCCAGCAGAGACCAAGCAAAACAATAGTATTTTGTCGCGATGCTCGCACTTTATTTTTCAATGACACCGTTGCCGATGGACGGCAACCTTCGGCCGCGGTGTATCTCGACGCGCCTTTGGATTTCACGCGCAACGAGCGCCTTAAGTTTTTACAGAAATTCACCGGGTTACTTTTGGCGACACTCACGAAAGCAAGTAATCAACATCCGCGAGAAGGACCCCACTACTTGTTCGATTCACCAGTTATTGCGAATGCTCATGTGGTCAGGATTGTAACAAGTAAATAGAATGAGGTATCATTGTCTCATGGACTTGTTTACAAACAATGATGCACGCACGATGGCATTTAAATTTATTTAACTGCTATGTGCATTTAAACGCGTATACAATTCATACGCGTGCAACAGTTCATACAATAGGAAATTTAACATCAAATACTTCTTATTTTTAATTTAATGTGGCACGCCGCATAAATACGTGTTTTTGAAAATAATGAGCGATTGCATGTTTTTTTTGGAAAACGTATAACTCTTCCCAGGAAAAATAATAAAAGATCTTTGATTTTTGTGTAAATTAAATGTTTGAAAAATTGTCAATGATATATTTGACTTGATGTCGCCGAAACGTAATTTTACTTTAACTTAATTTTATTAAGAAATTGTGCATTAAAAATTACGTAATTCAGATAGTTTTACAATATTTTTACAATTGGAAATACTTGTGGCTTTCTATTTTTCAAGTTGTAACTATTTTTAAATAAAATGTAAAAGAAGTGCTTTCAAATATGATTTCTTGCTTTGAGCCGACCCTGGATGATGTCATAATCGGCAGACCAATGAGAAACTTTGCGAATTAACCATACAAATGTCTAGCAACACAGGTTATATATAGGCTGTAACAATTTTTTAAATATAAGGAACAAATCTGTTAATACATGATAGCAATAAAATATGACTGTATTAAATACTTAAAGAAGTAGAAACATTGAATTTACATAACAATCATTTCTTTATGCAAGTTGCGCAATTTTACATAGAACATGATAAAACGGCTATGTTTAATTTTCTATATCGATTATCGGTGTTGGCCAATAACATGTTTGTGCGTCGTAAATAGCGTCCTTCTATTGGTCAATTATATTCCCGCGTTATACTATCGAAGAAATTGAAAATTATACGTACACAAGTTAAAATTTCCTCTTTTTAAATTTGTTTCTCGAGATATTCGTTATAAGTTACTTAATTGAGAAACAATATACATTCAATTAATCATAAATAAAGAATTTAAATTTCCTAAAACAATTTAAATGAAAATTTGAATTTGTAGGATATAAATTATTATATAAGTTTTGTAAATTAATCTTATCTCTTTTTAATCTTCATATAAATAATATTATCTCAAATATTACACACTTAGAAAGTATAAAAGTTAAAAATTACACCTAGAAACATTAATATAACTATATGTATTAATAATATCAGGTAAATACAACTGAGGAACTTAATTCTAGGATAATTTTTTTAGTAATTTTGATTTCTTTATTGATATTTTATTATACAAATTTTATTGAAATTAATATTTCCAAAACTTGATAATTTACAATAAAAAGGATATGATGTAAACTATCAATCAAATATCATTATATCATAACAAAGTATATTATTTTTTAAGGAATTATTTATTACACATAAGCGATTATAATGTAATACATATTGTGTATCTTTTAAATGAAAATATTGTTAAATTCTATTTTTAATCTAAATCCAATCCTTCATCATCATCACCTTTCTTATCAGGACTAGATGTTGGTGGTGCTTGTTTAGTACTTTTGTCCTCCTGTCCTTGCTGTGTTTGCTCTTGGCCACTCTTAGCTTCAGACTCGAGAGCAGTGACGAATTCTTCAATGTTTCCACTGGTTGCAGCATTGACAGCATCTGGGCCCAAGCCAAACTGACGGATGACAGGTCCCGCCTGGCCTGACTGCAAAGCAGACCAGAACATTGATAGCGCCTGGGAGAACTGGGGAGACACTAGCGTGGTACACAGGTGATCCCCTGGTGGTAAGTGCGGGCTCATTGCACGCTCCAAGCTTTCCGTTGCAGAAATCGCCGCCGGGATGGCATTGGTCAGCTCAGTTGCTACTCCCCTCTGCCGGACAATAAGCTGTGCTGTAGGTGGCCGAAAGCAACAAATAATCCCAGAGAAACTTCCCCAACTGCTCAGCAGAGCGAGAGTCTCCGACAGCCAGGAAAAGTTCATGTGGAAAAGAATATTAAATAAAGAAACAACCATGTCTCTGCCTTTGATTTTATAGCAATAGTTTTGTCACTTTATACTGCGTTTCTATTACTGGCGATACCACTGATTCTATGAAATAACAAAAATTTATACATTACACAGCTAAAATTTAACTCATAACATTTAATATATATTACTCGTTTGTTTATCATATTGTATCTTTTGTCCAGTTTGTGATAATTAAAAATAATTGAAAAATTAATAATGATATTAAGTAAATCAAAGCGTACAAATGATAAGACAAAAACATTAAAACAGATAAAAGCTGTGTCAGCAAGTTTAATAACACATATAGTTTAAAAAATTATTTTTCATTTGAATTAGATTCATATTAGTTTCAACAAAGATAGATATAATATGTAAATATAAATTATATATTATATACCATTTTTTAAGATTTATAAATGTTATTAATATCAACAATTTAATCAGTACACTAAAAACTTCAGTCATAATTCAAAACAGAAAACTTACTTATTAAAAAAGTAAATATGGATTGTATAAATTAAAAGTTACAATATTTGACACATGTGTTAGTTATTGTTATAAGAGGAAATAAAAATTAATATACGTATAATAATTTATATAAAATGTTCATCAATACCTGGTCTTGAAATTTAATAATTTATTACCAATAAAATTTATATTAAATCAATCTTGTGATAGAAAACAGTGACATATGAAAGAATACTTTGAAGAGCTGCTTATAAAGGCAATAATTTCAAGTTATTAAACAATGAAATATCATTTCAAACACGTTATCAAGAATATCATTCTGTTCCTGATAATGATAACTGCTGAAAGAAAAGATATAATTAATAAATAAGGCAGATAATATATAATGAAGTATTATGTAATAATTGTTATCATTGAACAGAATGTAATGTTAATATAAAATATGTAATTATATTCTATGAATTATGTGATATATAGCATTGATATGTACAAGCACACGATCGACGCTTAATCTATATCTATATAAATTAAAATAATAAAACAAAAATCAAATATAAAATTTAGATCGTACTTAGTGTTTTATATTAAAAAAAAAAAATAGATTTTTTATATGATTAAAATTCGTTACAATAGAATGAATAAATGCAAAAAATGATGTGAATAGACGTATTTTTAATATGTTATTTAACGAGTTATACATAATATGTTTTGTATTATTGCATCATAAAATAAATTTTATTTTAAGATATGTGTTAAAACTAAAAATAAATATTTTATTTATTTGGTTTTACTAAATATCTTATCAAAGTATGTTCATTATTAGCATTTTTCTTCAAATGAAACATAAACAAATATTATTTTATATAGTTTATATTATTTTGTTAGTGTTCATATTATTTTTCCTTTTATTTTATTATTTTTTATATTTCTCTCTCTCTCTCTCCTATTTGTTACAATTGGGATTATAGTACTTTAATTTTTATTAAAACAATGAGTATAAAAAACATATATAGACAGAAACAGAATGGAATTTATGCAAATTATGTAGCTATATTATACAATATCGATAATGCATTTATAATAACATTGCGAAAATAATTTTTAAATTTTATTTAAAAATAAGAATCTTGAAATATTTACACTCTTTACAGAACAGGTACTAAAATCTTAGCTTAATTTTTATATTCTAACTAATTAACAATTTAAGAACATTTAGAAAAACAAGATTATTTTATAAATACTTTTTCATAATATTTTGATCATAGAAAATCAAATTTTAATGCATGTAAAATAAATACTTTTATATTACATATTGATAGACATACTGAATATAAAGATAGTATTTCAAGTAAATTGATGATTATGTTTTTTCAAAAGTAAACAATTAAAGATAACTTGAATATTTAAAATATAAGAAATTTAATCATTATAAATATATAACTAAGTAGAAAAAATGTATATATAAATGAAAAAGTTAATAATGATATAAAATAAATTGTAAAAATTCATTTGTTGTTTCCTGTCCCAAACCTATATATATATATATAAAATAATCTTATAAATAAGACATAGAATATATACAAAAAGACGTCTTCTTTATAAGATTATTTTAAAGTTTGAAATGATTTCAATGATTGTTAACCTTGATTTAATTTAATAAAAGTACTACAAAAAAATAAAAATATACAATACATTCTAGATGAAATATTAGTGAATAACTACTTAATTTTTATTTCTAGGTATATATGGATTATTGTTAGCATCTAAATATTAAATAAAGTTATTTATGTTAATGTTTTGAGGCAGTTTTATGGTAACAATATCATATTAGCTGTAAACCTAGGAAAAATAAAATATATTAAATAAAGCTGTATATGTGAACAAAAGATATTACCTGAACAGATTCTGTTCCTGTAGATGTTGGAATTTCCGATAAAAAGTTTTGCAGATCACTAAGTTGGATTTTGTTATTTGTACTTGTTGTCGTTGTCGTCGTCGTCGTCGTCGTTGTTGTTGCTGTTGTTGTTGATCCAGGTGTTGATGTACCCGATGTCCGCGATGTTGATTTATTATCACCTAAGCAAAAATTTATATAAATCATTTATACAATAAACTATAAAATGTTATATGATAAACTATATAAAATCATATAATAAACTATATAACAATGTATCATTACCATTAGTTTTAGAAGAATCATTAGCAGATGCTGCTGAAGAGACTATTTGCGTAGCAGATCTTGAGGTATTTGTAGTAACTCGAGTTGATGCAGTTGTTGTAGATGCTCTAGTACTTTGCACACCTTGGGGTCTATTCATTGTACCCAATAAACTACCTAAACCAATTTGGCCTACACCACCAAACAATTGCATTAGTTGTTGTTGTGACATATTGTTTAATAAATTTTGAAGATCCCCCTCTGGATTAGTGCTGCTACTTCTTTGTGATCCAGGAGTTGGTGGGTTATTAAGAACTTCATTAATTTTTCTACAATATTCTTCATCTTTGTCTGTTTTAAGATCCTGCAGATAAATGAATCAACATTAATTAATTATTAAAATCTTATCAATTTTTACAGAATCAATATATTTATCTTTTCCCAAACTATGTAAAATACACATGTATTTATTTCAGATAATATACCTTGAAATTATATTACTTCATAATATTTTTTATGATATTAATTTTGTAATTTTGGAACTTTCTCGCATCTTTTACAAAGCCTTTTGTAATATAATTTGTAAAAAGCTATAAACAGATGTCTGAAATCTAACAATTAATATTAAAAGCATTAATCTTACCTGAAGCCAAACAAAGAATTTTTTGTTTGATGATTTGAATCGTAACAGATATACTCTTCCAGTTTTACATTGAGGAACATGTTTAAATTCACAATCATCAGGAAAAATAATCAAATCCTATAAAAAAAAAGAGATAAAGTACGTTTACACACGGTCACAGAGAAATTCCAAGAAAGCTTGAAAGAAGTATAGCAATTTCAAAATATTTTCAAATTATGATGAATTTTAAAGACAATAAAAAAATTAAAATATATTTTTACATCTTCGACATATCCTGATACACGATCTTTCCAACAGAAATGCATCAATGAATCGTCGGATTGGTAAACGTAAAGCTGGCCCTTTCGAATATCTGGATAAACCATCTTTCCCTTCATCGTCATTTTCCCCGCTTTAAATTCGACCAAATTCTTCGGGGTTCCGCGTGAGGCATTATTTCCGAAAAGTGCTCCACCTGACATACTTGATATTTCAAACTCCTTTTTGTTTTGATAAATATATTAAAACACTACACGCGGTTAATTTACGTTTCACGGCGCGCTGATGACAGTGCACTTTAAAATGGCGTGTCAGAAGATTGCCAATCTTACATAGAATTCTTAAATATGTGCGCCACGTAGTGACAAGATCGATAAGTATTCTTTGTGCACAGATTTAGATTTTATCGATAGAGTATAAACAATCATAGATTATTTATATATGTATCTCTGTGTTTATGTCATCTGTACCAAGAGACTACAGATAAGATTTAATATAGATACCTAATAATAAAATAGTTATGTTACGGATCAATAGCTACAGATCAAGTGCGATCTTTAGGTTAAGCGTATAGCATGCGGAACACATTTAAGATGGGTGCCATTTCTTGGCCCAAGCTAGAGATTCCTAATAAACCGAGCGTCTGAGGTTAGGGGTCGCCGGCATCAGCCCTATTGATGAATAGTGGTGACTCCGAAACGAAATACATTCCATCTTTATAACCTTATATTGTACATAAAATCATCCGCTATAGAAATTTCACCTACTGACGAATTGCAAATTGTATATTATCAGTTATATATAGCTGTATCTATGTACAAAAATGAAAAGTCCAATGCAAGAGCAAAGGAAGCAGGTCCTTCTCTCAGTGACCACTAGGTTTTGTTTGTTCTGCGTGACATTCTCAGTCAATAGGTATTAAGAATGGATTGGAAATAACCAACCTGACCCACATTCTTTTCGCGGAACTTCTCATCTCTGCACGACACGTGTTAATGCAAGTATAAGTCATCGTTTCGAATCTTGAGATTATTGAGTTATTACAGTTGAATTCGGTAAGAATATATTTAATTTTATACAAAATATAAAAATAATGATATATCAAATTTTACAATTTGTTTTGCTTTGGGGATTACGAAGATTAAGAAATAATTGTAATTATAGAAGATGAGAAACTAATTTTTTTTTATAGAATCATTTATGGTTTACTTGATTGCTATTTTATGTCTAAACGAGTTCAAACATGTTTCACTGCGTTTGTGGTATTAATTAAATTTTAATGTAAATTATTACTACGTTTAATTTTAAAAATTAGTCTTTTCTTACATGCTTTTTAATTTTTTTTGCTATTAGAGTATAGTTTCATAAATTTTTTGTATAAAAGATTACCACAACAATGTTTTCTTCTTGAGAGTTCAAGTGTTTTTTTTTCAAAAATGTGAATAATTACATTTTTTGAAGTATAATTTATATGTTTTAATAGATGTTAACCATATTCTAAGTAATTTTAAATTTGGAATCGAGAAGAGCTTATCTTTTTTATAAATCTTTTTTTTTTTAATGCATACATAATCTCAAAGTGTCTGTTAATATTTTTGAAGGATGGACTAATTGTATTTTTCTTGATTTATATCAATATCATTTTTGCCTGTAATCACTAGCATAATTGATTAATATCCAATGTTATTTTAATTAGCATTAAAAGGATCGGATATTTTAATAATAATACTTCATTGGAAAAAGAATATATTTTAGTCAGGGATATTACATACCATAGATGCAGTATCCTAACATCGATTGAAATTAACATCAGAGGGCTATACAGAATTAATTTGTAAATTAACTAAAAAAGGACATATTTCATCCGAAATTGGTAATTTTTTTTTTATTTGATATAACTAATTTATTGAAAATTTTAAAAATAATATTTGCATATTGTATATTGTATATTATATTTATATATTATATTTAATACATTGTATATTATATTTGTTACAAAATATAGCTTTATTCCTCGTATGTTTTGTTTATAAAAATTTATTCAGAATCTGTTTCAAGCAAACTGATTAAGATTCAATGCTTTATCATTGTTTATCACATGAACAGTTTGCAATATTAAAAACATGGTGATGTTTGAGGTGGTATGGCATTTTGTCATATTATTATAGGTACTCGCCAACATTTACAAGTTAATATATGCTATATTTTCATTACATTTATTTATTTAATATATTTATTTAGGCAGATGATGAAATCTAGATGTGATACTTTGATATTCCCATGGAATGACATAGGTGCATTACCACATTGGAAACAAAATTTTGAAAATTGTCAAAAGTATAGGATTTACCTCTGCCAGAAGATTATTTAATCAAAAAAGCTATTGCTATTAAAAAACATCTGGAAAGGAATCAAAGATAAGGACAGCAAGTTCTGATTGATTCTAATGGGGTCTGGAATTCATTGACTTGCATATTTTTATAAATCAAAAAGACCTTCCTCCCCCTGTGGATACCATGACTAGCAATTAATTATAAAAGTACATGGTCATTGAAGACCGAGAACAGTTTTTGTAGTAATATAAACAAAGTATCATGTGATAACATGTAAAGTGTTTCACGTATCATTCTTGGCATGCTAATATTAGTCGCACGCAGCGACCAAGCTCGGTACAAGGTACTGATATTGGCTGCATACGATTGCCGAAATCCTGGTACTAGTGTTTGATTGAAAGAGTTAAAGAAATCAAAGTTTAAGTCACAATGAAGACTTCATCAGAGTTTAGAAGTCAAAATTATTATAGAAAATAATTAAAGAATAATTACAAAGTTCTCTTGACTTCAAAATTGGATTTAATCTCATTTATGATTTTTTATATAAAAAACAATAAAAATTATTCTATTACATATTACTAATTATTGAACAATAATTTTTATGTATCTTGATGTTCGTATATTAAAATAAGTAATTTTACGTATATTTACATCACTTTAATAATAATTACGTTTTATTAGTAAACATAATACATTTAGCATATAATGCATTTAACTTTTGTATGCAGTAGTCCTCGCGTAACTGACCAGCGTTTATCTCCATCAATTTTTGGAATTGGAACTATCCTCACTCTACGCTTTTTGTTACCCTGCGACTTTCCTGAAACATGACACTTTACAAACAAAACAAATGACATATATGATACCGATATTGGTGCGTGGTATCGGTGAAACACTTGACGCTCATCCCCACTTTTTCTTTTGATGCCAATTCCTTCATACTTAACTGACCAGTTTCGGTCCCAATTGTTGGTCAGTGACGGTTACGTGAAGGCTACTGTATTTTGTGTGTTCTATAAAATATATAATTTCTTATAAAAAATATTTTAACTATACTTTGACTATTATGTATTAAATATAAAAATAAAGTTAATTCATATAAAATGGCGAATTATTAAATGACAATTAAGATTTTATACTTATGTACAAATATATTTTAAATTGGAGATAATAATTTCTTGTTTTGTGATCTTCTGGTGACGCGCTGCAAAGCTGAAATTAAATTTCAAATATTTATTATGTACATTTAATACTTTTAGTATGGTAAAAACTAGAATAAAATAATTACGTTTTTCTTCTATTTCCAAAGGAGAAATTTCCATGCGTGTGCCATTACTCCTACTCCTACTTTTACTTCTTTTAACATGCGGAGTCAAAGGTAAAGACGGTTTATTTGTCCCATCACTATATTCTTTTTCTGAAACAAAATATGCTCATTTAAAACATCATATTTAAAGAAGACGAAGTACTAATACCTAAATATTTATTTAAAATTATCTGTACCAGAAAACTTTACACTTTTAGTCGATTTTCTCTTGTCTTTGCTTTTGTCTAAAGATATATCATCACAATTGCGACATAGCAATTCTATATCATTTCTTTCATTAGTATTCAGTTTAAAACGACTTCTCCTTTTTCTCTTATCAATAGGAGTTTCGGTTTCTTTATGTTCTGTTTCTTGTACATTAACAGACATTTTTCTAGAAGATCTTCTCTTAAGTCTGGGTGTATCTGTTGAAATAATAGTTCTGTTCCTTAAAATTCTCGTAGTTTCATTTTGTTCGTCTGTTCCCTCAGTACTACTTATAGACTGTTTTTGTAATTTGTCATTCAATATATTTAAATCAATGTCATCTATGTTTTTTTTAAGGGATATGGAAGTACTTGTATTTAATGGAGAAGTCTGATCTAAAGTTGATTCAACCTCATCTATTGCATTTTGTCTTGTGATCCTCCTTAATGATTTATTAGAATTTTGTTTTATTTCTTGTAATGGTATAGACTTTTGTATCTGTATAGATGTTTTAAAAATATTTTCATTCGATGAATTTTTATTTTCCGGAGATTTTTTATCATCCTCACTTTCCTTATAACTATTGTCATCAAAATCCAGTTTTTTTTCTACATTAATTTTTACTTCATCTGTATTATCAAAGTCAAAATTATCTATTGTTGATAATAGATTTAAATCCATCTTTGTCTGTGTTTCTTCATCAACTGATACTTCATTTAAAATTACATGATCATTAAAATTAATTTTATTTGTTGATTTTACACATTCTGTTTCACTTGAATTCTTTTGTTGTTTCAATATGCTCTTTCCTGGTGTCTTATTAGAATTAATGTATGATATTGAATTATCTAGCTGAATCTTAGGAGTTTTACACATTTGACTTATCTTTATTAGTGTTAGTGGACTTCTTGTCTTCTTTGATGTTTCAGATAATTGTATCTTTTGTAATAAACTGAATCTATTATTTTTTACAAATTTATTTTCATTACAATTAAGAGATCTGGATTTTATTTTGTTTTGTTTTATGTTAGGACTTTTATTGTCACATTTGCCATTTATACTACGATTTGAATTAAATTTAATTAAATTTAATTCTTTCATATCATTATCATTTTTCATTTTTCTTTTCTTTTCTGCTAAGAAAGCTCTAACAGAACTTGATTTAGTTGGTACAACTTTTTTTTTAGAAACTTTCCTTTTAGTAACTGGTTTATCAATAAACAATTCCTCTTCTTTCCAGCCTTGTGCACGAAGTTTTTCCAATTTTTCAAATCGTAAGTTACAATTTTCTATTTCCATGTACATCATATCCCAAAATCCTTGCAAATCTTTACAAGTCACTAACATTTTTCCTTTTCCTGTTTCACAATCATTAACTAATCCACGGAATCGTTCAAACTTTTTGTTTATTAACAAATTTGTTTGTCCAATAGCTTGATTTATTTCATATTGACCATCTTCTGTAGTGTTGGATTGCTTTTTGATTTCTATCCATTTTTCACATAATTCATTTAATCTATTTATTTCTTTACTCAAAAGAAAATGAAAATATTGTGCAGTGTGTTCTTCTTCTTCAACTGAAATATTTAAATTTCTCATAACTGTATCCTTCGTGGGAATATCATCACCCAAAGAATGACGAATAAGACCTTTCTTTAACTGTTGCTCTTTCCTGGCATTACTTTTCCCACGACTAGAAACTATGTGAGGTGAGAAAAAAGCTGGCTCACATGGAGAATTTGACATAGATTTATTATTGTCTGAAGAGCTCAGTGTATCCTTAGTTATCGTTTCGTTATCATTACTACTGTTACTACTAACAGAATTTGTTGTTTCTGTATCTTTAAATAATAATTTTATTGATCTAGATTCTATAGAATTATCACTTGTCTTAGTCACTGGTGAACAATTTTTCTTTTTAATGATTTCTGTACTATTGTTTTTAATGGTGCTGCTCCTAGATCTTGTCATTTTTAAGGGAGAACGTAAAAATTGTTGTACACTGTCAGGTGACATACTTTGTATGACTACTCTGCCGAATAATGGTATATTAGGCAATCCTGCTGGAGCTTTAAATATGTGACCCTCTGGAGCAAAGGACTTCTTTTTTTGATCATTATTTAATTCGTCTGAATTCTTATTAGCATTTTTTGCACTTAAATTCTTCTGACTTGCTTTATACATAAGTCTTTTCTCTGTTGCCTTGCTTATCTTTCTGACAACAGGCTTAGATGGGATATTTGAAGCTACTGTCGATTTAGTAGCTGTGTAATTATTGGGTGAATATATCTTATGATGCACAACACCAACTACAAAAGGTTGTTTCTTTTTGCGTTGTTCAACCTTTTTACGTTTATCACGTTCAACCCTCCATTTTTTAAGTCTAGCAAGACGATCTTGTACTACAGGATCAATCTGTGCGTCTGGAATTACGTTTTAGTTAGTTATTTATAAAGTTATGTGTAAGATAATATAAATGTATAATAATGTAAATCTTTACCCTGTGTGTTTATTGTGCTATTTGATAAATTACGATTATCATTAAAAGCCCTTGTTCTATGGCTTTTACACGATTCCGTATATTCTTTTGCACGAGTAACACGACTTTTTTCTCTACTTTCGGTGTTGAATGTCTTGTATTTCTGTTGATGCATTGCTATTTTATTTAAAGTTTCACTTTCTACGGAATTGAACGCGTCTCTCTTTTCACTGTTTGCAGTTCAACGGAAAACAATTTAAATATGTTACGCTGTAACAGTGCTACCAATAGTAACTGTTTCTACCAGTCCTCTTAAAATCCAAATTTCGAAGAAACGAAAATATAAATGAAATTGTAAATGGGTAACTACAAACGAAACATTTTCTTTAATAATTTATTATTATAAAGCTATTACGAATTAATATAAAACTCAATATATGAATACCGGAATTTTTTTCTGACTGAAATTTGTAAAATTTTATATTTTATTTATTTATAATTTTAATTTATAATTTAATTTTAATTTTAAAATTAGAACTTTTTCTCATTAATATAACTGTTAAGCGATTCCGTGTTGAAATATTACTAGCGATGTGTGTTTTTACTTGGTGTATCTTTTTTTATAATTTATAACGATGTATTTTATTAAATATAATTTTTTATTAAATCATATCATTAAATGTAATTAAAAACTTGAGATACAAAAAATTAATGTTAAAAATAACGTTTAACGTAAAACATGAAATTGATAAACCGGATGTGATGTAAGAAAAAAAATCTTTGCGCGCCAGTGCGGATTTGAACTTTCGTGTAACAGCTGTTCAATTCTGCTTTCAAAAACGTAAGTATTTTTCTTATCGTAGTAATTTTGCATGCGTGTTCTTATTTTTTTTTTTAAACAATATATTTCAATGATTAGCCATGAAAAATGTAATTTTCAAATGTAATTGACAAATTTTTTTCAGTCTACATGCGTTATTTTTCAAGTTCTTCTTAATGATTATTTGAACGAATCTTCCATTAATTATTTAATTTAACGTTTGAGCTTATTACTAAATTACAAGAAAATTTGTTTTTCGTTGTCTAAATATATCAGAATTAGGGAGAAATAAACTATACACTTCACTGTTAATGCTAAAACTTATTTACAACTTCTATTAAGATTAAAGAAATCTCTGTTAGAAATTCTTCTATACACGTCGATTTTCTTTCATTTCTACATATTCATTATGCATATTTAAAAAATATATGTTTGAAGACCTGGCATTAGTCTATGCTTAAACAACGATTAACGTGAGCTTCCAATAAACGCAGATTTTCGCAAGTATGATTGCAATTTGGACACGAATATGGTAACGGTGGATGTTGCAATCCTTCAGTAGAGTTCATCTAAAATTGAATATATAAAATATAATTTGTATTATGTTACAAATTATCAGATCGTATATCTAAAGAAACATGGAAACAGTTGAACTTACATGTCTTTCAGAACTAATTTTCGACTGTTCGTGAAATTCTATTTGCTTCTGTAAATGCTCACTTAGTGCATTTTTCTCTTCTAATGCCAACTCTTTGAGTTTTCTCTCTTGTCTAAAATCTTCTTCATGAAGTTTTAATTGCGTTTGTAATAAACTGATATCTTCCTTCTGCATTAATAATAAATGACTATTGGTACATTTATTGTCAAAACTAATTACTTAATTTTCGTTCATTCATACTTACATGCTGCATCAATTCTTTCTCCAGCTCTTTTATAGTTACTTCTTTCTTCTCAAGACTTTCATGCATTATGCCAAGTTCAGTGATTAATTGATTACATTTTACTTCGAACTTCTTTTTTTCTGATTCTAATGCCTTTTTGTAATGAGTCTCATATAGTAGACTTTGTTGATCCAAAGATGACTGTTCTTCTTGTAAACTTATTCTTTCTTGTTGTAGGAGTTCTTTAGCATCATTTAAATTTTTATATTCTATTTCAAGGGTCTCTTTTCGACTGTCGAGCAATTTCTTTTCTATTGTAAGATTTTCTTGTTCCTTCCGAAGTGCATTCCTTTCTTCTTCCAATAATTGTTTACTATCAACAATCTGTTTTTCCAATTCTGCTATTTTTTGAACAGATTCGGAAGTTGCGCCTTGTTTCTGCACTCTTTCTTTCTCAATATCTTCATTTATCATTGAGTCCAGTTCAGCAATAATTGATTTGCTAAGTGTGTTTTCAAGTATAGAGATCTTTTCTCCTTTTGTATTATCTTGTTTGTCATTTGCATCAAGGAGCTACAATAAAACAGTGATCTTAAGAAATATATAATTTGAAGTATAGTCTAATGGTCAAATGCATTATACCTCGTATCCCATTTCTGTGTGACTAGTTAATTCAGTGCTAAGCCTCATTTTTAAATCAGCATTTTCTTTCTTAAGGTAATTTATTAATTCTCTAGTCTCGGCAAATTTTTTCTTATGATCTTGGTGTACTCTCATAATTTCTTCATGCCAAGTGGCTAGACTGTTGAATTGTTGCTTCATAGCTATGTTATTTTGTTTCAATGTTTCTTTTAATTTAGTGTTTTCTTGCAACAATTCATTTAATTTTCGATGTACCTCTGCTGAATCCCATGATGCTATCATGGAATTGTAGTCCTGTACATAAGTTAATTCAAAACAAGTTTATTGAAACGAATTTGAGAAAAAACAAATTTCAGTCAATAAATAGATACATACAATAGACATAGATTTTTGTTGTATATCAACATAAGATGCAAGTGACGATTGTTGAATAGTATCCAGTGAATCTTTACCTAGCACCACAAAAGATAGTGATGTGTCATCTGCATCAGCACCACAAAAGTTTGTCACTGTTGCTTTAGAATGCAAAGGTGCATCCTCGTCCAATTTGAATCTGGCCTTTCCATTGTTTAAGGTAAAGCCAAGGCTTTGTAAATGGCTTTCTGGTTCAGGATATAGTTTTTGATTGATATTTAATGGTTTAGTCGCGTCTTGTTCTTGCGACGAAGGTTTTTTTTCTTCATTAGACTCCATGGTTGGGAAATCATTTGCATCAATGCTTGCACTATAATTAATAATTATAGTTTCTTAGCAACAGCAAGTATTTTATATGTATATTTTCTTAAAATTCTGAAAAAACCATATCTATAATTTGAATATCAATCAAGTGATATCGAAAATATTTTTAAAAGTTACGTCATAAATAATATAATAAAAAAAAGTTAATAAACAATAGCTTAGAATTACAATTTTTTACATGCCAATAAACATGACAATTGACATTAATGCATTAATATCTTTTCTCCTGTTTTCAATAGAATTCAAACTTACCGAAATCATTGTCTTATTAACATTATATTGCACAAAAATGACAGTTCATTATACTTCACTTTATACGTATTGATATATTGGTTGACTAATGATAATGTTATGTGGTCATCTCTACGACTATGTTCTAATTATAGAACAAAATAATATGGACTTGTCAATAAGAAGTAATATTTCTTAACTTTTTCTCTGTTATTGATTTTTATGCTTGGAAATTAACTTTTGGTATCAGAGTGCATTTAGAACAATTATGCGACTTATTGTGAAAACCTTAGACAAATCACTAATTCGCTGTGCGCACAAAATGTCAGAATTTTTCTTACCAACGGCGCGATATCACTATCTAGTGTTTTCCACCAATTGTATTTCAACATTGACTTGAGGATAGTATAGATGTAAAAAGTTATATGAAATTTTGTTTATTCATATAAGCATTGACTAATTATAATAGTAATACCATTGAATAAGAATAGAATTGATAGAATGGACTAGATTCATGTCTAGTTTATTCTTAAAGAAATTAAATCTATTAAATTTTAATTTAAAACCAGACCAAGACTCAAGAAATAAAATCACGTAATTTTTCATGTTTTGTAGACATAACATTTTTTTAAAAATTTTATGAACGAAAACAGGGAATTTGTATTCTTTTTCTTTTTTTTCAATTTATGCAATATATTGTATCTTTCGATACGAAATGCGCGCGCAATAATTATAACTTTAGTGAAGATTGCAGCGCCAATGAGATGCTTGAAATCTCGCAGTTGCGTATTGTGATTCTCGAACGATAATCGATGTTTTTTTAATCGATCTAATATTGGAATGTAACGTAAATCGTCAGTTTTAGGCGGGAACATGGCAGGAGACGTAGAAAGAAGCTGCTTATCGAGAAATCGTCAAGTAAAGACCAGCGGTAAGGCTTGTTTTCGAATTGTCCAATACATACATCTACAATTTAAAACAGATAGCGTTATTTAAAAGCGTTATTACATATGTGTGTTCAATTATGATTTGTTACAGACATTTCTAACCGGTGATATTTGCAACGATTTCCTCTGGGCCACGATTGCAAATGTCGCATTTAATTGTAAGTCGTACATATTTTTATTTCTTTAGTCATTTAATTACGAAGGTTAGATTATCATGAATAAGAGTAAAAATATGTGTAACAATTTCAAAAATGAACTAAACATTTATACTGCTCTTATATTAAATCAAAAGGGTGCAAGTTTCGTTTAAATCAAGCCAAAATAGTTTATCTATATATAAGAAAACCTCAACTGCGTTGAAACTGAAGATATAATAATTTCTATTTATTATTGTGATTGTTACATACTAAAAATCTCTTTTTTTAAAGTCGTTTGTCAAACTTCCTTCTGATTAGATACACCTATTTGAATTAACATGGCACTATATAATCGGAATGCATTAAAATTAAAATTGAAGAACATTAAAATATAGTGAATTTCGTGTGAAGTAATAGACAAGGTATGGGATAAACACATTTTCTAGAAGTTTGTGACACGTGACCTGCAATATCGACCATGGTAAAGGAATCATTCGTTTTTTAGCGCACTCTATATTTAAAAAACAGTAACTCGGAGAATTATAAATAAAACAGTCGAAATTGATCAGGTAGCGAATACGCCAGAGATATGATGTCGGAATAATTTCATTTATACATTAATATATTATTATATTAATATATTATAATTTGTTAAATTTTATCAAATTTTCAATATCGGAACCGTGAAAAAGTCAAATCACTTTATTAAATCGAAAAGAGCTTCATCTGTATTTATGGATTCATAGGTTTCGATAGGTTTTTGCACGTTATATATTAAAATTCTAAAGCTATTAATATATATTTAGTTTATAATAAAAATGATTTATATTTCATGAAACATTCGTTATGAAAAGATCTTTTATTTATTGAAATGCACACGAGATAAATTTAAAATGGGCCTGATATTTATTCACAAAGGAGGTAGAAAAATAGATCTATCATCTTATGGATCTTGATGTTCTGAAATTAAAAAATAACAACAAAGGCTACAATCTTCTACAATATTAATGTTAAAGACACTATACATTCACAAAAGTAGGAAGAAAAGAATTCAGTTTACAGTTTTAGAGATCAATCTACAATCTACAATCTCTCTAAATCTCTCCCTTTTCACGAACAATGGAAGTTTCATGGAAAACCGACGTGGCCCTACCTACTTATAGCTAATATTCACACCAAATGCTACCTATCTTGTCTAGTTCTATATTTCAAAAATGGCAAGCATATCAACACAAACATTCCAGTTCTCACTTAAGCCATTTGAATGCAAAGAGCTTACAATCTAGGGAGTGCGTCCCAGGGCATTGCTCTGACACTGGAGTTCACACTCCAATAAATACGTACCATTTTCTTGAAATCGACTGTTGCACGTACAAAGAAAGTGATCATTGCACAAGTCGCGATAAAAAATCGATTATATTCTGATTTCAATTAGCAAATTGTGGATGTACAATTGAAAGAGTTTGCGTGTTTCTTCAAAAACAAAGCCATGTGATCCAATGAGCTATATTACAGATGAAATTTGGTACCTTCATTGTAATTTTGTTATTTTCTACTCTAAGACTTTATTAAAACTACTTTGAGAAACTATTCTAGAAATTTAACTAAAGTTGAATTCATGTGCTAGCTGAATGTTTCTTTCTCAATTTCGTAACTAGTAAGAGCGTCAACTTCTCTCCAGAAAAAAGACATTTACTCTGCTAATTACTAAATTAATTCGTTCAGTAAAAGTTTGATCTGCACACACGTCTCTGATATCATCTTGCCTTTTTCCATTTTATCATCATTCTGACGCGACTTATAGGATAAAATTAAAAGGACTCAGATAAAGATAAAATTATCGTTTTATCGATATACGCTTATATAACGAAGTAGCGTGTCATTTTGATGCGTACACCAGATATACCCACGTTGCGAAAGAGTGATTATAATATGACCGAATATATTAAAATTTACTATCGCATAATGATCGACAAATATTTCACAAGATTGAATATTATTTTGTTAGCGTGAGTTTTAAGTTCTTAATTTCAAGTAAAAAGAAGTACCACTATCCTGTCCTTCGTTAGTATACTATATACATTATTTTCGATGTGGAGAGATTTATTATTAATTATTTCAGTTATTATTGTATTACTAATTATTTTAATTTTACTTGTAAAAGACAAAAATAAAGAACAAGAAATCGAGTTTGTTTGTTAGTTACTGATATATAAAAATTGTCTAAGACATACTTGATGATCGGCAAATCTCTATGCGAATGAACCTAGAACAATTTCGGCGATAGACAAAAGAAAATTTCATGGATAAATTTTAAGAAAATGTAATTTGACAAGCAATAAACAAATATAAAATATATGTTCCTATTACAGAGCAGATTATTATCATTAATGCGGTAAATGTGATATTTAGATTATCAACCCTGATAGTGTCTCTATTGTAAATTTGCAATTGTCGCTATAAGTACAGTGATTCTTTGATATTTCATATTTTAGTACTATAAAAAAATCTTTAATAAAATCGTGGATTACATTTTAGAAAATTGTAGATTAAATTTAGATCTTTTTACAAAAATTTCCAAGAGAATATCAAAACTTTAAAGTACAGAAGAGAATATCAAAGCTTGCTCTATAAAAGTTGAAACTTGAAGAGGATTAAATTGGCTGGTAATTAAGACAATATTGGCCTGCGTAATTAAACAAAAGAAGAACACAAAGTCAACATTATGCACGCAATGTTTTTCTACTTCAGTTCCATAATCAATTAGCTATTGCTTACGAAAGTAGTGTTGGCTATACTATCAAAATGTAAAGGATGTAACTCGTACACAAGAGATAAGCCAATTTTTTTATTCTTGAAAAACTATCTTCTTTTCTATATCGCAAATAAACGAACTCTGAAACGATTCGATGTGTCGAATCTAAAACAGTTATATAATTTCATATCTTTTCCTCTTCCATTTTTTATACCTTTAAGTTATCTATATTAATAATTATTTGCTTCGTTTCGTCAAATATTTAAAATTTCTGGGCGCGATATTTTTGAAAGATTATTTAAATCTGTCATTTTTCACATTGCTTTATCACGTTTTCTTTTTTTGCAGATATGTACGTACAATGATATGCAATATCATTTATAAAGATCGAGTGTTGTGCAGTTACATCGCATATGCTAAGAAGAAACAGACATATTATGCTAGACAGACGCCTGTACTGTACCTGTCCTATTCTACTGATCTACAAACCAGACTACGTAATGCACTTTTATTTCTCACTTATAAAAATGAATATCTTATTAAATTTTTTGAATTTTTGCTTAAAATACTATTAATATTTATTAAAAACTAAACGAATATTTAAAAAAATATTTTGCATCGATATAAGAAAAACGAATACGTTTCTCTAAAAATAACATCATAATGTTATTATACATATTATATTTATTTTCAAGTATATAGTCTTTCTTTGCAGTAGTAATGATAGTTTGACTTTTGCAATTGCGTTGTTGTATGATATCAGTGAGTAAATATTAGAATTGTGCAGTAAAACTCTAGTCAGTCATTTGTCACTTTCAGATAAGTCATTTCTTTAAATTTCTTACTAGATTTGTATGTGCTCGATTATAATAAAAGATTTTTTGGGAAGGTTATTTATTGATAATGTTATTAAAATTCTGCGTTCTTAGTTATACTCTGATTTTCATTACATGTATAAATAATCAAAGATTTATCTTTGAAAGAGTGAAAGAATTACTGTAACGTAAATAAATATGTAAAAAGATCACTGGATGTAAATAAATATATTTTTAATAATATTCCCCTAAATAGGAAATTACAACCATTGTACAAAACCATGTTAAATCGTGATCTCGACACATGATATACGATTTATCTAAATGCGATAAATCTCGAGATTGAATGCTATAACTCCCAGAATTAATATTCTTCAGAGAGATTCTAATAACTGAAATAGAACTGGAGGAGAACTTGAAAACTGCACTCTCGGACGATTTCGTCAGAGGTGGCGTGATTGTCAGGCCAGACTTCCAACGAAACTCACGTGACATTACTATTACTATTAACAATAATGTCATTGAATACTTGATAAGAAACTGTTAAGCGGTATTACACATCTAAAGAAAATGTGCTTTAATACACATAATTATTCGAGGAATGATTATCAAAGCAAAATGACTGAATTAGTTATAATTTTTTTCCTTCGTAGAAAATTATAATTGACGTAATTCTTACATGACAGACAACCATGATCATTATGAAACTATTGAAGATTATATTTGTACGATAAATAAAATATAATAATTTTAGGAACAAAATAATTAGAAGATTTAATAACATTTTATTTATATTGCATTAATGTGATATTTCATTTGCAATTATTTTCAATTAATCTATGTCATCAAATTCTACTTTTTAATATTAGAATTATGAATGAGAAGTTTCCAAGAAACTTGAGTTGAGACTATAATTTTACAAAATTAAAAAAAAATTGAAGTATTTATAACATTACGATAAAGTATAAGAAACGAAAGAAGAACGTTATTTCAATTACTACTGTATAGAATCTATGATAATCTATAATAATCATAGATAATTAATTTCGAAAACATCATATATATATTATATATAACAAGCACAATTATCTCTTTTAGAAAATTTTCTCTTTTAGAAACAATAAATTTAAGAAACATAACACTCTAATCTTATTATTTCTTATTTTTTTCCAGAGAAGTCCAAGAGGAACAATGATTGAAACTTCAATTTCCAAGATTTTTGATGATGTAAAACATCCAATAACCATGATGTTTTCAAGATTTCAAATCCTATCAAAGAATATCGAGAAATTCCTTAAATATCGAGAATCATATTAAAATCTATCAAGAATATCGAGACTCCTGAAACCGTCAAAACATAATAAGGCATTTAAAGTTCCCAAGGTTCACCGAAATTTTGGAAACTCAAAAAGGCTAACAATAGACTTTCGTAAGTTTCAAACCAAGCAATTCGAATTTCTCGCAGTGCAACATATTCAACACCCACCAATTTCCAAAATTTTAGAATATCTATCAAGAATATCGAGACACCTGAAACCTTCAGAAGCTACCAAGGCTTGCCAAAGGTCATCGAAATTTCAGAGACTCGGAGGATCTAACAAGCTCTCGAGATCCAAGAGGACTTTCAAAATATCAAACAAGGTTCAAACGTGAGTTGAACTTTCCTCTGTACGTATATACTCGAAGCTTTCTAAAGCACATCACCAAACAGGAACATTATTCCGCAGCCAGTAAACTCGCACGATACACTATCGGATGACATGTTCCTCGTCCAGTCTGCGATAAGGTTCGCCCGCTAGCTGGCGACACTATCGATCATCCGAGGAAACGCGCATCACGGTACGAGCAGGCGCGCAGGTTGGTACACCAATCGCGCCTGTCTATTTCCGTAGAGGTCGAACGCGTGTGCCAGCGAGAGCAGTTCGACGTGCTCGAAGGTTTCACTGCGGCTTAGACTTTAGCCGGACGGGGTTTGTCTTGTCCCCGTCGTACGACACCGTAAGTACACCGAATTATTGAATGAAATTCCCCGTATTTTCGACTGCTCTCACGGTGTTACGTTCGCGCGGTTCGTCGCGTCGCGTAAAAATCGTGGCCAGGCGTCTTTTACGCGCGCCGTTTTCCTTTTTTCTCCCCGGCAATGAATTATTGACAATTCACGGTCGCCGTATGCAAGTGACTGGGCGAAACTGGCCCAGAAACCTGAAATCCGTTGGCTGTCGCGATCGCAGTGCCGAAACGCAATGACGTGTGCCTGTGTTCTGTTATAAACATCGCGTGCGGGCCGCTTTTCGCGGTCCGCGCCCACGATGGAACTGACCCACGCGAATTGTACTGTTGGGTGCAAGAAGGGCAAGTGACGAAAATCGGCCACACGTTTGAAAGTGAAATATTTCTAGTACGTAGAGTGAAGTTATTGTAAGAATTAAATAATATTACTATACTTCAAATACTTTGTAACATTAAGAGATTTGGCAGCTTTGTTAACACAATACCAGTCACAATTCATTTCAATTCGTTTCAATCGTAATTCGTTGTTAATACAGACTTATTTTATTTTTCATAATCGTACTGCTTTGTATATTTCATAATATTAGGAAATTGCACAATGTTGTAACAGAATTTGGTTCGTAACTCGTTTTATTCTCGTATTGGTAGAGACTCCTAACTCATTCTATTTTTCGTATTTGTATATATACTGATATGTGTTTTACTGGAGAGGTCCTCAGCGTCTCAAGATCCTTCTTGCTTTCAACAATGCAATTGCCGTGGATTTCAGATGCGCCGATTCTATCTCGTACGTGTACCAAATTTTCTTTTCAATATTGTTACTTGCTCCGCGGCTCGTCCGAATTCGAATTGGCGCATCCGCGATTGCAACACATTCCTGTCTATGTGTATACACAGATATGTGAAATCGTCGAGTACATTATTAATCTGAAAAAAGATTTTGTTTGTTTCGTACATTTCTGAGAATACGCGGTGACGCGAAGAAGAGATAGATCATTTCGTACAATATTTCCTTACTGATAAAAGGACGAGTGAAGTTACAATTAAAAGTAGAATGTACGTTTTGGAGGAAGTTGCTTCGTTTTGTGGATTTTTCAAAAACACATATCTATGACGATAAGAGAAGCACAAAGCTTTTTGCATATTTTTTTACCGAGATGACAAGAAATTTAGTTGAACATTGGAACGTTTATGAACGTTCTTGATCGTACGATCAACCCCGAATGACGTTTCGGACATCGTTTATGTAATAACCCGGTGAATCGCTATTTAATCGACGAGGTCTCGATGCAGGGTCGAAGATCATGATCCTCTATGTTGATTGCTCGAGCGTCGACTTAAACTTTTCGTAATCAGAATTTTGGTGTCAACAATAGCTTCAATCAATTTTGCAACTTTGCACGATCTAGAGAAGGAAATTATTCTTTTTTTTGCGTGCGTTTAGTAACAGAATAACAGAAAAAAGTTTCTTTACTGCATTTTTAAACTAGAAACTGGAAGAATTGTCTGTCTGGAATGTGTTAATCGTAAATTTGGAAATTAGTTTCTTCGTAAATTTATTAATTTATAAATTAATGGAATCGAAATGATGGAATTGTAAAATTTTATTAACCTGACGAAATAATTTTTCATTACTTAATGCATTGTATTTATGTAACAAAATGTTATTCAATGTGACAATTTGCTCTTTTCCAAGCAGATTGATTGAATTTTTGGTTGCTCTTATTGAGTTACTACGATTTTACAATTGGCACATTGATCGTCGCGCGAAATTTATACGTTTTGACTCTATGAAACAGAATATTCAATTTTTATAAAATATTATGTTACAATAAAAATGCAGTGATAGCGCGTTCCTTACTTTATAGCATTATATAATTATTTACGTTATTTAAAATTTTTTGTCAATGATACTCATTTTACTCGAATCATTTAAAAATAATTAAAAATTCTGTGGCAATCAACGCGTTCGATTTGTACAGCCGCGTGCTATAAACCAATTTTTTTTTTTCATTTCGACTATTTGAAATCACTGAAAAATAATGGTAACAAGAATAGAAAATTGAATGAGAATTAAAATTCCTGCATCGTCGCGTGCATTATTGAAAAATAATGGAAATTAAATTGAAAACCAAAATGAAAATCGAAATTCCTGATCATTATTGAAAAATGCTTTTTTACAATAAATATTGATACTTTATAATTTATTTCTGCTTTAGTATACGTTTACAACATTAGTAATAGTAATTATATTACACCAATTTTAATAGAATATTTCAACGTTGTTAATTGTAATTCATTTTTAAACACGAATATCCCTTTTCGAAGTTCGTGTCTAAAGTTCTGTTTAGAAGTATTGGTTCATAAATATTTATACATTGACGCCCGTGAATGTGGAATTTGCAATGCACGTTTTTCAGATATATTCAACAAGTCGCCTTTTGCACATTTCTTTCGCACATTTTTTTGGAATGCAGTGCAGAAGTGGAATTATACTTTTCGTAGCATTTGCGCATTACATTACTATGAAACGAGGAATAAGTAAAACGTTCTATTCATTATTGTGAGTATAAACGGAGGACAAGCAAAAGTAAATTACCATTGTTATTAAAAATTCAATACAACACAGTGGTAATTGATATGTAAACAACGTTAGGATTAGGTCAATTGTTCATTGTTGAGTCATATCGACAAAGACAAAAAATAGAATAGGATTTGTTAGTGTTCTCTGTCCTTCTTATATCTTCAATCTTCCTTATCTACTCGTTTCATAATTGTCTGAGTAATTCTCACATTCATGTATACCATATGATGAATGAAAGGCATATTTTTAAATGCATCACTAGATGTATTACGTATAGTTGGTTGCTTGGTTAGAAAAAGAAACTACAATAAATATTACTAAATTAGGTTGTTTCGTTTAGTAATAGTTTCAACGTGGTAGTTTCGCATCTCATAAAATAATCATAATATAGAATTTTAGTTCTTGAAGTAATTCTCGAGGCAATCATAATATAGACTGTCGTTGATTAATTTTCTCTTACAGAAATTTTATTCTAAAAAATTTTTCTCTGGGAAGACATAAATACATGTGATGTTATTTTGTTATATAAAATTAAGTTAATTAAATTAAATTGAATTAATAGCATAAAATATGAAATAATACATTTATAAGTATTTTAAACAACAAAATTTCTTCACGTAGATTTATTTATTTTCTGTGTATCGTGAATCATCTCACTGATAACTACTGTGACAAGCCACTGTTCGACTTCTCAATGAGACTGATAGTAAAAGTGCCAACTAAAGAATTAGAATTTCAGTGATTGATAGATACCAATTAGGAACGTATATACGTATAGACGTAAATCATTGCACTGATCAATTTTTACGTTTCTCCTCTTCGCGAGTTTTCTTTTGAAACTCCACTCCTATTAAATTTGTCCTTCGACGCGCGTTTTTTTTACACTTTCATTCATATTTTATCTGTACTCGATAACGTAAAACTGTGTGGTCAACTGTTGAAGTTGAATAGTGACGGATGTTCAACTGCGTTGGTTAAACATCGATGCGTTGCGGCTTCGTCTCTGATGCAACTGCAATTCGTGTGATAAATAGACACGGACGCGTTAATTGACGTCTATGCATGTATGAATACTGCGATGAGAGCACGTGTGCCAGTAGCATGTGCTAGTAATGCGATCCGTTGTTTTTTGCAATCCTTTTCTTCTCCTTATATTGCGCGTTATCCGTCATTTCAGTGAAACTTATGCGTTCTCTCTCGCTTTCTCAAAAAAATTTCCATACGTATCTCAATTGGATTTTATTGGAAAAGATATAAATACGATATAATAACATTATATATTAAATATACATAGAAATCGTGGGTTTGAATGGAGAAAAAACAAAATGCATGTTATTAACAATAAATCTCTCAGCAAGAGAGAAAAAAATACGCAATGTCTAAATATCTAGTCAAAATCAAAGCCAGAGCTGGAGACTAGAGTTTAGTCTAGTTAGAAATATTAATTTATTTTACTTTATTAAAATATCAATATCACTAAATAATATAAATTGTAAATAATTTAATTTATGCAGTTTGAAAGTTAAAAGTAAAAAGTGTCCCAAGGCGAAACCGCGAAAGTTGCGCAGCAACGTTCAAGGACCTGTCTTTCAACTTTGAAATCGTATTCTTTTTCTTTGAGAAGCTAATGTCACAATTATCTTCTTCAATAAAATGTCACAATTATCTTCTTCAATAAAATACACACACTACAGATAGTCTGAAGGAACCTAGTGCCAAAAAGAACGAGGAAATCATGAAGAAGAGGTGGCTCCTCAAGAGTCAATTAATGTTCCTACCACCCTGCCAGATGTATCGATTCAGTTGACGCCCCTTTTTCGGATTAACGTCGAAATTGCCTAGCTTTGGTTGCTACCACGCTCTTCAATGCAGCCCTTTAGCTTAGTTTTCATCCGGCTACTCGTGAAACTGACGGATCAGCTGTTTCAATCTTAACAACACTTTTAATGCTCCAGATCGATACCGTTTTCTGGCGCCGAGTTGCTGTTAATGGACTCACACTGTTGTAAAAATTGCGAGAGTGACAAGCGCTAGGGTGTCGAGTATATGTGTAGCACTCGTTATAATATTGAATGGATAGACTGTGGACATTTCAAAGTGAAAAATTCCATAGAATGCGAAATATATGAAATATATTTCTAAGCAAACTGATTTTTAATATATTATAATATTTTTTACATGGAAAAGTTTTCGATACTATATTTTGTCTCTTGGAGAATTTCCAAAGTATAAACGATCCTGCTGATATAACACTCATCTTGTCCTATTATTAAAGCTACCTTGAAACTAAATTTTATTTCATTTTATTGTCTTACAAATTAATCATGCAAGTTAATAAAGTTTTGTCGTGCGTATGCTAATCCTTATTCTATCTATTAAATGCACAATTGTCTTCTACTTATAAGTTTAGAATTAATAACGGGGAATGTTACAAATTTGCAGGCTTAATTCTTTTTTTTAAGTTACACATTTAGAATTAATAAGATTTTTAATTGAAGTAAATCCAATCAACTGACAATCCTTTTCTCTTGCAAGTTTTTCTCTTTTAATCGGAGTAAATGCAATCAAATCTTCTTCTTTCCTAAGAAATTAAGCGACGATAAAATTTAGTTCGTTGATCTATTTAGTTCATCATAATGTTCAAATTTTTTTAAAACTGTAGAATTCAAAAGAAGATTCTTCTTTCATATTCTCAATATTAAGAAATATATGTATCAACGTAATCTTCCTTGGAATCTCCTTACCTCAATATTGAGAGAATTTGGTAATGCAATTTCCTTTGGCAATTTTCTTTCCACAATCTTTCTTATCTTGAAAAATAAAAATTTGACAGCAGAAATTAACTCCAGAAAGACTTGCAAATGAGTTGCGTTGACGCAACGATGATTTTCGATCGATTGACCTGAAATGGGACGGAAAACATCATTCAGTAATCTACATACGTGTATGTGACTTCTGGCTCAGCTGTTTCTGACGCCGCTGTAGGATCGATACTTGAAATTGTTTCGTAGCTTCAACGAGTACGTCCACACCGTAACGCAATGACGTATCGCAACTGGTTTAGTTGAAATTCAATCTTGGTGGTGGCAGTTTAACAAGTTTAATTTGACGAAGACCTACAACATGGAAAACAGGGATAGATTAATTAAGAAGTCATATTAATGGAAATCCTTGGCACAAATGGAAAGGAGAGTGCGAGGACAATTATTTCTCTCCAGCACATTTCGACAAACAAATGTTTGCTCTTTGATATTTAGTTTCTGTTGTGATTTCATTATAGATTCTTATATATTTATGTTTCATTTATTTTTACATTTAGATTTCATTTATTTGTCCTTCGATGTTTGTGCTCTATATCTAATTTATTCTCGTCTCATTCTCCATAGGACTTTACTAGCAGTTCATTTTATTAATAGTAATTTATTTTATTCTTTGACGTTTATATTTATATTTCATTTATTTTCTGTTTAACTTTATTTTCGTATTTATTTTAGTCCTTGATGTTTCTTACATCTATGTTTATATTTCATTTACTAGCTCGTATTTATTTTATTTCCTAATTTTGTCTGACATTTACATTTGCATAATACTTAGTTTATTTTTCAATTTTTTCACATTTATCATAGTTAGTAATCCGTGTTAATCAATCTTTTCATTCTGTTCGATATACTTGAGCGAGTAACGACTTTGTTCACATAATAGTTTGGACAGTAACGTGTTGCACAAGTCCCTATTCGAATTTTATTTCAGTCGATTAAAGTAGAAGGACGTATGTATATTCATACACGTTGAAAGACACTTACAATTTATTCCTTCAAAACATGACACATTTCGTGCATTCGTTTACCTTAACACTTTAACGATTGTGCATTTGATATATCTGGTAAAATCATGCAGCATAGAACTTACTCCATTCATTCGATGTGGAAAATTACTCCTCTAATCTAAAGGAAGCAAACGCATTGAAATCTTTGTATTTTCCATAGTAGAGATAATAAATGATAACAATACAAATGAAATAATCGTTTACCCAATATATGTAGAAGTGAATGGAAATTTTTCGAAATTTCACGCAAACGTGAACAATAATTAGCAAGCGAACGATTCAATTTTATTTGGAGATCTTTGTGCAAATTCATATCTTACAACTGATACTATTTTTCGTACAATCGTAATTTGAAATTACACACGTTGCAATTATATTTATTATATTGTGTGTGTCGCGGTTGATGAATAAAAAGATCTCGAAGTTCGAAGGTTAACCAGTTTCTAGGTGAATTAATGTTGTTTGCATATTTCCTTCTTCGTAAAGCGGCACCATTAATTTCGAGGTATTTTAAGAACTAATTTCTCGCTCGTTGTTATCTAATCGATCATTCCAGGAAAGCAAACATACATGTCGAATATTTACATATTCGATGGATCTACTGAAATGAAGTTTTCATATAATTTTATAGAGCTGAAAACCCTGATAAATAGAACACACATTTTCCAAGGGAATTATTAATAGTACAAAGTGTAATAACAAAGATAAGGTAGCGAAGGAAATGACAGAGTTTGAAAAAAAAAATTTTAAACGCATTTTGATAAATAATAATAATAAAATTCTAATAATAAAATTAGAAGACTTGACAATTAAAGTATCATTCTCCATAAATAATGTTTCAAAGGAGTTATCAATAGTGCGAAATATAATAAAATAACAAAGAAAATGACAGAGTTAAAAGGAAAAAACAAAATATTTAGAACACTGTATGGTTCGGTATATAAAACGAAAACGTATCTTGAATTTCAGTCTGACGTGTTCAACGAATATTAAATTGATTTATTGCATGGTCATTGACCAATAAACACGTAGTCGGAGGTTCTGTATAGTTATCGTGGCAACGAATGCACGCGAATAACTTCTGATTCAGAAACACTTGAGACAAATTTTATTTTTTCACCAATATGTTATTATCTGTTTGAACGTATCTTTTTGTCTGTTGTTACGAATAATCCCTGATCAATCAAAATCGCGTTTTTGTGATAATTTCAGGAATATTTCCAATAAAATATTCATAAATACGAATAAAAACACAAAGAAGCGTGAGAGTAGAATTTAAAGAGAATTTATTTGAAATTGGAGATTTCACTTAAAAAAGAAAGGAAACTATATTAATTAGAAATTTTCTTTTGTGAAATTGCAGAGAAATTTTTCTTCTTTATTAAACATTTATACCTTTCTTATTATCTAATACGTTTATCATTTTTTTTTTAATTATCTTTCTTTAAATCTGTCATTTTCTTAATATAAGGATTGTAATGAACATGTCACGCATTACGATATATTATAACAATTATTTTGAGCAAAACTTCTACGAAATTTTATAAATTTTATAAATTATTTCGGTTATCGTAAAACAATCAAATACGTTGTACAGGCACTGAATAGGTATGAGAAGAGAGGAGCCGATTCAAAAGGGTAAAACCGATAACAGGGGCTATATTAGGGTTATTGAGTGAGTAGGTTGATTCTATGACACGCACCAATTTAATATGTCTGACAAAATACATATTACGTTCAAAGTCGACTAATGGCACGTTTCTTATAATAATTTTATAATATATATATATTATAAATAATATTATTTATTATAATTTTGTATTTAAACTTCTTTGTTAGTATATGTATATATATATTGAATAATTTTATAATAAATAATAATATTATTTAATATAATTTTGTATTTAGACTTCTTTGTTACTAAAAAAAAAACTAAAAATGCAAAATGCTTGATGTTTCAAACTCGTCGCAATAAGTTGTTCTGTTTGTATACATTAATTCTGACAAATACATGTTGTTAAGTGTGACTCACAATATCTTACAGTTGTTGTAATTTGAAATACAGCTTCGCAGGATTCTTTTAATGACGTTTATTGCTGACTATTAATTTATTACGTCTTTGTGATAAAATGAATAACAGAAGTAATAAAAGTTGAATAGGATTTTCCTACTATTTTTGTCTTCGTATTTTTAAAATAGTTCATAAATTAACAACATAGAAATTGAAAACGTATTGTTTATTGTTCTCTTCTGGTATTATTCCAGTAATTTATACGCTCGTTTTTTGTATTTTATATTTTCACAATATCTTGGCAAATAATTTTTTTTCTCTTTTCCTTTGAACGTACAGAATTGGTTTTTTTCTTATTAATTTAGTCATTTTACAAAAAAAAAAGAAAATATTGTACTATAATATTATTTTTATTTTACATATTTATTCATAATAATCTCCTTGAACTACTAATTTTTTAATAAACGCAATTTAAAATCACGACGTGTATTAGATTTTGTTAAACAACATTGTGCTTTTTAAAAAGCAGAAATCTTTTTATTCTTAGAATTTTGTTTTTTCTCTTATATTGAAGTACGAATTATTTAGAGCATCTTGATTTCTGAATAGATTTGGAGTAGCTTGATTTAGAGTATTTTGGATTTATTAATGAGATCTTCGAAGAGATAGCAAATATATATTACGTAATTTTTCCTTATTTTTTAAGGAAAAGAAGAAGCTGAATAAAATGTAATGAAATGCAGTTTCTGCTATTGCCAATCGGTATTTTCCTCTACCATTTCGTAAATAATTCATATCAACGATACAAGGGAAACGTTTATACATTGAGAAAAAAGAAGGATTTAAAAATTAAAGGACAGTTGATTTTTCTTCTCAGTTCTTGACTTCTGATGTTAAATAACTTGAAACAAAACATTCAGTCTTCGATTTTTATCAGACACTGTAAAAAGTATATGCAAGAACCGGAAGGAGAAAATAATAAGTCTCTGTGAAATGAAATCTAAATCACGACGATTTTAATTACATAAGTAGATTTATTTTAAGTGTTTCCTCTCGATCGTGTACAAGGTCGCGAAGTTTCTTCATTCTTGTTCAGGATCTTATATATAAATCTTGGCAATATGTCTTCGACGAATCGATTTGCGAGATTGTATGCTAATATACTCTTTCAATTATTTTTCAATATATACGTAAGTATAAGTGAATAAGCTAAAAAAAAAAAAAAAAAAAAAAAACAGGCTAAGAAAAGAAACTTAAGAAGTTGAGAAAATTGAAATATTAAATATTTCGTTTATGTTACGTTCCTTGTTATGACCGTAATAGCAATATCGTGTCATCATTCGTGTCAGTGACACGAATCATTATATATGCACATACATACTTATATACCTGCTTTGTGGTTTTCGTAACAAACGAGGGAGCTTAATGTTATAACTCTATTTATAACTCTGTTACATTCTGGCTCAATCTCAACATTGTCGAATGTGATTCATAATGTTTTAAGAATTATGATATTATCCAAAGATTTTCTGTTTCAATGAAATGGATCTCTATACACAATAAATATAAATTATTTTCTTTATGTCAACTGCAATAGTGGAACTTAATGATATATAAAAATTCCTTCATCTTTTATGACTTTTTCATTCAATTGCTCCTCTCTTCAATCGTTCGTCTACTTCTATTATCTTATTATTATTTATTCAACTATTTTTCTATTCACTCTATGTTCTATCTTATTTAATTATTTAACCTAATGTATGATACATAGACTTTTCGGACTGATTATTTCCCTGAATACATAAAATATAACTTCACGAGTTGAAATGGAAAGTAAACATGATTCTAAACGGTCGTTTTCTTTCTTTCGTCGACTCTTCGAGTTGGTTGTATCATCTACGAGGGACAAAATTCTATAGCATCCCCTTCGCACACAGAGCTTAAGGGGCTATAGTGCGTTTTCATATTTAACATAATGCGTTTCACACGCATAAGCGTTTCACACGCGTGAGAAATGATCCTTTCTAAATCGAGTGCGCACGCACCTTTATACCTGAGTGAAATGTACTCGACATTGAAGAAATTTCCTTCATAATAAAGTCTTTCTAATCTAATTTACGTTAAATATTCTAACATTATGTTTGTCGTTCAGTGTGTTTCGGTAGTTCGATGCGTTTTCTCATTTGCTGTTTTAATGTCCGAAAGTGTTAGGTTTATTTCAAGAAACAATGGTTCTATTTCACTATAAAGTAAAACGATATCTTCAAAATATTTTCAGTGAATTTGTTACATTTAATGAGAGTGGACATTTCTTGAAATAAAATATACGAATAGTAAGTGATTATAAATATAGTGAAAGTTGTTGGTTTTTACAAATTCAAAGAAACAAAGTCAATAAAGCAGAAAATTATGTGTATTTTACTTTCGGTGTTTTCAAAAATAACAAGAAGCTTTTCAAAATTCAATAAGAGGATCTCGATCAAACTGAGAATTACGAGTGCTTCGTATTTGCTGTTTCCAAACGGTGCAAAAGAAAATAGAATAGAAACAGAATTAACCAAATTACAAGCATCTAATATTTGCTACTTTTAAGAAAAATTATGAACTGAACTGAAAATTGCAAAGATATTTCTTTTTTGCTATTTTCAATTAAATAAACAGCGTAAATTTTCTCAGAACTTAACCAAACTGAAAACTGCAAAATTACGAATCACATTTGCAAAAATCGTTCAAGCGAAACGATAAACAGTAAAAGGATTAACTAAACTAAAAATTGAAGGACAAAATTAAATGACAGAAATTTTTCAAAAATTTAGCAAAAGGATTAACAAGTTCAGAGCGTATTTCAATTATTTCTCATTGAATCGACATTTTCAACATTAAGTAGATAAATAAATAATCAGCCAATCAAATAATGAATGATTAAGCAAACAAGATGGAAATTGTAAAAATCGTCCCGCATCGAACTGAAAATTGTGTACAAGTGTTTCTCACATTTGCTGTCAACAAAACAGTGAAAGAATCGATCGTTTAACTAGAAATTACAACTGTTTTTTTTTTTTTTGTTTGCTCGTTTTCGAAGTAAAGCAGAGCTGTTCCCTTCCTTTCAGAACGTACATAGATTTATGCACGAATCGATTGCAAATTATTGTCTTGTCTGAGGTTCATAGTCTACGCGTTACGTAAGGAAATCGTTCTGGTAAACCTATAATGTCAAAGAACGATAAAAGTCTCGGCGCGATAATTAATTGGCATCGACCTCGGAGAATCATAAAACGTGACACATATTTCTTTTCTTTTTCCATCGGTTTCCACTGATGTGGATTGAACGTTTGTCGTTCCGGCTCTTTAAACGTTTGTTTCCATTTATCGTGCGAACGATTCCTTATCGGCCGGGAATACAGAAAGTTGGAAAAACAAAAACGCAGTAATCTTTTCGTTAACGTTGCACGCTTTGTTATGCAATTATCTGAGTCGGCGTTGTTTCGTAGTGTTTATTTATTAAAGCGTTATATTACTATAAGTGTATTAATACTAGCGTAAGTAAATTTAAACTTTTCTGACGCTCGTAAATTCAAACACAGCCTTATTGAAAAATTAGCATTCTCGATTCACGAGAGAAATTTCGTTCGTTATGTGCCGATTTCATTTTGAGTTCTATTTGGAAAAGTATACACGCTGTCAAAAGTGTTAGGGCTAACAATCAGTGTTGCAAGTATTGTACGAGTTTAGTATATTTCTTACAAGAAATATATTATTATTTTATTATTATTATTTTATTTAAAGAAAATCTTA
This sequence comes from Frieseomelitta varia, assembly GCF_011392965.1. Lineage (NCBI taxonomy): Eukaryota > Metazoa > Arthropoda > Insecta > Hymenoptera > Apidae > Frieseomelitta > Frieseomelitta varia. The sequence goes on along the minus strand of NW_025110018.1, from coordinate 1,080,799 downwards.
CGAAAATTAGAAATATAGTAATAATAAGAACATATTTTATACATGTTGTATACACGTTGTTAGTATATCCATTCGTGGTTTTTTACAATTAGTACTTTAATCACTACTAGTATAACTATAAAGTATAACTGTAGCTAATAAATAAGTAAAATCGTCGTTTCGATTTAAATATTTGAAATTCATAGATGTATCTGACCTTTGATGATCGATTGTATACACTTGGAATTGAAAAACAAACATTTTAAATCTAGTTCTGGAAAATGTCACAGTATCTTAATACTTGTTTATTAATGATATATTTCTGTTGTTAATTTTATTATAATAACATTAATTAATTTTAATTCTAACTGTAAGACAAAATCTATTGAAATTGCAGCACTTATGTTATTATTGTGGGAAAGGGTCCAGAACTTTCTTCAGTGCCCAACAATTGCAGATGTCCCAAGTGGTGTACCATAAATTGTAAAGAAAATTAGGCTTGGGACTTGGGAATGTTTATGGCTAGCCCTCCAGGCCTAGCATTTAAGGGATGCGTTTGAGTATATATGTGTATGAATGACGAATTTAGCGGTAGAGAAAAAAATAATGTAAAACGTCACTTTATAATCATCATTGAACAAATTTTCTTATTTTCAATCTTAAACCATCTTTTATCAAAATCCCTACAAATTGGGGTCTCAAGCCGGGATTCCTACATTATAAAATTCGTAGTATATTCATAATTTATATTAAATTTACATGAAATAAATGTAATATATAAAATATAATATATGATTGTAAATATAATATATAAAATAAATATATATATATAAAATATAATATTATATTTATATATATAAATATAATATATAATTATAAAATTATATATCAAATTTCTAACTTATATGATTATAAATATAATATATAAAATAAATATATATATATATATATATAAAATATAATATTATTATATTTATATATATATATATATGTGTAATATATAATTATAAAATTATATATCAAATTTCTAACTTATATTACATTATATTATGTTACATTAGAAATCTGCTAGGTCCATCCGTTTCGATAGTTAAAAAGAATTCATCATTTTAATTTACTCAATAGGCATCGTTACGCTCGTGATGCCCTGTAAGTAATCGGGGCAATATATTCAGAAGAGACTTTAACTAGGCTTTATTTATTTATAAGAGGAGCGTATCGTGTTATAATAATGTTAACGACCGAGACTAACAGCCGCGGATTCAAAGTACGCTCCCGAAGGTCGAAGAAACAAGTTCAGTTCATGTTCGTTTACGTTTGACTTCATCGTGTGATCGTTCCTAGAGTCGAAAATATTGTTATAAGCAATCCATCGACCTGTGTAATCGTTCCTAGAGTCGAAAATATTGTTATAAGCAATCCATCGACCTGTGTGATCGTTCCTAAAGTCGAAAATATATCGTTATAAGCAATCCATCGACCTTCCGTCACGTTCGTTTTGATTGACATCGCGATCTGTAATTTAAAAAACTGTATGATTCACGACAATTCCATTGTGATCAGAATGTCGCGCGATGAACAATTTTAATGTTCTTCTTTAAAAGGTATATAAATGTAATAGGTGTATTATATTATATACATATTTTAAAAGAATATAATTTGAAATGATTGTTCAAAATGAATATAACATGGTGTAATATTTACAAGAATAATTAATAACTGAAAGTTTTATTTATTAATCAATCGATGTCAATCAACTCGTCAATCAGTTCTTAATATTTTTGTTATCGAATTTTATCGATCAGTGGAATTTTATCGAATTTTAATATTCTTTATTATCAATTCGTCGCCTAACAAATATCTGGCAGAGAAAAGCCTGCGTTTTTTTCAAGGTAACTCGTAAAAGACCAATTATATGTCGTTAACAGTCATTAATTAATAATTAAGGGATAACAATCGATGGTTTTTCATTCGCACCTCGTTGAAAGAAAAGCTATAATAATTGATGAAGTGGACTGTGAATATTTGTGTAATATTTTTATATTTTACACGAACGCAAAGATCTGTTTTATATCTACTGAATGTTGCAGAAAGTATTTGAATTTACAGTAAATAAATATTAAAATTTATATTTTTTATATAATATTTTACGTAGGCATATCAACTTTGTGTATTTTACACTTTTGCATATTATACTTTGCATATTATACTTTGAAAGTCATAGTTTATTGAACCAAACGTAGAATGAACAAAAAGAACGAGAAGGCTAACACGTTTTGTTTGTCGTATTTGATAATCAACCGATCATTCCTAATCGAAAATATTTTCATCGCAAGCAAATCCGTTGAGTTTTCGGTCACGTTCGTTTCGATTAACATCGCGATTTATAATCTAAGAAAATATATCACTCACGATGTTTCATTTGTGATTAGAACATCCTGCAGCGAAGTTTGCAAAATAATGTTCTTCTCTAATAAAATTAGGCACACCTATAATTACGAATACTTATAATTGCAATAAATAATTATGATTATTAATTATTATTAATATGTAAAAATAATAATAAGTAAGGAATAATAATAATAACAAAGTAATAATCATATGATATTGAGAATAATTGATGATTTAAAGCAGATCTTTTTTTATTAATCGATTAATTTACCAAATTTTAATATTCTGTAATATCATCAAGCCTTTGACGAATCAAATATCTACGCCTGTCTCGTTAGATTCGTCAGGAATCATTCAACAATTAACAATTAAGAGATAAGACTCGATGTTTCGTCATTCATCGGCAAACATCGTCCAGGTGTCCCTGTCACGATTGTAACAATTTGCAACAGAATATTTAACAATTCGATCAACTACATCTCGAAATGACGTCAACTTCGACTCTGTTTCGAATATTTCTACCCCTCCTCCCCCTCCCCATGCGCTAATTGCACGATTTTTGTTTGATCACGCGCGAACTTGAACATCTATTGTTTCAGAAACCTGGCAATCACTCCACGCCGGACTCTCGATAAGGAACGAGGCGCCAGCTTCCAGCTATTCGAACTGAACTTTCACGATACATCGAGACCTATGTAACATCGTGTACGAGACAGTGTTTGTTTGAGATAATAAAGAGTGATAAGTTTCGTGTTGTAAAGATATATATATTTTCTCTGTTACGCGCGGATGCGAAAGATATTTCGCGAGTACGAAAGCGGTTTTCGTTGAAAGAACGGTGACATCGAGGAAATTTGAGGAGAGATATCTAACAAAGTTAATTCGATATATAGTATATTAAGAGTATATTAAATTTCAATCGAACAGTGTAAATTGATATATTTAGTGAAGGTGTTGCGAATCTAGATCGTAGAAATGCATTCCTTGCGCATTAGATACTCATTGATCAAACATAGGAACGTGTTGCAAGTGTATAAAGTGGCAAGAAGATGTTTCGGCACAGATGTCCAGTACAAACCGATCAGGAGCGTCCTGGTTGCCAATCGAGGTGAGTTCTTTTCGTTTCCTTTCCCTCTTTTCTCCTTTTTTTTTTTTTAATTCTCCTTGCGACCTTAAAAATGTTTTATTTTATTTTGCTTATCTTATTTTTTTTCCCCCCTGTATAACGATACATATTAATTTCGCAATTTATTTTAGACTTATTATTGTTGGATTCCGTGTAATAGAGTCAACACGTTTACAGTTTAGAAGAGTTTATTCACTTACAGTCGTGGTCGTGTATGAAATGATATAGAATGATTTACAATGTTTAATGCTCTTGAATATGATGTAGAATGATCTAGAATGTTTGATGCTTTTAATGATATAGNAATGTCTCTATAATGATTTAGAATGTTTTATGCTCTTAATGATATAGAATGTCTCTATAATGATTTAGAATGTTTTATGCTCTGAAGTGTCTCTAAAGCATGTCCTTATATATATTTGGTTACCATCGTCAAGTGGAAGGTGAAGGACAACTACTGGATCTTGCCCTTATAACTAACTATTCACAGTCCATTTTTATGTGGACTGTTGCTAGCTCATTGTCAGTAATTGAATAGATTCAATATTGGTTGGTCATCCAACATTATGTTACAAGATTATGATTAAAGTATACTTTAAGCACGTGCTCAAAATATATTTAGAAAGATAACAAATTCATGTCAAAGTTCTTGGATATAAAATAATTGTTAGAGGTCAGAGGTAAAAAAAAAAATTTGAAAAAAATTGTTTTACTATTTGATGTGATTAACATCGTAAGGCGATAAATCTGCGATTGTGTTTAATTACAATTAAATGAATTGCAGAATTGACAAAACGTAGGATTTATATATGAATAAATGAATGAAAATAAATTTTATATATTTGAAAAAAAAGTAAATTCAATATTTTATTTATATTCATTGAGATAAAATAATGATATTGCTTAGAACTTAGAGAATACAATGATTATTCGTATCTTTCCTTTTATTTTTTATTTTCGTTAATTTGCTTATATTGTAACTTATTCTGTACAAAAAGAAGAAACGATTGAAATTACATTCTATATTGTTATTTTAATAAAAGTACTATTACGTATAAGTGATACATATATGAGAAGAAAGAGAAACAATATTATACAAAGAGAACTTTAAACGATAATATCTCTAAAATGAAATATCGATGGACCGATGAATAAAGTTTGTTAAATTTTTTGCACTTGTTAATTTTTCTATTTCATTTGTTTACAACTAAAGTTCTGTGCATTGTTATCTATCAGTATTTACTTTGTCAGTTCGAAGTTAAGCCATTCACGTGTCTATCTTTAGCTTCAATCGTAACTGACCCACTAATGATAAACCAGTTAAAGATTTCGCAATTAAATACAAAATGTTGATTAAGATTATTAATAACATATTTTCTGCTTTTTCTGTTTTGTTTAAGATTATCAATAAGTAACAGGTTGTCAGGATTGTCAATAACATCGTTTTTTTTTTTTTTTTTTTGTAAGCTTGATAACATGATCTTTCATTCTCGAAAATTGTCGTATTTTTGGAATTCAATATTGAAAATTTATCACATCGTTATATTTTATTATTTGTAGGAATTTATTTTCAATTATTTTTAGTAATTAATTACTTTTAGTAATTAATATAAAGCATTGATCATATTTAGTGAAAGAATCTTAAAGATGTATGTAATGATAATCAGTTATATACAGTGTATATCTGTCTTATGTAAAAACTCAGAAATTTATATTTCTACTAACTATAACAAATGTTTTAATACAGTGAAAAACAATTAATTTAATAACACTATTATAAGTAATGTAATTGGTGTCTCCCCAGCATCAAGATGTTCGAATATTAATAGGAAATTATTGTATACCTGTCAAATTTCAAATATTTAAAGCAGAAGAGAAAGGATTTTTGATATTTTAGTAAAAAAAAAAAATATTAATAATGTTTTTTAATTACCATACGTAAAGTAAAGTGAATGGAACTTGTTTTGATTATAATTGTAATAATAATAAAAACACTTATTGCATATTTTAATATACCCATAGTAATTGTAATATCCTCAGTAGATCTCATTACTCATACTTTTTATTTATTCATCTTTTCTATTAGAAGAGCATAATGTGTTTCGCATAATTTTAACTAATAATTAGAATTAGTGTCTATAAAATTCTCGATTTTCTTTAAATATTTGAAATTTTCAAATGTACATAGGTTTTTGATAACTGATTGTGAGTATATTTATATGGTGGAAATGATCGACTAACGAACCAGAACGAGACGATAATGCGAGTTGATGCAAGGCGGACATTATTGTGTCTACATTTGATAACAGAACTCTTTAATAATCAATCAATAGGATAACGTATCTCCATGGTAATGAATAATATACGTTTTCTAAAAGAAAAATATCCCTCTTCCTCAGTATCATCAGGAAAAATTCAAGTTTTTAAACTGAAGAATTGCTATGAAAGTGACACAACTTAAAAAACGTGATTTTGTAAACGTATGTAAACGAGAATGTTGCAGAGACATTGTTCGATTAATTGTGAAATTCTTGTTCGTTTAGTTTCATAATGAAACGCTAGAGAACATTTAACTCAAACAATGTGCGTCATTTTGTAGAAAAATTCATGTTCGTGTCAAATTATTAACATTCTCGTACTGGAACAATATTTGCGATATGAGAATTACAAATTAAACGTATGTTTCATCTTGATAACGGTGGATGCTTTCATGATCCACGTTCATAAATTCCTTGCAAGTATATACGTATGTACATTTATCTTTAATGGGATATGATAATGAAGCATCTCAGTCAATATCTATAACAAGACTATGCGATAAGTCAGCATGGAAATTTCATATACTTCGAATATTGAACAAGCACTCTGTTTAATTGTGTACGGAAACCCTCACAAAGGATAATGAAAATGAGATGAAATGAGTTTTGGAATTAAAGATTTCAAGGAATATTAAATCTCACGATGACGCACAGAGTCACAAAAATTTATGTGTATCTTATTTATTTTTAATCTGTTTAATTAATCAATTAACTACAATATTAATATCAATCTGTTGATCCGAATTATTTTATTCTTTGTTTTATAACAACAGTAGGTGTTTTAATTCTTATTCGTTCCTCATTTTTCCAATTTAATTCGTCCCTTGATATGCTGGTTAAACAATTAATACCTACAATGAAAACTTGCAAGTTCTTTTATTAACAATAAATAAATTAAATTTCTTTACAATTGTGCATTATCAGATATAAATATAGATATGTTCAATTTTATAAAAAAAATGTATTAAATTGACATAGGGGGATTAACCAAGATTAATATGTTGATGATCCAATCAATGCATCATCTCTTTAACATTGTATTGTCCGAACGATTATTAACAGCAACTGTATGAAAATTTCCGACACTAACTCTACGACAGGAAATTAATAAAATGAAATTCTAGCAAATAAAAGCAAATTCTAGAAACGTACCGCTATAACAAAATAGATTTGTTGTTCTTGCAGGAGAAATTGCCATTCGTGTATTTCGAGCATGTACCGAGCTGGGAATCCGTTCGGTGGCCATTTACTCGGAACAGGACAAGATGCAGATGCACAGGCAAAAAGCCGACGAGGGTTACGTGGTTGGCAGAGGGCTTCCACCTGTCCAGGCTTATTTGAATATTCCGGAAATCATCAGAGTCGCGAAAGAAAACGATGTAGACGCCATTCACCCTGGTTATGGCTTCCTCTCCGAGCGATCGGATTTCGCGGAGGCGGTGATCAATGCTGGAATAAGGTTCATCGGTCCTAGTCCGAAAGTTGTCCAACAAATGGGTGACAAGGCACGATTCTTTTCAACAAAATATTTCCATATTATTTTTAACGAGTCATAAGTCAGGTGCTCTGATCGCCAAGACCAAAAAATTAATCAAACGTTCAACTTGAATATTAATCCTCAACTAGTATATAACGTTGAGAGATATTCAAATACATTTTGTATTTTACATTCTCCATAAGAGAATGTTAATAAATTGAATGTCAACAAATAAAAATAATGCAAATTTTTAGGTAGCTGCGAGGCAAGCTGCGATAGACGCTGGAGTGCCAATTGTTCCAGGAACAGATGGACCAGTCACCACGTCTGACGAAGCGATGGAATTTTGCATGAAACATGGGCTTCCGGTGATATTCAAAGCTGCCTACGGAGGAGGTGGAAGAGGTAGGATCTCCACTTCATCAACAGTAAATAATAGTCAGATCTTAGTCTTTGTTTTTTTTTTTTTTTTTTAATAGAAATAGAGAAGTTTCTTTAAGTTATTTTTATTAACTCAAATATTCTATGGTTTTTCACATTAAATGCCTCATTCCGTGATTATTTTCTGTCTGAAAATAAAAACTAGGTTTCGATAAAGTAGGCTAATGCCCTGGATGCGCAACGTCGAATGCATTCATTTCTGGTATGTCTAGCGCTCTTTTTGTTCTCATCTTCTTTCGCGCGAACACTCTTCATTCATCACGAAATGCTTGTTGCTTCTATTGTACGATTTACGAGTAGGATTAATTACACTTCGTCAACTGCTATTGGTCCCCTCAATGATACTCCTCGTAAGAGTGAAGCAATTATCGAAGAACATTCAGAAATATTATGAAGATTTCCAGTAGAGAGGGATTGAATAATTTGTTTAGAAGATCAAGATATTGTACAGTGGCTATAAAAATTATTCACGTGTTTGAAAGATTATCGATATTTTAATCCTGATTCTCTTCTCCATATTATTATTCAATAGACACGCAGTTTTGGTACTATTTAAATATTTAATGTTAATATTTAATATTAATATTTAACATTTAAATATTTAATATTAATATTTTACAGTATAATTTTCTGCATGAGAAGAAAGGTACAACATGATGAAGAATTGAAAAGAACAGTAGGATTAGATTTTTATAATTCCATGGAAAAAAATTATACAATAAATTTTAAGAGATTTTTAAAAGGAGATTTCAATCTTCAAGACTATGTGGTAAATTTGATTGAAAAAAATTGTTTCAATGTTCGTAAGGACATTTGAATTTGTAAAATTTTCTAGAGAAAAGGTATCTTCATTCAAACGTCACTGGAAAACATTTTTTCTATAGCTAAATCAATCATGATCTTAAGGAATGAAATTCCTCGTTTAATTCCTTAAAATTTGTTGCACGATTTGTTTCTACGAAGTTATAGGAGTTTAAAATATCGATAATTTTCTATCGAGTGCACTACTTTTTACACGCATTAAAAGTGTCAAACGTGTTATTTGAAACTAACTGTTCATACGATTATTTCAATGATTTTGCAGCCTTGAGATATGTCAAAGTAGATATAGATTATATTTATATTGCAAATATTACTTACTTAGCAGAATCGGAGCAGAATATATGTGTTCGTAAATTGAGTGTAACTTGAAGTGAACTATAAAACAGATTAGATAGCTTTTCTATGTTGTTTTCACAAATGAAAGTGCGTTATCTTCCCGGAAGATAACAGTTTTCAGAAAGGGTGTGCATAAAGTTAATTATCTAAAAATTCAAGGACTTCCAAAGTGAACAATTTTTAAGTGAATCATTTCGAACAATCCTTAAAGAAAGAATCATTTTTCAAATTTTCAATAGAAATACTATTTCTTCTATTTCAAATTAAATTTAAAAATTTTTAATTAAATTAAATTTTCACTTAAGTTTTAAAAATTTCATCTTCATTTCCAAATTCTTTTCCATTTCATTCCAAATATCTAAGAAAATTTCTACATCAATTATAATTCCATTTCAAGTTACAAACTTTAAGTACAAATATCTATATCTATGTATATGTATAATTTTATTGATATGTAGAAAGTTTTCTTGCTATTTATTAACACTAAAACTACCAACTATTAAAGCATAAAATTGAAAATAAAGTAATAAGACAAAATAGTTTGAAGTAAAACAGTCAGAAAAATTTAAATGCAAAGAATTGGAAAATGTTTATAATATAATAAAGAATCTTTCTAAAATAATTCAATAACTACACATATATTTAAAGTAACTTTACTCTGTCATAAAATTCCATTTTAATACAACGAGGAAACTATTTTTATAAAGAAACTTTTCATTTCATTCAAAAAAAGAAAAAAAAAATTACAAATTACTTATTTCTACCATTTCGTTGGTAGTTCTCGTGTTAAGTTTCATAAACATCCACGAAAAAGAAATACTTCCAATTCATGATAGTCTCAGTGTTGCGATATTCTGTTTCAAATTTTCTTAAATTGACGATTTTGTACATAATGTTTCCTTTTGACGATAGAGTACATAATGTTTCCTTGCATTTTCTCAGGTATGAGAGTCGTGAGACAAATGGAAGAGGTTCGAGAGATGTTTGATCGTGCCTCTTCGGAAGCGAAAGCCGCTTTCGGAAATGGGGCGATGTTCATTGAGAAATTCATCGAGAGGCCAAGGCACATTGAGGTACAACTATTGGGAGACAAGGCTGGCAATGTCGTTCATCTTTACGAACGTGATTGTTCCGTGCAACGTCGTCATCAAAAGGTCAGTAGACGAGAAGAGATCTAAGCATTCGTGGACGATAGCCATTCATAAAATCGTTTATTCACTTTAATAGCTATTGCACTTATTTTTTGATACATTAAAGAGCAAGCGTGTACACTACAATTTCTTTAAATTTTATAAAATTTAGGTGAAGAAATGTTAAACTTTTTTCGGGGAATTAATCCAATAACTCTTCCGTTTCTCGTGAAATAGATATCGATTGAATTTCATTACGGGAAAGGAAATAAATTGCAACGTTATGTTTGAAACTGTCGAACGTAATTTATCGATGTAACTATTATATAAGCTGTTGTTACATAGTTAATCAACTTATGTAATATCGTTGTTACATAATTTGTAAATACAATTTTAGATGACTCAAACAATTGAGTATCAGATATTAATGGACTAACATAGGATTTAATAAATTCTCCAAATTATTCTTGAATTTAAATTCAATTCCAATAAAATGAATCATACAAATTTTTTGGTTTCTTAATTCTATGTAAGATACAAAATTAAATGTATATATTCTATATGTCAAAATTGTATCTGCATTATTGGACATAGTATTATACTACATTTTAAATATGCATATTAATATAATATTATTTATTCATAAGCACTATTAATAATTATCTGAGTCTTCTGCGAGTTTTCATTTTTAATAAGTGGTGACTTTCTTTTAATGACAATGGTAATAATATCTGCGAAGCGTATTAAGTTGAAGCGCAGTATGCTGAAGCACAATAAATTGAAGCGCAGTACGTCGAAGCGTGATATGTTGGAGCGCAATAAATTGAAGCGCAGTATGTCAAAGTGTAATAGATGTCAACAATATGTCGAAGCACAATAAATTGAAGCGCAATATGTTGGAGTGAAATAAATTGAAGCGCAAGATATTGAAGCGTTGTTTTTTTTTTTGTATATTTTAATGTTAAGTCTAAAAATCTACAATTCTAAAATCTACAATCTAGAAATTTATAATTACTCAGTTATGTCCTCCGCCACGAGGAATAATGAAAGAAAAAAATCGCCTCATTTCTTCACCTCGTTCAAGAACTTGTTATGCGTTTAAATGACATTTACGAACTCGGCTGTTCCCATATATATCGCATAGAAAACGGGGACAGAGTGGAAAAACTGCAGGATAAGTACGCGAAGGAAAAAAAGAAGCGTAGAAGAAAAACGACGATAATTGAACGATTCTATTTTTAATTCTAGTTGAACGTGTATTTGTCGGCGTTGTGAAACATTGTATAAATGAAACGAGACAGCAAAATTGTTTGAGGAAGTAGTTTTTACACGCCAGGATGTAAAATTTATGATAATTTTTTACAGTTTTCTCTTGCAGAGAAGAATGAAATTGAAGAATGAAATTAAACTTGAAAAAAAGATTTTTTATCGTAGAGGAAAACTTTAGAATACCAGTTTGTTGAATATAAAATTAAATCAGAAAATGGGGACAAATAAATACATAATATTATGGAGAAACTAATCAAGTTTTACACATATATACATATGTATATTTCAAACTCTTAGTAATAGTGAAAAACAAATATTAAAATATTATTAAAAATTTAAATTAAAATATTATTAAAATATTATTAAAAATAATATTAAAATAAACTAACAATTTTCTTGATGTTTTTTTTTGGACACATATGATTTAATATCAGAAAAGAGATAGTTTCATTAATTGAACACTTTTATGTTTTTATTAGTTCAGATTTACAATATCATGATAAATTGTTGCTTTATCCTTAATAGTTTAAATGATTTATCCTAAAGTTTTGACATATTTGAACTATGATTGCAACGATTGAGTACTTGCCGAAGGACTTAGTATTTACTAATATTATAATTTATTACTAAATTAAGAACTTAGTATTTACTAATATTATTTACTAAAGTATTTACTTAGTATTTACTTTAATACTTTTAATCAAGGAATGACATAACAATAGTTTTCTAAAATTTATTTAGTTCCAAAGAAGTTTAGATTATCTTGGAAATTTCAGGTTGTCGAGATTGCTCCTGCGCCAAGCTTAGATCCTAAGATCAGGAACAAAATGACAGAATATGCTGTAAAATTGGCGAAACATGTTGGTTACTCGAATGCTGGCACCGTGGAATTTTTGGCCGATGAATCCGGAAATTTCTACTTTATCGAAGTCAACGCTAGGTTGCAAGTCGAACACACTGTTACGGAGGAGATCACTGGGTATGTACTGGGAAAGATATGACGTGACAAGCAATCTGCATAAGCTCGTCTATTGTATTTTCTGCACGTGATTTTCAGCATTTACATAAGTACGATAGGCTCTTTCTTAATAGTAGAATTGCTGGAGTTTTATTAAAATAACTAATATGTAATTTTTCAAGGAAATTTTCTGATAGTGATATATGCACTAATAGTTACTAAATTACTATTACAATTTAATTGTAATTTAGTAAGTTATTGTAATTAAATTAAGCAAGTTATTGATTACTATTTTAATTTAATTATATATATAACTGTAAATGATAGATGATCTAGTTGATGCAATGGACAACAAAAAATTAATCACTTTCCAAGTTTAACAATGAAAAATCTGGAAACTAACAATTACTATAAATAAAATTGAGTGTTTTTGCAATAGGATATTGATGAAATATAATAAAAAAACAATAAATATAATTTGCAAGATATGGACAAATGAACATATATCTTCCAAGTTAAATAACAGAAAATTATGTAATTTCAAATTATGATATTATAGAGGCTTAATCTATGTACTTACAATTGACATTCTTGTCACATCTTATACGAGTTAATCCACCTTACATATTAAGAATACATATATTATATCAATTTATTACTTTACATAAAGTTATTGCATAAAAAGATTTCCACAGAAAAATTTGGCGAAAACCGTAACTAAATTATCATACATTCAAATGGCTCAATATCATTACAATAAACGTTTAAACAACAAATTTCATACATCTGCCTATATATCAAGCTCCTTTATAATTTCTATCAGACCAACACACGATTATGTTTTTTTTTTAGAATCGATTTGGTGCAATCTCAAATTCGTATTGCCGAGGGTATAACGTTACCTGAGTTGGGTATGACTCAGGAGAAGATTATTCCTCAGGGTTTCGCCATACAATGCCGTGTGACAACGGAAGATCCTGCGAAGAACTTCCAACCGGATACTGGAAGAATCGAAGTGTTCCGTTCTGGAGAAGGTATGGGTATTCGATTGGATAGTGCGTCCGCATTCGCTGGTGCCATTATTTCGCCTTACTACGATTCGCTTCTTGTCAAGGTAAAGATAATTAAAGACCTCTTGCAATAATATCATTTTTCAATATAGCTCTCTTGTTATTTCATTTCTGTACAGGCTTTTATATCATTGTTATATTCTCAGAAGAAAAAAAAAAGTTTCTTTCTCATCAAGAAACAAGCTATTGCTTCTTTCAGTTCTTTTTTGACCATTTTTAAATTTATTAATTCATTCGTAGTATATACATTATATTAAAGAAAAATTGTAACATTAAATTGCTTTGATGTGCTTTACACATTTAATGTGCTACACATTTTCTTTTTTTTATATGTCAAAGTTTTCTATAAATCTCAATCTTTGATATCTAGGGATGTGCGAGAATCCGAAAATATCGGGAACTCGGTTACCGTTTCTCGAACTACTTTATAATATTGTATGTAAATACACAGTTCAATTTCTTCTGTCAGTTTTGGTGAAGTTATTGGAAACATGGATTCTAAGAATCGTGTGACCTGATGTAAGCAAACGTGTGACTGCGTGCTTAGTACTTGGACATTATGTACGCTGTTGAGCAGTATCGCTGAGAAACTCGGGAAGTTCAGACGTATATTTCAAAATTTGTGTGAATTTAATAAAGATTAAAAATCTTTAAAAAAAATGTCGAGTGATAGTGAGAGTAAAGTTGTGGTAGCAGGAAGTAGTGCAGAAGATATCGTGTAAAGGAAGAAGGTCAAGAGAAGCTTTGTTTGGGAACATTTTCAGGAAAAAGATGATACAAAGGCAGAATGCATACATTGTCACCATGAATTTAAAACCCGATATTTCGGGTTCTCGCACACCTCTACTGATATAATCATTATAAAAATCGAATAATAATGTGCTGTCTTTCTTTGATGCAAACATAAAATGATAAAAAAACTTATACAGTTGCAATAAATCAATGAGATCAAATAATGCTATAGTCAATACAACAAAACTGTGTCACTACATTTCGAATAATTATTCAATTACTCTCGTATAATTAAAAAAAAAACAGAAAATAGCTTTACATATTACATATACAGAAACCATAATACTTTGGACATTTTATATATTTTTATAAATGCATAAAAATCTACAATTTATTGACAACTGTTAGTCTTCAGTTTGCTCTCTTTAGAGCCAGAAAACTTATTGATACTTATTTATTACTATAATGTTGATACTGTAGCATCGTAGGTCATTAATCATTTAAGTCATAACTTTGTAGTGCGTTTAATTATACCAGATAGCCTATTGTGTTTGCTAAGTGAAGGAATGCGTGAAAACAGGAGAAGTATGAATATGGTGGCAGAAAAAAAAAAAACAGTTGATCGATGCAAACAGAGTTGATTGACTCGAAGACAGAGTTGGATTTTGAAAAGAAGTTTTTTTTTTTGACTGGTGACCGGATTTATTAGTTATTATATTTGTTATCTTGTCCTTTACCTTTCATTTAATCTCTACAATATCATAATTTAGAACTAAATAATAGTAATACTAATCACTCGTTTATTAAGAGTACTCATCACTCTTTTATTTATGTTCTCAGGTTATCGCTCATGCAGGGGACTTGCAATCATCTTGTGCAAAAATGAACCGTGCCCTCCGCGAGTTCCGAGTTCGCGGAGTGAAAACCAACATCCCATTCCTCCTGAACGTGCTAGAAAACCAAAAGTTCCTCAATGGAAACGTCGACACGTACTTCATCGACGAGAATCCGCAGTTATTCCACTTTCAACCGAGTCAGAACCGTGCTCAGAAGTTATTAAATTATATTGGTTCGGTTCTGGTGAACGGACCAAGTACTCCGTTGGCCACATCGTTGAAACCAGCCGACATAAAGCCTCACATTCCTCAGATTGCTCTAGGTATGGTATCCAAGCTTCGATTGGGAACGGGGAAATGTCCAGTCACGTGTATACACGACACTTTGAGTTACTATTCGCATCGATTTCATGTTTGGGTACGATTCAAATGTCAGAAGCACACGAACTGCTTTTGATTTCATTATGTTTCGATAGGAATCAATGGGACTAAATCTTTTCTACTTCTTCTTTCTGTGAGGCAACTAGAGGGTGTCTATTGATGGTAGTCTATTTCTTTGATCTTTAGTATAATGGAACAGGCTAGGTTTTGTTTGTTAAATTTATATCTTTTTAAGAATATTTTATTTTAATCTTCATTAATATACAGGAAAGAAGGAATAAGATCATTTTATTATACTTAACTATTTTTGTTGAATGTTTATTTATTCCAGATTTAAAAACTTATATACTTATATAGATAGATATATACATGTACTGTTTCAATATTGATAACATATAATCAATAATTATTAATATTTTAATATTCTATTTTAATGTTTGTTATAAAAAATCATGTGTGGTGAATGTACGAAGATTTTTTTTAAATATTAGATCAAACAACTGCATGATTAGTAAATTTTGTTGAAAGGCCAGTCTATTTTTATAATTTTTATTAAATTACTAGAGAAAGTTAGTAGTAGTATAGACACCCTCTTCAATATTTTTCACGCTTCTTTCTTGGGTTAAAAATCAATCGCAAAGGATTTACACTATTAAATATTTTATGTTGCTATTTCAAAATTGGGCCGCTATGTACACACACAGATACAGCACCTATACACGTGAAATCCTTTATTTTTAATTCTACATATAACATACTTTTCTGGCATGGTGTTCTAATTTCTATACGACGTAACTTTAGATTAGATTTTTCTTTCGGCACACAATGTGACTGAAACATTTGTGATTTAAAACTTTTTCTCCTTGTGTCCATTAATTTGCAATAATATGAGGGATTCTATCGTAAGAATACTCTCGTAAATTTTTGGGGACGTAAAAAATTTAGATAAAATGCGTATTAATAATGTAATAGTATAATTATTTCTTAATACAGTTGTCAGAGATTTTGTTATCACGAAAGATATGTAGTATTACAAAATAAGACTTTCAGTATTAACTAATGTAAAAGCATTTTCAAATCATTAAATAATACCATTTACCATTAAACAATAATTGATGATAGATAATAAATAATAGTAAATTGATGATATTTAATTAATAATAAATGTATTTCTCTCAATTTTATTTCGACAAGTTTTTAGTACAAGTTTTTTCGACATTATTAGTATATTTTAGCATTATATCAATGAACGATATGATGGTTAGTAGAATTTCGATTATTCAAACGTCGATAATTCCAGTAAATATCTCAGTAAATGTTCTAAAGGAATTATTAACTTTATAATTATGCAATTTAACAGCTTAGAAAGATTAGAGAAACTAAGATAATTAAAAATCATGTTTGTAATAAATTACAATTTTTGATGTGTAATGTATTCATTAATGTATTCAATGTGAGTAATCCCATCATTTTGAACAAAATTAATTTCGAGAAAATAAAATTTGATTAAAAAATAATTGTACTACTATATCATTATTACGCTTGTCATCTGAATTTTTTTCGAAAAATTATAAGTAGAGCGTGTTTATTTCGAATCTCATCACTATATTTTTTTATATCTTTATTTATCGTCCAGTAATTTTATTTTTTAGAAATTAATAAACCTTGTAATTACATGTCATTGTTTATCGCATGCTTTTATCTTTTTGTTTGGCCATTTTTTTTAGACTTTGCTAAGTTTAATGCAGCTGCAGAAGAGTGCAGTGATCCAGACACATCAGGTATGCCTTAAATTGTGTTATCATCATATCTTCTTATGCTTTTTTTCCTCTATTTTAAAGTAATTAAGTCAGTTGGATAAGGAAAGGAGTGAAACTGGAGGTAGGAAAATAGGCACAATTCGATATTTTTTTTTTTTTATCAAAATCAAACGATAAATTATCGTGATTGTACATCAATTGTATTACAGACGAGTCGCACATGATTCGAATTTGTAATTTACAAATATTGGAATTGAAATTGGCATTGGTGTTTGGTTTATACGATCGAAAGGGTTTTCGTTATATTACGAAGTGAAATATTGAATTCTTATTTAATTACTTGTTTATGGGTGACAATTGTGATTTAGAAGAGTGTAGTATGTGTTGTCAATGTAATTTGGGTAATACCGGAATTTGTTGGTACATGTTATAAAAATGAAGTCTAAACTAATTATAAAAAGTAAAAGAAATATTACCAGACTGCGGATTTTTCTGCAATTATATAAAATTGTAGAATGCAAAATATTTGTAATATGAAAATGTACGTAAATAAAATATATATGTAAGATATATGCAAAAGTATAATGTTTTCTATAATGTTTGGTAGTTAAAATAATTTTCCATAGTGATTTCGCTTTTCTAATTATATTGTCAAAAATCCGCAGTCTATTTATTACAGTGCAAGTAACACTGTACAAATTGGAACTATTTTCAGCAAAGAGAGAACAGATTGCTTTTTTTGTAATATAATTTGATATTACAGCAGTAAGGGGAAGTATAATTTTAATTTTAAAGTCTTTAAATTTCTTCAGCATAACGTGAGAGAGATTTGAAGACTGTATATTTCCATTTAAACAAGATTAGAAGATATATTTATTTCAAATATTTTAACTTAAAGTGTCATCATTAATAAATAGACTGTGAACTTTTATGCATTTATAGGAAATTTCAAAATTAAAAACGATGCTTTTTGTAATACACATATCCATAATATTTATCTACATATATAACATTTAAAAAAATATTTTACTAAACTTTTTCTTTTTTTTTCTAGGAATTTTCACAAAAATTCATACTATTCGTAAATTCTTGTTTCTCGGTCTCTCTTTTATCTTCTTTAACGCTTCTTTTATAAAGCTACTAACCCCGCACGTGAAAAGCTCTGGCGGTTCCTCTAGATATTTGAATTTCAACGAATTCCTTCTGAACTTTCCAGATGTAATGGAACCACCGAAAGGCTTTCGTCACATTTACAAGGAGCAAGGTCCAGAAGCGTTCGCCAAGGCTGTCAGACAGCACAAAGGGTTACTTCTGATGGACACCACGTTCCGTGATGCACATCAGTCTCTTCTAGCGACCCGTGTCAGGTCGCATGACCTCCTAACCATCTCGCCTTTCGTCGCCCACAAATTCAGCAATCTTTACTCCCTGGAAAACTGGGGCGGTGCCACGTTTGACGTTGCTCTCAGGTTCTTGCACGAGTGTCCTTGGGAACGATTGGAGGACATGAGGAAGGCGATACCAAATATTCCTTTTCAGATGCTTCTCAGAGGTGCCAATGCCGTTGGCTATACCAACTACCCTGACAATGTCGTTTACAAATTCTGCGAACTGGCTGTGCAGACTGGAATGGACGTGTTCAGAGTATTCGATTCGTTGAATTATCTGCCGAATCTGATTCTTGGTGAGTTGATGAGAAAATTTTTCATTTTTAAATATTGTTGCAATAGTACAGGCGATTCTTGGAGAAAATTGAACACCTGAATATCTTTAAACTGAAATAATAATTAATTATGATATATTTTATAACTTGAAGACTGGTTTTGCTTTTACATATATATAATATGTTGCTCGCGAAAGCTCGCTATTTGAATAGTTATAAGAATTTTTTATGAATGTATCATGTGTGTTATACGAAATATTTTCACGTTCCAAGTGAATAATATATTTATGTCATTCGAGTTCATGATATTATATGAGACAAAGTGATTGTACGAACTGATGGAAATTATTTATCAAATTAAAACGTATCTTCATCTCCCCTAAATAATTTTACAATTTACAAATAATTGCAC
Source organism: Frieseomelitta varia (assembly GCF_011392965.1). Classification (NCBI taxonomy): domain Eukaryota; kingdom Metazoa; phylum Arthropoda; class Insecta; order Hymenoptera; family Apidae; genus Frieseomelitta; species Frieseomelitta varia. Next base: position 1,061,698 of record NW_025110018.1, on the reverse strand, counting down.
GATTTATAACTTATAAATAATTATGAAGAAAGTCACGAATTAATTATATCACATAGTAAAATTATAGAAATTTAATTTGTAGGCTCTAGAAAATGACTTTGTTTTTTCTCAAACGTCTTGATAAAATAATCATAGTACAAGGAATAAAATGAAATTCCAGGTATGGAGGCAGCTGGCAAAGCAGGAGGCATCGTCGAGGCAGCGATTTCATACACTGGAGATGTGAGCGATCCAAAGAAGGAAAAGTACGATCTGAAATACTACACGAATTTGGCGGACGAGTTGGTGAAGGCCGGTACCCACGTGTTGTCGATTAAGGATATGGCAGGTCTTTTGAAACCGAAAGCCGCTCGTATGTTGATCGACGCGATCAGACAGAAGCACCCTGATGTTCCTATTCATGTTCATACTCACGATACCGCGGGTGCTGGAGTAGCATCGATGTTAGCTTGTGCAGAAAGCGGCGCCGATGTCGTTGACGTTGCTGTCGACAGTATGTCTGGAATGACGAGCCAACCATCCATGGGTGCTGTGGTCGCCTGTCTCATTGGTGAGCAAACTGCTTGTATTTGATTGAGTGAAAGTAACGTCAGCAGAAATTTTCACTTGGAATTACTGGAGTAAATCTAAATGTACAAATCATATCATATAGTACAATGACACTTGTATAAACACTACATATAAATCTGTATAAAATCTAGATATCATATACTATAATATCATTAATATCAGAGACCTTACATAACATACAAAGAAATAATGTTTATTGAATAAAAGTTAAAAATAGCGAGAAACGAAAAACGTTGTATTGTAGATCTACTTTTCGATATGATTGACAATGGCGATTAAAGAAAAAGTTAACTTGTATTTTTTATGCACTTCTATACGAACCTCAAGCAGTTAAGCTATAGTATCGAAAATTATACAATTGTAAAGAATTAATGTAACGAAGTATCATATGTTTTATAGATTTTAATGTTTTACAGATTTTGTGAAAATTGATATAATATTCATATAATTGGTATTAGATATTACGTTTAGATTTAGATTTATATTACATAGACTCAGTTGCAGTGTTTCTCATTTTATTTACAACTCCATAAATAGCACTGTCAGATTAATTCATTTATTCTACCGGATTGCTGATCTCATATAGATTAATTAAGAGATAGTGATCAAATTTAAATTAAAATTTCCACAAACAAAATAAATTTGCAGGGACTCCGAACGACACGCAGTTTGATCTCGGTGATGTCTCGGAATACTCGGCCTATTGGGAGCAGACCAGAACATTATATGCTCCGTTCGAGTGTACGACGACCATGAAATCTGGAAATGCGGACGTCTACTTGAATGAAATTCCTGGCGGTCAATACACGAACTTACAATTCCAAGCGTATTCTCTCGGCTTGGGAGAATTCTTCGAGGATGTGAAGAAAGCATACAGGGAAGCGAATTTGTTGCTCGGCGATATCATTAAAGTTACGCCCAGTTCGAAAGTAGTTGGTGATTTGGCGCAGTTTATGGTTCAGAATAAACTTTCGGCTGACGATGTACTGAAGAAAGCGGAAGAACTCTCTTTCCCTAAATCGGTCGTAGAATTCTTGCAAGGTGCTATCGGCGAACCTTACGGAGGATTCCCTGAACCTCTTAGGTACGTTAAATTATTGTAAATAATAAATTATCTCTTTCGATAAATGTCTAGTCAGTCACAAAATATTTAAATTATCGTAGAATTTAATTATTATATTATAGAGATTGTAGAATTTGAAGTTTGGAGGAGAACTTAATTATTATAGATATTGCAGGGAATTTTGTACAATATTGTAGATTTTATGAAGAATTTGGCAGATGAAGTATTATATGAATTTTGAGTAAAACCAATAGAAAAGATTTTTTCAATAGAAAAGATTATGTTATCAAAGATATTGATATTTATTTATAAATTGATAACATTTAAGTTAGATTCAGAACTTAAAACCTGAAGAAAGAATCTGTTTATTCTTTTTATTATTTTAATCGTTATTTATACTTGTTTTATTTGATGGTATTCCAAAGTTTTAAATTTAGAGTAATTTACGTAGACTCTGTATTTCTTTTGGATAAAATTGATCTTGATGTATTACGTCTACTTTACAGATATATCAGAAATAATGTATCTTTCTTATTAGTTTCACAACTACGTTTCACTGAACTTTCCTATCTATTTTTAACTAAATTTTGTAATTGTATTTTATAGGTCAAAAGTATTGAAAGACATGCCACGCGTAAAAGGAAGGCCAGGTGCCAGCTTGGCACCGTTGGACTTCGACGCTTTGAAATCTCAATTACAAGAATCTCACCCCCACATATCGTATAAAGACGTTATGTCAGCCGCCCTTTATCCCAAAGTTACGGACGATTACCTAAATTTCCGCGAGAAGTTCGGCCCAGTGGACAAACTAGAGACGAGAATATTCTTGACAGGACCAAAAGTCGGTGAAGAGTTCGATGTAACGATCGAAAAGGGGAAAACCTTGGCTATCAAGACTTTGGCAGTCGCTGAGGATCTTACTAAAAATGGAGAGCGCGAGGTGTTCTTTGAAATGAATGGTCAACTCAGATCTGTGTTCATTAAGGATAAAGAGGCTGTTAAGGTAACTTTAAACTTTAACTGATACTATTGAACATTGGAGGCTGTAATAATTTAATTTGTAATAAATTACATTTTTACTTTGTTTTGGAATATTTTTAATTTTATTATTAAAATCTTTTAAATCTCCACCAGAAAGAAAGTAAAACGAAATGTTCAAATTTTCAGTATAAATTACTACAGCCGTCTATAACTCATTGATTCTTACTTCAAAATATAAGTTATAGTCAGGAAAATCTGTTTTTTAAATATTTAAAGAGAAACAAAAATGTTTTTTGAATTGTAAGAAATATTGTTAATATTTTAGGAACAGTCTAATTGTAACTAGGAAATTAATTAAGATTCATCTTCTCTCAAATCTTCTCTCTCTATTTGAATTATTTTTTAAATTTATTTTAAATATTTGAAATTTCACAAATGTATGTAAACTTTTGTGACTATTAAAATGTCTCGGAAAAAAATCTTTCTCTTTTTTAGGAACTCCACGTGCATCCTAAGGCTGCTAAAGGAGATAAGAACCAAATCGGAGCACCGATGCCTGGCACTGTGATCGACATCAGGGTAAAAGTAGGCGACACGGTCGAGAAAGGAGCACCCTTAGTTGTATTATCAGCCATGAAAATGGAGATGGTGGTCCAAGCTCCAAAAGCTGGAAAGATCAAGACGCTGGACGTCACTCAAGGAATGAGATTAGAAGGAGACGATTTAGTCTTGACTTTAGAATAGAACTTTTAAATCATTCGAGACTGAAACGTCTCTGAATTAGTTATCGTTTTATATATTCTTTTTTTTTTTAACAAGAGTGCATTTTGTTCGATTAATCGACTTCGGCCGTCGTTGTCGTCCAAAATGTAGGTAAAGATCATTCGTGTTCCAATTTATCCCGGGTCGATTTGATAATCAAATTTCAATGTTTTTTTTTATATACATATATATTTTTACATAATTTTTCTTCGTTTCTTTTAATCGCATAAAATGTCGATATAGTGTAAGATTTATGAACAAATAAGGTAATTGTTTATTGTAAAGCCTTAAGGATACGAAAATTCGAAAAAAATTGCTAAATTTTTGACTACCTCGAGGAATAATAGGAACAAGACGCGAGATGTCAACTTAATTAAACAAAGGTGCACTTCTTGTTCGCCGAGGAAAATAACTGTATGTAAATGAACATTCGCTCTAAGATACTTGTCGAAGAATGAGAGCAACGAACGTCCAATTGATGTATATCTTCATTGTTGGACATGATCATTGAATATTCTTTTTTTATTCCTTTCGATTGTTGTATATAAGGTGTCTCATCTAAATCAAGCAATTTAATCATTTAATCAATTACTTTTCTCTTAATGATGTATAAATATTTAATTTCAGTAGCATATATATGACAGAAAATACAAGCGAAGGATATTGTCATTCTACGATTATTATCTTTTTTTTACATAAATATTGGGTCATCCTATGAATAATAGTCTTCTTGAAGTTGAGTTTAAAATAATGAGAATTGTTATTATTAGAGTTTTGAAACATTACTAACGAATCGTTCCTTATATTTATTATGTATAAAAATATACTTTCGCGATATAATAACAATATTATCCGTAGGATGACCTAATATATAATATACAAGAAAATATATATATAATATACAAGAAATTTCTTGATAAGTTGTATTAGGTGAGACAGTTTGTGTGATCTCTCGTCGAGTTCATCTATTCGCGACGATCATTTTCTAGTATTTAATGCAACGTTGCATTCACAAACAGAATTTGTTCCTTGCAACGAAACTCGCAATCTGTGAATTACAAAATCTCGTCTGTCAATTTTTTAAGCAATTAATCGAACGCAACAAAGAATTGATCTATGCTGCCTGAAATGACGATTCCTTCGTGTTCATACTCGATCTTAAGAAATATATCAAAGGCCTACAAACAACGTTTTTACAGAGACAGAAGTGATTATCGAGCGTTAAAGTTTAATAAAGGTAATTCTCGCCATCGATGACAAAGTGATTTAACGAGGCAAGTTGAAACTCAGGCTTGGGCACGTTTTATTTGAAGTTATTGTTTCAACTTTAGCTATATAATAAGAAACATAATTGAATCAGTTTTGTACAAACTTTATAAATCATTAGTAATTATTAATAATAAGATGAACGTTTTGGGCAATTGGAGACAATACTTTTTATTAGTTGCCTCTAGAGATTTTACGTGTTATTTTTAGAAATTTAAGAAATTTCACATTTAATTTTGTTATTAATTTTTGTACAACAAAATTTTTCAATTTTAATAACATGCTAATGTTTACCTTACGATTCTGTAGTTTTTATGTAAAAAGATTTCACCAGCAATTTAATTCCATTACTTATGAATTCTCTTTAGAAGTTCAAGACTCTCGATGAGCATTTGTAAGTCTTATACTTTCCTTTTTAAAAATTCTCACGGATTCTCAAGTGAAGTCAAAGATGTGCCGCACCACAGTGCAAACAAATTTTTATATTCTGAGCTTATTTTACACGCTTTGTATCACTGTTGTAGTATTTTGTATACTTTAATGTTAAATATGATGCACAATTATTGGTTCAGTTATGCTCTTCGCTGTAGCTAAATAAAATGAAACGTTATTCATCATTTTGAATAGTGCTCAAGCCTGTTGAAATTGTACAAATTATTTGTTCAACTCCTTAAGGTATCAAAGTGCCAGTACATTAGCATTTTTCAAACTACATATGTATATATAGCAGCTGTATAAATATATAAAACTATATATAAATATTAGCCTAAATAAATGGCGATGGCGGGACTAATTATTTGTTTCTTTGTCAGGATTTGTTGAATGGTTTTCCAGGGATTTTAGCTAGTATCGAGATTGTACAAAGTGATTAATTTGTGAGTCAAGGTGGTTTGGGAAACGCTTTACGTAGATTTAAGTCGAGGAAACTCTCGAGAAAGGGAAACTTGCTGGATGTTCTATGCTATACTCACTAACTGAATATTATTACAATTTCCGGTACGTGAAGCATGGCTGAATAACATTGTCCTGTCTTAGCTCGTGATTCCTGTTCGTTGTATAATAGTTCCATTGTTTTTTTTTTTTTTTTATTTTTTCAAGAGGACGAATTTTTTCAAGAGGACAAATTTCGCGACGAATTCGTGTACAAAGTTAGTTGTAATGTCCGATTCGAATCAGGTTCTATTTTAACCCTTTGACGTAAAAATATCAATAGGATTTAACGATAGATAATGCCAAATTGTCTAATAATAAGTGAATTAACTTAACTGTAATTCATTGAAATTTACCATTTTTATAGAGAATGAAATTTTCATTGATGACATATTGTCGTGAATTGCATAATATTTTTCGGTAGCAACTCTGAGAGGATTCAAAGAAATAAATATTGTACATATATAAAAATAAATCGATACGTAATCGAGATTTTTTTTCCTTATAATTAATACAATCTGATTACCGTGTTTCAACATCGAATGAAATTACATATTTTATTTTATTGTTGTTCATAATCGATCACATCGTCAATCTGTTAATTGGCCCGTTTTTTAATCAGGAATTTTTATAATCGCGAACTATTAAAACATAATAAATTGGAGATTGATTGATTTCAAGCTTTCATTGATTTCGAACCTTCATGCTGGTAATTATCCAATTGATTTGAATAATTTAGTGACTTCTTTTTTTAGCGTCATTATTAAATTATTAAAAAATATATGTATTAAAATTTATATATATATATTAAAAAATATATATTAAATTTATAAAATATATATTAAAATATATATTAAATTAAATTTATATATATATTAAAATTACATATTTATTAAAATAATGAATTTCCAATCTTTTGTAATTACTAATGCAAAGTGCTAATATGTGTTGTATATACTTTTATAAATACAAATGTAATTAATGTACACTCTTACACATTATAATATAAATTATATATTAACACAATAATATATGTCATTCAAACATATTAATAAAATTAATTTCACCGATAAATAAACGTGCATGGAAAGATCAGTGAGGAAATTATTATATTCAAGAGAGTTCATTCGTCTTCTCTCCAATTAACAGGTTGACGTTGGTTTAATTCAAAGAGATAACTGTACATATAATTGTTTGTATACAATGATACATGTACAATGTGTAAAATGTTTCTCTTTATTTTGATTTATATCAAAAGATTGTACAGTTGTGTTTGATGTCAGAAAGAGAAGGAGGGATTTGGATCATCGCAAATTCCCCCCTCGTCAATGCGTGTCTACGAAGCAGTTTGCAGTGTATTTGTGTAGATATTAAACTTTAACGAATGTAATTGCATTTGTATGAAGTAAAGCAGCAAATGCAACACAGTCTTTTTACAATCAAATCGAACGAGCTCCTCCTACTTTACGTATTACGTACGTGAAGCGAGCGAAGCTCAGCTGTACTGAATCTCTTGCAAAAGATCAATTATTAATAGTAGATTAAGATCCGGAGATCTTACGAAAGTCGGCTGATAAATAATACACAAACGTAGATAGATTTTATTAAAGCATTTTTATCAAATCGATAAGAAGGAAAGTGCTTCGTTCATAATTGTACGAATGAGAATATTATAATTATATAATTAGCAATCAGCTATGTTTTTCATTATACACGCAATTCAGTATCCTCTTTTGATTTTTCAACTGGCACGCACAACTTTCTATCAGTCGATCTTCGTATTGCTTTAACAAAAATTTTCTTTCTTTCCTCGTGTTTCACTTTCGTTCGTTTACGCAAATTCGTGACACATTTAATTACTTGTTAAACAAATAAATTGTAACTTACTCACCGGACAATTTAGTTTTAATGTTACTCGCAACGTAGATAAGTTCCAATTTGATAATTAATTCAGCCGCATTCCGATCCTCAAAGTATACCTTTCTAAATGAATAATTCGTCACGGTTACCTAGTTCGTTTCAAGGTGCAACTCGATCTTAAGGATAATAGCTATTACTGAAATCATTAGAATCAATTAAAGATTACACAATTTCATATATATATAAATTATTTATTAATTTATTTTATCATATATATATATATATATATATATATATATATAAATTATTTATTAATTTATTTTATCGTGTTACAGATCATGGCGTTCGGGATATATTCACAAATATTTTCTCACCATATGGAACTGCATGAATATTTTTCGTCTGCATTCTGCTACCAGAATTATTCTCCTCATTCATACCACAAAAATTAATTCTGTTTGAACATTTTTTTATACTCGTTCATTGAATAATTGGTAACATTTCATTAATAATTAATTGTATAATCATTCGTTCATTCAATGAGTTGCAACATACAAAATTGTATCACACAATTTTTGAGATCTTATAACGAAGGGTATAACTTATTTTTAAATAATTAACTAGGAGATGATCTAACTTTAGGATCTAAATTTTAATTTTAAGAAGAAGCAATCCAGGTAAATTTTCCATTGTTTTTATTTTTAGTAAGATGGCATATCCGAAATTGAAGTTCTCGTTTTTTCGATTATTAATATTAATATGAATTTCGAGAAACGAGAATTTTCTCGAAAAAGAGCCTATTTTAGATATGACACTTTACGCGTTGAATGTTGTCGAAGCTGCAGGAAACAAAGTCACAACGTGGTTATGTTTTTCATTCATACGCCGCCGTCATTAATTTCTTAATTTCTTTTCAGCATTAACATAAATCTGCATTTAGGTTAAATTTTCCTTTACGTTCACTGTCTTTTCTCTAAGTAGTATTAACAAAAATTTATTTCCTGAGCTGACAATGATATACAGCATGAGAGGAAACTACATGAAATTCCACTCTACATTATCATTATACTTCTTTTCTGTTCTCTCTATTATGTTATTCATTCATTACACCAACAAAGAGCGCGACATTAAAAGTGAAAAATGATTAAGCAGCTTAAAGTGAAATTTTAATCAAACACACGCGTTTTATAATTTACTAAAGAACCGAATCAAATGCTTTGAATAATTATTGTGATAATCGTCTCGAATGTGAAATTAAAGAATTCATTTTCAACGAAAATTTATCTGTCGATTTTTTAAAAGATACATACTGAAAGCATAGTATAGAACAGATCAGATTGAATAAATTTTATTTACAATGAAGATGAAAAAAAAAATCATTTGAAATGATTATCATAATAATTATTCAAAACATTTCTTTACTAATCTATTAAAAAACGTGCGTTTTATTAAAATTTCTCTCGAAACGATGAATCATTCCCTCTAATTTGTCATGTTTATTTGACAAATGAAAATCGAGTAAATCGCTTGCAAAGAATCTTTCGTTCGAATTAATTCACTGGGATAAAATAACAAGTAATTCCAGCACAGAGTGAAGTTTATACAATACAATAGTCAGAAATACAATTTGCAGTAACAAATACAGAATATAAAATAAAGTAAAGCACGATTTTATTCGATAGTCCAGTCAAACTAACGCAAATTTATTTCAAGATAACATCGAGTTAAATAACAGTGTTTTGTTTGAATAAAATTATTTCTCCCGTGTTTCTAAAATGGCTGTAATAAATTAATCGCGATAATTAATTATTTCAAATCATGTTATTTTTCATTTCGTTCCAGGTAAAATGCCCTCAAGTCTATTATGGAATGTATGATGAGAATTGATCAATGCTTCCTGAAAGGTCGGTTCGTTTCCTCCTTCTTCCTGTATAATGCCATAAATTCTATAATACCTACGATACCATAAATTCTGACAAATCCATGATACCATAAATTCTCAAATAAATCGACGATATCCAATGTACGCGGGAACAATGTTGTGCTGGGGTAATAATTTAAGTAATCGAGAAGCGAACATTAATGTCCAGCGTATTCCTGTTACTCGTTTGAATATTATAAAATTTATTAAGTCTTTCGATTGAAATTTGTTTCCGCGTTCCCGAGCCACCCTCTTTTTCTTTCTTCTCTTCTTTTCTTCGTTGTATACTGCAATTCACAAGTGTTACAGTTTGATATGATAAAATTGTTTAATTCTTTGTACAACGACGTAGCTGGAAATTTAAACGAGCTGTTGTAAATTTCATTATGACAGAAATACTAAATTATTTATTTATGATAGTCGATTTCTTCTCTTTCTCAGAGCAAACAGAATTTAATTTTAATTTCGAAGTGATCTTCTTTTCTTTTTTTTAAAGGCAAATAAAATTGTGATTAGAGAGGATTATACGTTCTATAGTTCTTTTATAAATTACATATATATATATATATATATATATATATAAATTATATAGTTATTTATATAACTATATAATTTATATAATTATAATTAAATTATATCTATATAATTTATACAATTGTAATTAAATTATATATTTATATAGTTATAATTATAATATATATAGTTACAATTATATATAACTATATAATTTATATATATATATATTTATATATACATTGTTCAAGTATTCAAAGCAAAGTGCCGGCTATATAACTTTCAATAGACAAAATCTTCAAAAACTTTTTTCCTTTTGTCGTATTCATATACGAACGTAATATGTCATTGTTTCCATTTTTCAATATTTTATTCGTGTACATGAGCAAAGAAAATTCTGCCGAGCTCGAAGGGACACGAGGAAAACTGTTAAGTAGCGTGTCTAATTGTATTTTGTGGCGATTTTCGTCGCCTTTCTGTTCGTTATCGTCGAAATTTCCCCCGTGCGTTATATAATTGTCAGTTAAACGCCAGATGGAAGTCAAAGAAACCGGCATCTTCCAATAAACTCGGAACGTAAGGAACGGGGTGGTGAAAAGAGGGTAGAAATAAAGGGTAAAAAAAAGGAGAAGAGAAGAGAAACAAAAAGAAGAAAGGAAGGAAAAATGCAACGCTTGTGAAAGCGTTTGCAAACACGATTCTGCTTTGTTATCGATATTTTTTCTCCCGTTTTCGAGCGCCATCGTACACATCACTGGTCAAACAAAAGCAAACAATTTCTATATAGAATTTCAGCCTCAGCGAGAATTCCCATTTTTGTTCGTTTCGCGAAACTGGAAACGTCCTGTTGCGTTTCTGATGGAAGTATTACAAACACGAAACGCCGAAATGGACGATAGACGCTTTCTTCATGTGCGTGTGCGTGTAAAATTATTATTATTTTGGGGAATCGTCACGAGAGGAATGAGTAAATGTAATTATAGAGAGGATCAAAGGAATATTGTGAAAACAAATGATACTAAACCTAACCCAATACTACTAAAATACCAAACCTAACCCAAACCTACTAAAATACTAAACCTAACTTTTGTATTTTAGTAGTACTAGTTTAGTAGAGAGGATGAAAGGAATATTGTGAAAACAAATGATAATAAAATCTATTTTCATAAATGGTTCGCTATGTACAGAAGTAATTTCCATATAAAAATTTTAGGGTCAAAAAGGTATTATGGCGCGTAAATTTGCAATAAAATTTATTTCAGTTGTAGCTTCCAATACAATATTTATTAAATTATTGCTCTCTTTTCTGCGCTGTTCTTAATAAAAAAATACATACGTGTTTATTTTTATTGTTTTTTTATTGTAAAATTATGGATTTAGTGATTTTATTTTGAACAGAAGTATTTTGCGACTTTGACATTTTAAATTTAAAACTTTTCTTTGTCCTACATAGAATTAAGAAACATTTCGCTTCTAAACATTTGCAAACGTTTTCCCTTGAATTAAATGTTGTCACTTGGACAGAATTCTCCGCGTCCAAATAGTATTGTACAGTGGAACAGTAAATGTATTGAAAAATGTAAAATAATGCGGGAAGGGGTGTAGGACTGAATAAAAATTCGCAGCGATCTCGCAGACGACAACGCTGTAGCATTTATGCAGTAAATTTAAATTTCACTCGGACATTTCAATTCTACTAAAAATGTAGGAAACGTTGAAAGTCGTGAATGATCTTAATTGAATAGCTTGAAATTATAGAATGCATTATTGTCTAAAAAGTCGAAGAATTTGACAAGAGTTTTTGTTAAGTCTCTCCGTTGTAATTAACTTCTCAGCAATAGCATATTCAATATTATTAAATATTAAATATTAATATTATAAATATTAAATATTAATAAAATATTATAGCAATAGCTATATTAATATGTTAAATATTATTATAGCAATAGCTATTATAGCAATATTAATATTAAAAATTAAATATTATAATAATAAATATAATAATAAATAAAATATATTATTATAGCAATAGCTATATTAAAATGTTAAATATTAAATATTAATAAAATATATTATTATAGCAATAGCTATATTAATAAAATACAGAAATTAATAAGGAGCCAACAGCTAGAAAAAGATATTCGTCTTCTTTTTATAGAAGATATTTTATAGCAGATATTCAACAAAAAGATTTTCGTCTTCTTTTTATAGAATAACTAAATAATAAACTCGTGCTGCTTGTTTAAAAGTTAATCTGTGTTATATAAAAGTTCGATGTATTTCTAAAAATGACAATCTTTTCTATAATTACGCAAATAAAAACAGAATTAAGTTATACTAATTATGCCAAAGTTTTGTTACTCATCTTTTCACTTGTCAACGACAGGACGATAATGCAGTCTATAATACGTAGAGAATGTTTGAGGTATTCAAACGAGCGTTTCATATGTTACGATCCAATGCAATTGGCCAGAGCATTGCTTACAGGAAATAGAATTACGTGTCGTCCTGTAACAAGGCGCGCTTTCTCCTCGCGTTGCAACGCGCGTGTAATACTTTCCTGCATGCATTCCCGATCTGTATGCTTTTACCGTGAAAAACGAAATTGCGAGAATCGACCGCGAACCACCGCCGTTTTATCTCGTAATGTGATTAGTGTCGGAGAGGCTTTGCCGAGCGAAATACGCGTTGGCACCGTCCTATTTGCATTTTGTCCAATTTGCATACTGTCGTGCCTGGCTACAACGCTCTCTGTTCATTTACTTCGGCGAAGGAAAATGAAAGTAGGAATTTTTTTTTTGAAAAACGACGTGACGTTCTGTTTCTCTGATTTTCGGATCGTAGAACCGGCGATTTGGGAACGATATTTTCGTATCACGAAGATTAACGTTTTGAGCGTGAAAGCGCGTGTTATTTTTAATTTGGAAAGAAGTTTCCCTGATTTAAAAAATGAACTGATCTTACGATCATGAAGGTAAACACTGATGATGAGGATATTTATATTTAATAATAATACCAGACGATATTGGTATACTTTGGCATTTTAAAATGAGCTCGGATTTAAATTAAAAAAACGTTAATATCTAAGAATTTTAGAAAAATATAATGTATTTTCCATTTCATTAATGGATAATTAGATCAAAACTGACTTGATTGCTCTCGATTGGCCAACATAACGAAAATGAATAAGATTTTTACACTCGATCAGACAATGATTCGGAAACTTTTCACGTAAAAATACATAAAACGAACGAATAAATCCAAAATACAAGTAACGAGCGAACAAAAATCCAAGCCTCCATGAAATAATTCTCATAAATGCGAAATATAAAAAGAAATATAAGTTTTTACATCAAAAAGAAACTATGATCTCATATCGTAGTTTTGTCATTTTCTGACCGGGATACTCGGCATGTTGCTGATCCTCTCGATCACGAGAAACAAGAAACGAAGACAAGTAGAAACTTCCTCGCGTACATAATGTAAATTCAAGCGGGTAATTTTCGTCAAAAGCAACTTCAAAGAGGAGAAAAAACATTCGATTCGCGGGCTTTTCGGTCTTTGTAGTTGTTCACCTGTTTCTTTCGTTTCGTCTGATCCTTCAAACGCGAGACTCTCACCGCGAGTAGAGAACCTATTTGCACCGTGCCAAGTAAGTGCTCCATGACGGAAGGTTATCATAAATTGTAGACAATTTTCTTCTAGTCTGTAATAATCGACTCTCTTGTTACGTCCTCGACGTAAGAGGGATAAATGAATGCGAGATAGAGAGGGAAAGAGAGAGAGAGAGAGAAGGAAATGGCAACTGGAGAGAGCGTTGAAACGGAGAGGAACGGAGGCAATCAGAGCAGATTGCAAAGGAACTTGTGTAAAAGAAGAGATGGGTTATGTATAAACGGAGCTGACGGACGATTGGAGTAAAATTGTCTGCAAATTGCGTTACCATCCAGAACAGGTACTTACGCAACATCGCGAGTTTGTTGGTAAAATTACGGCAGATTTAGAGTTTTATGAGTTTTACACTGGATTGACGAATGTTTTCAATGTTTGATTGGTATCATTGGATACTTCAGGCCGTGGAAATTTTTTTATGTTCCGCGTTGCTTGATATTTTGGAATTTTTTTATCTGACTGCTAATCCCAATAATCCGAATGATGTTGAATGAATTTAAATTTATTTAGAAATTGATTTCACGATAGCACTTGAGAGTTAATGTTACTATTTCATTAATAATAATAATTTTTATTATTTTACTATTTTGTTATTTTACTATAATTTTTATTATTTTGCTATTTTGTTATTTTACTATAATTTTTATTATTTTGCTATTTTACTGTTTTGTTATTTTACTATAATTTTTATTATTTTGCTATTTTACTATTTTGTTAGTAAGTTTACTATAATTTTTATTATTTTACTATTATTTTACTATTTTTACTATAATACTATTTACTGTAATTTTTATTATTTTACTATTATTTTACTATTTTGTTATTTTATTATAATTTCTATTATTTTACTATTTTACTATTTTGTTAGTTTACTATAATTTTTATTATTTTACTATTTTTACTATAATACTATATACTATGATTTTTATTATTTTACTATTATTTTACTATAATTTTACTATAATTTTTATTATTTTACTATTATTTTACTCTTTTACTATTTTGTTACTATTTTCTTAATATAATAATTTTTATTAATAATAATTATAGTAAGATATATACGCATATTTACTAATAAATTAGTATTATGTTAATAATATAATAAATATATGTATATATATTTTACAAAACATCTAATCTGTGAATATAATTATGAAACCAACAAAAAATTCAATTGCAACAATTAAAATTGAACATTACCGCCACCGTTTGACAAAAACGTATCGTGAATCGAAACTCGATTCAATACATTCTTAATCGTACGAATGAATTTAAGACACGAATGGTAAATTCATTTTCGACGACAACGAAAACTATGTACGTATGTACATACATATTTATGTATATATATATATATATATGTTTAGTCGCGTTGTTACAGCTGTTCCCTTTGGTAACAACGTGAATTTAAGACAGCATAATAGAACGCGGCGTAACAGGGGCAACGATGGTACAAGCGTAATAATCTCTGTTTAATGACTTCATTAGCGAGTACAATGAGTTGTAATTAATAACACTGATGAAACGCACGCGGCAATTCATTACAATTACCAGCGTTCCGCTTCACCTTATTATCACGCTGCTCCGAATTAACGATGAACACACAGATCTGTTAGATATCCACCTGTCCTCCGTATCGCGTACACACATACACACACACACGATTCATTAAAACCACGTGGCGAACTTTTCCTTTCGTTAGCGACGCGAAATAGGTATGTCATCGTAGTTACTTGCTCGTGATAATCATATCGTTTGCAATTCGATGCAACGTTAAAGTGGCAACAGTTTTATCGAATAATCGACAGGTTTTATAGAATAATAATAACACGTAATTGAAATTAAAGCATCAAGTTGAAAATACATTCGTCTCGTGTCAAATTATCGCGTTCGATTCACTTGATTTTCTGATCTCGAGATATTTATACTAATGTTCAAATATTCATAATATATATAATAAATAAATATTATATATATTAATAAATAATAATAATAAATGTTATTCACAATATATATAATAAATAAATATATATATTAATAAATAATAACAATAAATATTATTCATAATATATATAATAAATATTCATGATATAATGTGCTTTGAATAAAAAGGAAAACTACTCGATTTGTTTCGAAATGAATCGTTTGTGATTACTATTTTCAATCCTTGCCAATGGCAATATTATATATTTAAATTTTCGAACGTGTATCTTAAATTCAAGAAATTCAGTTTGATGCGCTAGATATTTTTATTTGAAAATAATATTTATATTTAATATAATACAGATAATAATATTTATGATGGATCTTTTCGAACGTTAATAGCAATATCATATATTTGACAACAGTAATGTCATAGATTATATTTCAGATACGTATTTCACGTTGAAAAAGAAGATATAAAATGAACCATTTACGATCAATATAATAAAATAAAATCGGCACAAAATATATTCAGCGCTTTTCAATTGAAATACTATTTGAAATATTACCTTAGAAATTTCTTTACAAATAGACTATTTTATTTTTAAAAAGTACATTCCTTCGAACAGATGAAATATTTTCAAAAAATACGTGCATGATATAAAATATCTATTCACCATTTGCCATTTAAAATAGCGTTTTACCCGGATCTGGTTGCGAATCAAATCGAAGTTAAGCTTGAACGATCAGCTTTCATCTTAGTCGTCTCATGTCTTTTACGACTGAACGATTAATCCGTGGCTAGGGTTGGAAATCGATCGAGGTTATTGGCCTTTTCTACGAGTCGTCGATGCCGACGTAACGTAGCAAAGTCATCTGGTGTATACATGTGCGCTGTGACCGATCGATGTTACCGCAAAATGTCGACGTAGCTCTATCGAGCACATCATTTGCAAACATTCATTTCGCCGTGTCATTCGCAGTAGAACGGTTGGCCAATCGTTGCGTCTGTTAATTTTAAATTTCCCCCTGTTCAGTCGACTCGATTGTACCTCGATTGTGAAGTAATAATTAGCTCGAAGTTTGATCGACATTTCATATTTTTCTTTCGTCGTTTGAATCTTCTCGTCATTCTGAAGGCATACTCGTTTCAGCTGTGAACATCGTACGATTTTATTTCGGTCGGGATCGGGGCAACCAGATGATACGCCCACCGTTACGAATCACTGGCTTCAGTTTTCAATCAGCACTTGCGATTTACAGTTGAAACGAGGGATCGAAAGGAGTTATGCAATCTTTCGATAAGTCCCATTCAAACCGTAGACCGTTGGAAAGCTTTTGAAGATTTATCCAATGAGAATAAGGGATGAGGGAAATAAATGTTTCTCGAAAATGTATGAATTCTTTTATAGTAAGGAGAAACAATTTTTAATCGTTGCAGTAAATACTATAATATATAATAAATGATACAACAATGATATTGAATAGTTATTACAGTTAAATTCATATTCTGAATGTGTTATTTATCGGTAGTGTATAAATTCGTAGATGATTCACAGTTCAGTGCTCGCTTAATTTGTGAATACAAATTGTTTGGAAATGATTTATCTGAATGGACTCTTTCTATGTTAGTTTTGATACAACAGTAATAAATTAATCGAAGCAATTCGTTATTTCAAATTGTTATTTTTCGTCACACTGATATTTCAATACGTACAACCTGTAAACAATTTGATAAATTATACGTGGTCAATTGTGTAGATTTCAACGTACAAGTACATCGTAAGATTCCAGTCGTAAATTAAATACAGAATCGAGTGGCAATTGGATTAATTACTTTTTAAAAAATCATCCAAGAACGCAACTCTTAATTTACTAGTTAATATTGATAAAAAATAATGGATATTTCAATTTCAAAGCTGTATTTGATTAGTTAATATCACTTAAAAAATAGTAAATACATCGATCAGAACAAATTGTGAATGATTTGATAAATTATATATCATGCAGACTCTAGTAAGTGCATTATAAAATTCAAGTCGTGATGCAAATGAATTAAATAAAAAAAAAAAAGAATAACGAATGGCAATTGGACTAGTTACTTTTTAAAAATCTGTCCAAGAACACAATTCGTAATTCATATTAATATTAATATTAATAAAAAAGTATTAATATTAATATTAATAAAAAATATTTCAATCAGAACAAATTGTGAATGATTTGATAAACTATATATCATGCAGACTCTAGTAAGTGCATTATAAAATTCAAGTCGTGATGCAAATGAATTAAATAAAAAAGAAAAGAATAACGAATGGCAATTGGACTAATTACTTTTTAAAAATCTGTCCAAGAACACAATTCGTAATTCATATTAATATTAATATTAATAAAAAAGTATTAATATTAATATTAATAAAAAATATTTCAATCAAAACAAATTGTGAATGATTTGATAAATTATATATTATGTAGACTCTAGTAAGTGCATTATAAAATTCAAGTCGTGATGCAAATGAATTAAATAAAAAAAAAAAGAATAACGAATGGCAATTGGACTAATTAGTTTTTAAAAATTTGTCCAAGAACACAATTCGTAATTCATATTAATTTTAATATTAATAAAAAAATAGTAAATATTTTAATCTGACAAATTGCAAATGATTTGATAAATTATATATAGTCAATAAATTATATAAAGAATCTGGTATGCAATTACGTTGTAAAATTCAAGTAAGCGATGCAAATGAGAGTCCGAAACGACGATCAATTACTTCTTCAAAAAAAAAACAACTTCCTCAAAAAAAAAAAAAAAAAAAAAAAAAAAAAAAGAACCGGTAATTCCACGTTACTTTATTCTACTTTGCTCCACCTTTGCCAACGACATTCTTCCAGCCATTAACCTTATCGGCGTGGAACTCGCCGTTCGGCTTTAACCTTGTAACTCCATAATCCTATCGAGTGTAACTCGATTGGAAGCAGCGGTGCCCTCGGCCCGGAATTAATCGAGACCATCGGCGACGACGTTGCCTCGATCTTCAAGGGGTTCGTTCAACGCCGAAACCGGGAAAGTATTTTTATAATTCACATATTCGCGGAGAAACTCTGCCGTGTTGTTTGCCGCAGCTCGTGTCCCAAGGATATCCTCTTGGTTGCTTTTTAACCTTCTTCTCTCTAATCCCGGTTGTTTAACGCCGTTTCATCTTCACCTGCCACCTTGATCTCGTTCCTCGTGCTTTGTCGATCTTTCTAGCGAATCGTTTCTAGCGCGTTTACCTGTTTGGCGAAGGCCAGGCTTCGAACTTGTCTCAACCTTGCCCGCCATTTTCCATCCTCGACTCGTTTGTCCTCTCATTTTTTTCTTTTTCTTCTTTAGGAAACGAACGTTTTGAGAAGTGTTCTAATACGAGGGAATCGTACGTGCTGGAATTCTTTTTACGTATTGTTCAAATTCAATCGAATTCCGGAGAAATCACGCACGCCAATGAGAGAACTCCTTTAGAATTCGTTTCGGCCATTTGTTTGACTTGTTCTATTCCTTCCGTTTTAAGAAATGAGAGGGATTTACGATTTTTTTCAAGGAAATTTAACGAAGCAATTATATTTCGTTCAGACAACTTTTCTAATGCCAGTAAGAAATGTCTGGACTTACGTTTATATTTCTCGTCTCACGAAGCGAGATTAAACGATTAATTTACTCGCAGTTCCTTTTCAATCATCTTAGATTGTCAGATCTGTCTTTTACAGTTTTGTAAAACAGTTTTGTACAGTCTGTAACATGCAGTTTCAAGAATTACGTTTAATATTTTTCCTACGATTAAAAAACGACGGGATAGAATTCATTTTATTATAATTTCGGTGAATCCCCGTTTTTGCGTGTAATCACTCGTTTTGTTAAACGAAACCGAACGATATTTATGCTCGGCGTGTCGATCGATAAATATTTATTCCACGTTCGCGTTACGCCGGTGCCAGTTGCGTGAATCATGCAAAATTCGACGTGCAAGCGTTAATTGTACATTATCAGGAAAACACTTATCTACGGCAAATGTGTTGATAACTTACGAGGGGCGTGTTGATTACGTTCGCAGGGAAATCGGCCGAGCACCGAGCGATCAGTCTGCTTGTCTGAAACTCGTTTCGAGATTAATTTCACGAAAATATTCCAGAGTCCAGATTTAAAAAGAATGTTCGACGAGCATAATACTATCGACGACTGCGATAGTATATAAATTCAAACAAGGTTCAATGTAAATATAATATTAAATAATATAATAAATATTCTCCTATAAATGGAATAGGACGAACCACACAATAAAAAATTCAAGCTTTTGTTTTATAGGTATTTTATAAAAAATTTTAAAAATGCACGTCAAAATTTTTATGAAATGAAAACTGTGAAAATGAATCTAGTCACGATTTTTGAACAGTTTTCGTTATTACAATTGCAAAGAAAAAAAAAAAAACAGAAAAATGATTTATCTCCTTTCTTCAATACTTTTCTTTTCAATCACTCTGTATGCTGTTATTCGAAGCACGAACAAGCTCCTGTAGATATTTAATAATTATTAACGCATCGGAAGATGATAGATTTTCTTCTTCAGCTCCTATATTTACACGTCGATAAAAAAAAAAAAAAAAAATGAAGGTATCTATAACAAACGATAAAACTAGAAATTCACCCTTGTAACTAATGGAATTTCTTCTCGGTCACTTCATCTTTTCTCGGATGATTCATTTATCTTTCAGACAACATAGGAAAGAACTATTAAGAGCAACTTATAGCAGCGAATGCGACCGCTATTTTTAACGTTAAACGAGAAGATGTTTAACGATCCGTTCGATTTTTCAAATTTCCTTACATAGCGCGGCCGCCGTTCAGTCCTTGAATAGAACTCTAGAACGCGGAATAATGAAATATTAGATGGTCCTTGGAAATTTTAAATGTAGAGTAGAGCCGGTTGGGAATTATTTTAATTAAATATATAGTGATTTAAAGTATTTGCACAACAGAATCCGCTGGTATTTAAATGATAAGTAAATTCTCGTTTTGGAATTTTTTATATTTTTTTATATATATTAATATATTTTATATATTTTATATTATATTATATATTAATTATATTTTATATTATATATTATTATATATATTTTATATTATATATTGTTATATTTTATATATTTATATATATTTTCGTTTTTAATTTTTATTTAGACGTGAATAAATACTAGTTCTAGATTTGGATGGTCCTTGGTAATTCCAGAAATAGAGCTAGAAATTATTTCAATTAAATACTATACTTAGCTTAAAGTATCGGTGCGCGAGAAATTTTATTTAAATAATAAATTCTAGTTCTGGAATAATGAAATATTTGGTGATTCTTGGAAATATTCGGAAAATAAAGCGACGCTTTTTGAACAGTTTTGGAAATTATTTTTATTAAATACATGGCGATTTAAAGTATTTGCACAATTTTTCGTTTTAATAATAAACGAGTGTAATTTTAGCTGTGAATAACAAACGAATATTTTATTTTTATTGTTTCTAATTTTATTTTTATTGTTTTATTTTTATTGTTTCTAATTTTATTTTTATTATTTTATTTTTATTGTTTCTAGTTTTTAAATAAAAGATTGTTCTCTGCGTAAGGAATTAGATAGAGAGAGCCGAAGTAACAAGTATTTTTCAATTTTTGTTCCACCCTTTTGTTATTTTACGCAACGAAACTTAAACGTTTTATTTTAAAGCTTAAACGTTTTTCGATTAGTTGCGTAAGTGTCATTCGATATCTGATCGATTGTCGCGTTGTCCTTGATTTTGTTTTTGAACGTTCGGAAATTCCATGATTTCGAGAATGAAATTCCAAATGACACAGCGGGGAAAACAGTTGAAGTGATTGGTTTTGTAATACGTTGCTTTGCTAGTTGTACAAAAATAACGAAGACCAAATAGGAAATAATAATTGGAACAATTAATTTTATTATTTTCAAATCCACTCAAATAATAAATAATTATTCTTGAGTTTTTTATTTAAACTCTCAAACAGTAAAACAGCTCTGTATTAAATTTCTCTCCTTTCTTCCTCTTTTACCAACATTTTAAGCGTGCGGCAACGATGGCCAATTATTTAAATAAATTTTTATTTACTGCAAGTAACTTTGCATGATATATTGTATAACATAAATAAATAATTTATAATTAATTTATATATTATTATTTATATACAGAATATAATATTTTATAATAATCGTATGGATCAGAATTTATTTTATTAGACAACTGTCCAATATTGCTACACCCTTAAAATATCGATGAAAGAGCTACATATGTACTATAAAATTTCAATATCTCATCAATATTATCAACAACTACTTACACACAGTTTAAATGAAAACTTTTTTCAAATAATTGCACAATATTGGTACACCTTCAAAATTTTAATGTGAAAAAAGACTATAAAACTCAGTTATTTAATTGTTAATCACGTAAATACTAAAAGATAGTCATTTAACTGTCTTATTAGTCACTAACTAATAAAACTGTTTATTACATGACAATTTGAAGAGAAATTTATTCGAATAGTTGATGCGCCCCTTTTAAAAAAGAAAAGATTTTCCTAAAAAAGAGGGGTTTTTCTAAAAAAAGAGAACGACACTCCCTACGCCCATATTGAAATGACGAAAACTTTTTATTTAAAGACTTACCGAAGATTTACCGATCTCGGTCGAAGAGAATCAAGATTAAATGCGAAGGCACTAAATAACCAGGCAAAATAATTAATGGTCGATGCGCGTAGCCTGGAGACGAGTCAGCACAACAAAGGTATCGCAAGATATCGTTGGCACTGCCAGCAAAAATCCCGCGGGGCCCGAAATGTATTCATCTAAAACGGAATCCGAGTCCAAGTTCCCCGGCGAAATCGACCGAGCAACTCGTTTTCCAACGACGGCCGGAGTTTCTGCTTGTGGAAAATTGGATTTGCAAGATTTATCAGGACGCTTTCTCTTTCTCTCTTTGTCGAACGTTCTTTTTTAGCGGGGAGTCTCGTGAACTGGATGTAACATGGAAATAATGGCGACGAATATAAAGTTTATTTGTTACAAGTCTCTACAAGTGCATCGCACGTTCATATTTGTGCAGTCAATTTCAATTAATTATTAATTTATCATTTGAAAACTTGTCGAAAAATTGGCTATTTAAATTGATTGTTAATGAAATTACTATTTAAATTTATTATCAATTACTGCTGTTTAAATCTTTCTTTTTTCTTTTTCTTCGAATTCTAATATTTATGTCTTTTTTGACAAACAAATGTGGGAAATGTGGCGATTTTATATTTTGCTAGCGTGAATTTTTAAAAGCAACAACGAACCCGCATCCGAGTAGGTCGGTTAATCATCGCATATTAAGAATAATTAGGTTTGATTTACACGCGAACCGCGGTGATCGAGAGTAATCGGACAAATGTGTAAATTCGCGTGTCGATTTGGTCGCGTGGACACGATGATTGCGAAGTGTAAAAGGAGTGATTAGAGAAATACGAGGAGAGTGAGCGCAGCTGAGCAAATCTGTGTTACAAAAATTCCAGCTTCGTTGTGAACAAAACTTTCCCCTTTCCCTGGAACAAAACATTTTACGTTCTACAAATCTTCGTGATTCTTATTTGTCGGCACGTTGAATCTCAACAATCTTAATTTACAGATAAATATAGGTATATATTTCAATTGTTCAATGAAAGAAATATTGTTTATAAATTGTTCGACCAATTTTTGTTAAAAATTGTACAATTGCGAAACATTTAAGTGTAAAGTTTTAAAAAATTCAAAATTTTACGAATTTTTGTAAAACGAACAAAAGCACGCGTAGTCTATCGTATTGTAAAGTGTTTTTGATGAAAATTTTACGCTTTAATCGTTCTAGTGTTAATAAATTGAACAGATCGATAGCTGTCGTTAGAAGGATAAAATAAATAACAAAGATCAATGACGCACAGCAGTTTTTAAATAAAATTATAATCAGTCCAATAACGTTGGTAGTGATTTAATACATATTGTCCGAGAAAAATAATACTTCAAACGAATATCGAGAATTAGAAAAGTAAGAAAATACGCGGAAAAGAACATAGGACTTTTTAAAAAATTCGACGTTCCACAAATATTTATCACTCTGCTAATTTATTTTTACGCATTAATTACCTGCAGCGAAGCGAGCAATTCATTATTGTTATTTGAAACGTCAACTTCGTCGATAAGTTTAAGAACGACTCGCTCGAACAATATTTTCTAGAATTTTTTTTTTTTTTTAGAATCGTTCGCGCGATTCAGTGGAATAACTTCTGCGCAGAAAAATGGAAAGAACGCTAGTCGAATAATTGTATCAACAATTTAATATCCAATGGCACGCGGCGGAGGGTAACTGTTATGGCACTTTTGAATCCAATACGCAATTTAATCATTTACTTACAAAGCGTTTGATTATCCTATTAACGTGAAGTTAATGAAGGAATTATGCTAATGGAATAATAAAGTCTCAATTTAAAGAGAGATTGCCGTCGCGTACATAATTGCTCGATGAATTATATTAAAAGCATAATATCCAGTCTTATTATATTAAAACCATAATATCCCGTGATAATTATGTATCGCAGCAGCATTTTAAAATTGCTTGTTTCTGTCCAGACGCTTGTTTTACGTTTATTTTATCGATCATTTCTGTTGACAACATTGAAAATACGAAGTTTATTGCTCATTAGTTTGATTAAAGAAATTTTCCATAGTGATTCGGAAAATAAAATAAAAGTGTCCTCGTATACTGCGAGATCATTGATAAATTTTCAATTAAATTTTACTCTTTTTAAATTTTCAAAATTTTAAATTTTCGTCTTAAATTTTACTCTTTTTAAATTTTCAAAATTTCAAAATTTCGTCTTTGGGATTAAAATTCCATTATTTTTAATGTTTTAATTGACAACAAATTTTGTTTCTTACGAAATACTGACTTTTCACATATTCTGAGACAATTGTCAAATATAATTCTATACTATTATAAATATACTATAATTACTATTATAATACTATTTATAAAACTACAATTACTATTATAATACTATTTATAAAACTATAATTACTATTATAATACTATTTATAAAACTATAATTCTACTATTTCTGCAGTGTACAGAATTAATTATAAATTAACAAAGTTTCCACTGTGCAGAATTAACTATAAATTAGCTATTAAATTGTATATTAATTATAAATTAGATCGCATAAATTGCGCAACAATTTTTAAATTTTCAACGGGGAATTTGATTTCCACTATTTTCAATGTCCTAGCTCGCGCTGTCATCAAACTTCATTTTTTTTTTTTTTTTTAGAAATCACGTCCGATTATTCGCGTGTAATTTTCAAACCACGACGAGGAATGTAATTCTACTATTTTCAACGTCGTAGTATGCAGGATTAACCGGCATCAAATTGCAAATTTTCCACGAATTGCGTAACAACTTTTAAATTTTCGAGGATTAAAATTCTCGCAAAATTTTTGAAATTGCACGGCGTGAAAAATTCCGTTTCCTATAAATTGCCGATGATATCGTGTTTCGACGTATTCCGCGCAACAATTTCCAAACTCCAACAGGAGGAGATTAAAATTCGACTATTTTTTGCGGCCAGCATTGTGTAGAGCCAACCCGATACTATAAATTACGTGTAAATATTCTTTTTCCACGTCGAATAAAACTGCAAACCACTGATTTCGACACGAATGGAAATCCGTTTCCTTTTTTCTTTTTTTTTTTTTTTTCTTCTCGGTGCATTGGTTCGATAAATAACGAAAGAAGCCTGGGCACGTGTATCGCAACTGCTTCCTCCACGCAGAAAAAGGAGAAATAATAGTGAAACAAAAAATCACAATCGACGCTGATATCTCGCGTTTAATATGACGCCGATATGACACCGTGAAAGCGTGAAATCCACTTTAGATTGCGGACTGCAATGTGGCAATCAAGCGGCGTTACGTAAACGGATGAATAAAAATCTTGGAACGTGTAAATAGAAATTTCGTGTAAAAACGCTGACAGTAAGAAGCCTCAGTTCAATTAAATCCTAATTCTCAAGTACTATCGCTGGTTCGTGTATACATTACGTTCTCTCTAAAATATAAGTTTCTCAACCAATTAATCTGAATGATCGTCTGATTCTGTGAATACAGATTACGAAAATATAGTTCAGCTTTGCAAAATTTAGGACATCTCGCTTTCATTCGAGACATGAGTTTTAAAGTTAGAAAATTTTCAGCTGAAAATGACTTAAGGGCTCGGTAAATAAGTAGACAAGTAAATAAATAATAATAAATAATAAATAATAATGGATGCCAGTGTTTACTAACAGTGTTCGATTGTTTAACGTTTATTTACAAAGATTTCGTTCGTAAGATTCGTGAGACGAAGCGGCGAGGATTGATTATTTAAAACGGCGAACTCTGCCTCGTATTTGGAACCAACGGGATGAATAATATATTGGATTTATAATTGGAAATTCGTGGAATTGGATTTATATCCAGTTTTAAGCATATTCGTATTAGTTTTTCATTAAAAGTACCATCTTTCTCGCGTGTAGGCGTAGTTCTCATTAAAAATCGATACTTTCTCGAAATAATTCCATCAGAAAGAGATCACGTGATTACAAAAAGCATAAAAAGGATACCGGATGCTGTGAAACGTTGTTATTATCGTATTTGTAAATTTTTATCGAGCGACAGTTTCGTACGGAATCGGATAACAAAAATTACGTCTCGTTATCCGCCTTTCGTGCATTTTAATTCAATCCAGGTCAATTTTATAATTCATCATTGTACGTACAAAATATAGAAAATGCATAATAAATACAATTATCTATATATTATAATGATAATATAATTATATGAGGGGAAGATAATACAAAAAATATAGATATATGATATATGAAATATATGAAAATATGAATGAGGAATTGGAACAGATAACACACTGATAACACGAAGAGCAATTGAATGTGAATAATTGATATTTGATTATGTACTTGGGACAATAATTCAGAAGCACGTTGTGAACACATTGAAACAGTGAGATATTTATTATAAGAAGTCAATACTCCCTGAGATGAGTCAGTTAAAAGGTGTAAAAGAACATTCGATAAAGAACGGTTATTTTGTAATAATAATACATATATCTATATATAATGGTAAAAAGGTGTTGTTATTGTAACTGTTTGTTATTATAAATTACAAATATTATATATATATATATATATAGATATATGTATTAGTACAAAATAACCGTTCTTTATCAAATGTTCTTTTACACAAAGATAATATAATATTTATTATAATTAGATTATATAATATTTATTATAATTTTATTTCAAAATAATTGTTCTTTATCAAATGTTCTTTTACACAAATATAATATTTTACACACAAAGGTGTAAAAGAACATTTGATAAAGAACGGTTATTTTGTAATAATACATATATCTATATATATATATATATAATATTTGTAATTTATAATAAACAGTTTACAATGACAGAAATACATTTTAGAAATATTAATTCTTTCACTGTCGGTCGAAAAAAGTTGCACGTAAGCGGAGGATAGCGAGCCAGATTGACGTAGTTTGACAGAGTTTGAGCAAACGAGATGTACAAAGACTCTGTCTTTGCAAAAATTGCAAAATTCAAAACAAGGAACGAAAATTCTGTCCAAAATGACAAAAAAAAAAAAAAAAAATTACAAAATTCAAAAAGGAAGAGTACTAAAAGGTAAAGGAAGAATAAGTTTAGCAAACGGAACGTTGTTCGGCATTATAAAAGCTCGAAAAGAGGCAAGTTGAAAAAATAGTCATTCGCAGTGTAACTAGAAATATTAATTCTTTCACTGTCGGTCGAAAAAAGTTGCACGGTAAGCGAGCCAGATTGACGTAGTTTGACAGAGTTTGAGCAAACGAGATGTACAAAGACTCTGTCTTTGCAAAAATTGCAAAATTCAAAACAAGGAACGAAAATTCTGTCCAAAATGACAAAAAAAAAAAAAAAAAATTACAAAATTCAAAAAGGAAGAGTACTAAAAGGTAAAGGAAGAATAAGTTTAGCAAACGGAACGTTGTTCGGCATTATAAAAGCTCGAAAAGAGGCAAGTTGAAAAAATAGTCATTCGCAGTGTAACTCAAGTTACGCGTGTTATTATACACACGTGTATAGAAATAAACGGTGTATTAAGTTACGACTTTGGCATGGAAACCCGTATTGTGTGCAAACTCACACGGGAAAATGGAAACGGTGTGCTCGCGCGCCGCTCATTCTTACTCCCGTTCTTTAATTGTGCCATTAAAGTTGCACGCGGTAGAGCCTGGCGTTTACGCGGGTAATTCGCGTTTTCAGCAACGATGAAACACAACCGGCAGACAGAGAGCATCGTGGAATACGAAACGAGGCGCGCCGCACAAAGCGAAGCCGGCTTTTGTTCCCATCGTTCGAAATTTACGTGGCGTATCGTGAACCCAGGAACAAGCGGACATTACGAGTTATAATAAACTCAGTCACATTTCGTTTCGCGAAACTCTCGGTTGCGCGTATAGAAGAGTATAAAAACTCTTCTCCCCGCGTATTCGCGCGGCTCAGTGTTTGAAAGGAAAAAAGGAATCTCAAACCTTTGTGCGAATGGAGAGTTGCAGAATCGTTTTTCGAGCGTTACAATGGCAGCAGTCGCTTTGTCGTTGTTAAACACGACACGGCGGTGAAAGATGTCTTAAACGGATCGTTGTTCTTTTCGTGACTGTTCCGTTGTTTTCTAACGAAACGGCGGGTGGAGAAGTAACGACGGATTAATTTGTTTCTAGGGGAGAAGCTAGAGGAAATATTATTTATATTCTCCTTTTCAGTGTATGAATTTACAAGAAATCTAAAGAAATCTTATTCTTTGTTCCAACTGAGATTAAACTGCGGTGGCAAAATGAAGGAAAGTAGCAGCCTTTGCTACGATTTTTGAACATCTTGTTTCAATTTTTCTCTCAATTTCTTTTTGCTCAACGGTAGAAAGGAAATTTTTACATTTCGCGAACGTGTAACTGAATTGTGAAATTCAATCAAATAATTAACAATAACTGATACGCCTAAATGGCCAATTCAGAGAAAATGTAATATCATTGAGGAAAAATTGAAACAATGATTGCAGTCAAGTTTTCACTGTATGATTGATCAACTAAGGGAGGGAAACAAATAAATATAAAATAAATAATTAATGCGACATAAAGTAAAATACAACGAAGAAAAGGAAATTTTGATATATTCAAAGAGAAGAAAATAGAGTAAAAATTAGATACAATTCGCCTAGTAATGGTTTCCTCCACCGGGCGATGCGCTATGTTTCTATATTTCTAGATCCATATCTGTAATTCCACGCGAACGACATTGTGTCGTGAACTTTCGTTCGCGTCAATTTCCTGTTGCGGAAAAGCATAGTCGAGGTATGAAATATACATCGCCGCGACGATATTTCTTTATGAGAACGTACGAATCGATTTGAGTTCGGTTTGCGTGTGTGATCATGTCGCTTGTTGTGCAACACAGCATTACGAACAACGTAATGCTATAGCGAACAACGAGTCTCTTGCACAATTAAATTAATATTATCGATGAATGTTATTTCGTAAGATTTCTGTAATTCTATTTTTAATCACAGGATTCTAGATATTGGAAGAAACGTATTGTTTCTAAATTTTTTCTTACAATTCCATCACGTACTTATATTATTTCGTTATTTTATTATTTCATCAAGATTCTGTAATTTCGTAAAGATGCATGTATTGTATTTTTTATAAAATTCTTCCGAGATTTATACTAAATATATAATATTATATTGTTTCACAAAATATTTTTACAATTAAATTAATAATATCGATGAATATTATTTCGTAAGGTTCTTCTTATAATTTTAACAAGAAATTTTCGCACAATTGAATCGATAGTATTGGCGAATACTATTTTGTATAGATTCGGGAAGACACGTTGTCTCTAAATGTCTCGGAATTTTCAAGAAGTTTCGCATGGACGAGGGAAGTTAACGTAATTCCATTCGTTTCGTATCGCACGATCACTTTTCGTTAATGGCATTCAATAATTCTAAAATATTTATAACAGGTCAGTTTATAATAACTGTGGCTGTGTTTAACGCGTTGCTGTTAAATTCTCTTCGCCCGAATCAATTTTATTCCGAGGCTCGACGAACAACGGGGCCGCTTAACGTAATAAAATCAAATCGAAGCGGAGAGCGCGCGCGGAAAACTGGTTTACCGCGCCAACATCCCCGTGTTTCTCGGAATAGAATAGAAAAAGGATTTTAAGTTGATCAACGCTCGTTAT
The DNA here is from genome assembly GCF_011392965.1 of Frieseomelitta varia. NCBI lineage: Eukaryota > Metazoa > Arthropoda > Insecta > Hymenoptera > Apidae > Frieseomelitta > Frieseomelitta varia. Next base: position 1,031,838 of record NW_025110018.1, on the reverse strand, counting down.
TACCGTGATTCGTTCGCTGTTACGGAAACACAATTTTCGGGCTTACCTTTCGCAACGAGGCATACCGTAACGATTCGAGGATTTTTCTCTTAGATACGTGCGCACCCGGAAAATGCGCATCCTCCTCCGCACTTTCTCGTCGAGGCAGCAGACCGTGGCTTAACGTCGATAATTTTCTTAATTCGTTAACTCTTAATGCATGATTTAGTCGAATCCCGCTTGATCGTGAAACTATTAAAATACAGTGACGATGTGTGCGTGCGTGCGTGTGTGTGTGTGTGTGTGTGTGTGTGTGTGCAATGCATCTGCTGGCTCGTAAAAGTATTCGGACGCACTCGACGATGAAAAACTTGTCGACACTTGAAACTGTTACAACCTCGTGAAAAAAGAAGGAATTACACACGAGTCCACTTGAACTCATTTTGAAGCCTCTACTTTGACAGCTGTTTCTTCCGAAGATATTTTAACATTACGCGGCGGGTGGGAAAGTTTTCTTCAAAAAGAAGTAAAAATTCAACCGTCTGTGAACAATGTTTTGTATGACGTTTGAAGACTGAAGTTCCTTTTGAAACTTGCTGTACAATTTTCTTTTCTCTTTCGTTGTTTTATTGAACTTTGAATGTTACGATCAAAAATTTTAAAAATCCTTGGCACTTACCATGGCTCACGAAAGTCTTCAAAGAAGTTCCATGTATAAAACATTCAAATATAAAATGTTTGCAGCTGAGTATAAGTGTAGTTAACTATAACTGTGGAACATTCATAATTATTTTAAAATCTCTATTAGATAAATTGAGAGGAAATCACCGGTATCTTATAGTTCTGTCACTTGCAATTCTAAATAGTGCAAAATATTTCGACTGTCCACTGTTAATACCAAATTAAAGCAAGAACGGTCGGTAAAAGCGCTTAAATCTGTTTTGCAAATTGTTCGAATTGGTATTCCTTTACAGCCTGCGCCGTAGAATCAATTTCTCACGGAACAAAGAGGATTGCGGCCCCTTTAATCAAATAAAATTTGACTAATTTGATTTTCTCGAAAATCAAATGTATATATGCTGGTGGCAGCAGTCTCTCTCATCGATTTTTCCACAGCTTCGTTTCGTAGCTTTTCTACCTGCAAAAATTTGTCGCCGCGTAATTTTTGAAACGGTTTAAACTATTATGTTTTTCCACGTTGTTACACAGTTTCCGCTTTCAACTGTATTTTTCTTTTTTCCCTTTTTCTGTAATTTTATTTGCCCTGTAATCTGTATCCGCGTTTGTCCAGCAGACTCGTTTCGGAAACCTGCGCGTCACTTTCCGTGAAATACGCTCGTCGACAATTTTTCCTCTCCCGCCGATTATTTGTATTTTTCAGCGATATCAAATGATTTCCCTTTCTCTGTTTCTCTCATCCTTTTATTATATATTTTTTTTTCATATTGCGTTTTATGCAATATTGCACACTTAAAAATTCCCTGCAAATGCATAAAAATCAGAGAACTAACGTAGCAAATATATGTATTTCATAATTATTTATTCTTCGCTATTTATATTTTCATTATTTATGTTTTTCAAGAATATAAAACCCCTGTCATTAATTTACACGGGGACTATGATACCATGATAATCTAGTGACTATACATATGCATTTGTGAATTGTGTTATAAAGTTTGGCCGCGAAAGGACACATTTTATAATGGAATTCATTTTCTTATCATGGAAATTGCGCAATCGACTGAACACTGCACCTAAAAATATACTTTTATTAAGTAGCTGTCTACGACAAAAGTTGCAACTCATTAATTTTTCGCTGCATTTTCTAATACGTATTTTCTCTTGCTTTTATAAATTAATTTCGAGCGTCGTCTTTTACTTCCATTTTGTAAATCGATACAAAGATACACTTAAATTGATGAATTCATATTATAAAATTGTAATGTATAAATGCGACACATATTTTACTTTACAATATTATAATACACACATAACATACAAATAACACATATTTTACTTAACAATCTTGTAATAGAGATGTATTACTCATTTTAATATATTTTCAAGTGACGTTTTACAATTTCACAATATATGTATATTCGTTACAATATACTCACCTAATCTGATATATTTGTTCCAATACATTCATTCAAATAATTATGACTAATTGTTACCTTAATAATAATCGTGTATAATATATTCATTGCAATACACCTGATCTAATATATTTGTTTCGATATATTCGTTCAAGTAATTATAATTAACGAAACAAATATATTATTATCTCAATAATTAATCGTAGAAATTTTTATTCTGTTATACATCTCCATTAAATTACGAATCTGTTAATCGAAACACGTTTGAGAGTGGTATTACTCCAAAACAGTGGTATCACTGACTCGCGATCGGCAAGAGGCATTGCTGCGCATGCGCGGACGCATACCTACGCAGGAATCCGTGCCACTGATTGGCGGACGTCACGACACTCCGAAACAGCGAGCGTACGTGTATGACTCGCGTAGTCAGTCTCGCGCCGAGCGTCTTACAGTGCGCATTGTCGGGATTTAATATTGTTTCGCGGTTCGAATCGGTGAATTTGAAATACTTCCGGCGACGCGGAATCAAACCACGCCGATATACCGTCGTGTGCACATGACAGGCGGCCAGTGACGCTTCACGCGTGCGACGGACGAGAGCCAACGGGTCGTTAGTTCGTTTGCATCCGACGAGCACGGACGTTTTCGAAGGTTAGCATTATCTGCTTTTACACGAAGGAGTTGTGAAAAGGTCGGTTGTGCAACCTAAGCCGAAACGAAAGTTGAAATTGTTCTTTTCTTTGCTCTTTTTTTTGTCGACCTAGTCTGGCCTAGTGGTAACACAGTTGTAACCTTTTTAATTTTCGGTTACTTCGAAATTTTACCGGGAACTTTTGAAGCGTGTCTCCTTTGATTGCATTGGTACTCTTTGTCACTGAGAATTGTAGATTCAGTTGAGGATTCGTTGAATTTAATTTCGATTTAATTACGTTTATTTGAGAATAAATTAGTAGCTGTCGTAAGAGAACCGGGAATTTTAGAAACTTTCTACCATGTTTGCGGAAGTGACGAATGCAGCAACATTACGTTTGCTATAGTACAATTGCTGTTATATTATTATGTATAGTATGTTGTAGTATTAGACACGACTATGCTGTTATTTACATGTAGTTATTTTACATTAATAATTATTATTATAATATTATAATATTATTGTATTAATATATTATAATATAATATAGATAATAATATAACATATTATTAATATATATTATATTTTATATTATAAGATTACAGTTTACTACAATAATATTAATATTATTATATTTATTAAAAAAATATTAGTATTAATGCTATTACGTTAAATATTAATATTACTGTTAATATTACAACATAACTGAAAGCATCATATCAGTGTCCAAGTTTGCACAGCAAGTTCTTGTTCCTCTCCAACTTTCATTTCTCGACGAAAGAGATCTACTTCTAGTAGAGCCGCAATTTCTTTCATCGACGAAAAGTCTCCTCTCTATAGGTACGTTATTTGTTAGTTTGAAATTTAACGCTTGGCTAATCGGACGAGTTATACGATTAACAATCAACCGTGCAATTCGGTTGACGATTGCGATAAACTTCGATAATTAAGCCGCTTGTTCATCGAACTGTTATCGACAGTCTCTCTCCGCCCCGCGAGCAATAATAACGATTCTCACCGTGATCTTGTTCGACGATCAAGTGCGTCGGAGAATGAATCCGTTTTGCTCTCGTGTAGTAATAATAACAGCTGCGGTCAGCTGAGCAAGAAATTCGTGGATTTAAAAATCCGGATCGTGCAACAAGTTTTCTTCCTCCTCGTCGCGTTTGCTCGGTGACTAATAAACGTTGAAGGAAAACGAAATCGTTTTGGATTAATAGCGCGCTAAGAATGCAATGTATTGTATATACATCGTCGGCTCAATGTTTGGAATCAGCAACGTGTTTGAATCTTGGAGGAATTTAAAAAAGAAAATCAACTCTGTGTTCTATTATCTCTGTTCGAAAGTTCGTCAAGGAAATGATCATACTCGATGTCTGTCGAGTAGAATATTTAATAACTTCGCTTTGAACATTAGGTGTTAAATGTAACAATAAAATAATAATGAATATTATAATTACTGGATAAATATTGCAGAATAAATTCCAGAATTATTTGCAAATATCGAAATTCAAAACCAAACTAGGAGATCGGTATATCAATACGAATTTTCGATGATTGCTGCTGTAGGATAATTATTGTTGTGTAGGATAATTACTGCGGTTAGTAGGCCATAGCCATTTATTCCCGGCGTTCGTTCAGAATGGAATATTCGATCAAACATGGTACAATTTCTACAAGTATAGTATATCTGTAATGACGTTGAATTTGTCTGATATCGGTATTCAATGCAATCAACGATTAGTAATTGTGATGGAATTACTCGATTATTAATCGCGACGAGTATTTATATTTCTATTCAACTGACGTATGATTAGAATAATTGACGACGAATATAGTTATTAAATCCTCAATTCACTTGACGATTTAAATTGATTGCGTTTGTTCAAACATCGTGATGTTATCCATGATTTATCGTTAATAACGTTTGAGCAGAATATTATTGAGCAAGAAATTTCGAGCGAAATTCGTTTATGTTTGAAAGAATTCGGTAAATCGATAAGCAACCTTGACTATGCTTGAATACGTAATAAGCAGCTTCTTGGAAGCGGAATGTTTTTTTCCGAGTGTATGTTCATGCATTTCTACGCTTTTATAAACTCAAATCTGTTTGAATCTGCTCAAATAAGAAATTTCACTCACTAAATATCATGAAATGTATTTTACTTTCGACATTTTTGTTTCGCTACGTTGTCGAATGTTATGAATTTTATATATTTCACAATTTTACCATTTATAATTATTTACGTCATTTATTACTGTACTATTGTACTACCATTCACTGTAATTATTATATATATTCTTCATTATATATTCTTCATTATTATATTATAAATTTCTGTACTTTCCTAATCCCTAAAAATGCACGAACATTCGCAATAATTTTGTAAGAGGAATATTCTTCCGCGAATACTTCTCAATTCCATTTTATTCTTTATGATTAATTGAAAATGTTGGCTACGTAACTACACGTCGGAGAAAACACTTGCATTGTTATCGATTACTCGTTAAAGCGTATCGACATCATCTGTCGTGATTTTCCTCGAAGTATTTACTTAACATCGTACGTCGGTGCAATACTTAAATTCACCGGTTAACTGCAAATATTTTTTTCTCTTCGATTCATTATACCACTTCGTGCTGAATATACAACTGGATACGCAACTAAAAAAAAAAAAAAAACGCGTTAATGATTCCAACTCGTTCAACTTCAGTTTGAAGCGCGTTATTTTATTGAGCAATTATTAGAAATTTTGTTTTATTGAGCATTTATCTACTCAGCATGTGGTATTTTTACTATATGCGTATACGGCATTGACCGAAGGTTAAAAATTATTAGCTGTTGCCTTTTGAACCTGAAATGTACATAAAGTGATTTAAGTATTCGGATACTTACTGTAGAAAAATGTTATGTACAGTGTGTAAAAGCCAGTTCGAAACAAATGAAAATTGCAGCTAGTAATATCTTCAATATTTTCAATATCTTTATTATTTTATTAATATGTTACGAGATTCTCGTAAAGTATTATCAAATGATATTAACAACTGTCTGACAAGATACAATTTATTTTACAATTAGAGATTGTATTGTCTTACTGCCTTACATGTACACTCGATATCATGCAACTCTTATATCTCGATTTGTTTCAAACTTGGTCAATACAATCATGATTAAATTATGGATCTATATGCAGTTTGAAATTTCATTGAATACAGTTAAGAGGGTATTCCTTCTTTCGATACTTTATATATTTTTTGTGTACTGCGTGTATTCTTTGCATCTCCACGTCTTTACATAAATATGCAAAGATCACGAAAGAACCAAAGTGCAGGGACATTATCCATGTCACTATTAGACTTTGGATTCATATTTTTATGAGAAATCGAACCTAAGCAGACGTGTTTCATTTACTAAGTACCCTACTCGATATTATTATTTATATCTTCTGCATATTACATATCTATTATATTTTTGCACGTTTAAATTTTACAAATGCACAAGCGTCTGCAGTTTATTGATCATGACGGCATCTGCATGATATTGAGTTCTACTCGTAACATGTACATTCAGAAAAAGTTTCCATAAATGAGTCCCTCAAATGACGAGTGCCATAAATCCAAAATTACGAGAAATAATAGGAATTCTAGTTTCATTTCACCACCGTTTAAGTTTCGTACATTGTACACATATTTTTTTTATATTAACAAAAAGAAAAAGAAAATAACAGTCAATTCGTATATTATGAAAATATACGAAATTAAAGAAACGTAGTAACTATCACAATTAATATTATACGAAATTAAAGAAACGTAGTAACTATCACAATTAATATTATTTCTTTACATAATAAAGCTGCAACACTACTCTCAAATTCGTTACCATAAGTACCATGTACACGAGAGATGAATTTTCACAAAGGGCACTTTTAGTGCCTTACTAGTCCGAATACTATCGTGACTATAGATCTATAGATCTGCAGATCTAGATCTGTGGGTTCGATCTCGGCTTTCTATCCGCGAGGGACGGATAGAAGCTCGAACGGCGGATGCAAACGAATTAATCAAAGAGACGGGAAACGGTTTCGTAGATCGGCGGCGGAAGTAGATTAGGAGGAAGAGGGAAGAGGCTCGCGTAAATGGCGGGAGAACGCGTCGCCATGGGTACCGTGTGTTGTGGCCCGCGGGTGTAGTGCGAAACCCCCCGTGAATCGAAGGGAAGAGAGACCTGAGGGACACAGGAAGAAAGGGGAGAGAGAGAGAGAGAGAGAGAGAGAGAGAGAGTGTGAAAGGCGCGGGAAAAAGAAGGAAGAAAAAGGTAGAGAACACGCGTGGACAAGCGTGACCGGCCGAAGACTTCGAAAGGCTACTCTCTCTCGTGTGGCCGTCACGTCGTGAAGAGGCAGAGCCGGAGAAAGAGGGAGAATAATGCGGACTCGTTGCTTCCGCCTTGGTCAACAGCACGTTCAGATCTGCTCGTAGTAAGTACAGAAAAAAAAAAAAGAAATTAATTTCTCCTCCCCCTCGCGTGTGTCTTGAAAACTGGGCGAGTTTGAAGCAAATTTTCATTTGTTCTTTCAACTGTTGGATTCCGTGTAATGGAGTCAACACGCTTAGAAGAGTTTGTTCCCTTGTATGAAATAGAATGATTTACAATGGTTTAGAATGTCTCTATAATGATTTAGAATGTTTAATGTTGTTAGCGATATAGAATGTCTCTAAAGCATGTCCTTATATATATTTGGTTATCATCGTCAAGTGAAAGGGGATGGAGCATAGATGACCAACTATTGGATCTTGCCCTTATGACTAACTATTCACAGTCCACTTTTATGTGGGCTGTTGCTAGCTTATTGTCAGTATTTGCATAGATTCAATATTGTCCGGGTTGGTCATCCAACACAACGTCAATGGTGAAAGATTAACACTGGAACAACTGCTATATATGTATGTTGAAATATTCTGCATAATTCAAATGATAATAATCAAAGTAAATTTAATATTAATTAATATTAATTTTGATACAAAAATGCCAGTATCTTTTTGAGCAACTGCGAAGATAGATAATCTAGTGTTGTATAATAAATGGACGATAAACAGAGTAAATCTCTTGCATTCAGTCGTTGCAAGACTCTCTGACTGTACAAGTCGATTTCAATATCGTGATTTTATTTTCTCCAGTTTTGTCGAGCGTTTGTTTCGAACAAATTAAAATTAAAGATCCACGCTACGTTTAAAATTGATCGTGTTCACAATTCAAATGAAACTATAAATTGGATGTCCGTGTTAAATTGGATAGAGAACTGTATGCTCTCTAAGTGATCTCGATCTATTCAAGGATGTCTCCAGCTGGGTCTAATCAGTCAATAAAAGGTAATGCAGGCCGTGGCAACTCACTATAAATCGTTACGACACTGGTCTTTGATTCGACCATTCTTACTTGTATATATCTTCTCTCTGATCGACAAGACACGTCAAGTTCGCAGTATTTTGTAACAAGACGATGCATGTTTTGGAAATTTGAATGATTTTTTTTTCTTTTGAAATATCTTTCACTATTTCTTTTGCTACAATTTGATCTTTCGTATATTATATTATAAAACATTATATATTATTATTATATTATATTTTATTATTATATATTATTATTATATTATTATTATATTATATTATAAAACAGTATCCAAGAGATTAAAGTGTAAAGTAAATATAATAAAGATCATTCTGTGAAAAAATCACTCGAATTTCCAATAATCTACAAAAACTTCGTCTCGACGAATTTCATGGTTCTCGCATGAATGGATTGATGCAATTATTTTAAGAATCATTGAGAATAATAAATACGAAAGATGTGTCTCTCATTAATTTCCAGCACGACGACAGAACGATAATAAAATAAAATAACGCTGATTGAAGTATCTAAATTAATTTCCGAGAGCAATGAAAATGGGAAACTATTTGGATACTTCGTGTGTAATTAACTGTTCCTTTTTCCTTGTATATCCTATAAAATTAATTAGTTTGTTCCACGTTATCGGTATTTTTTAACTCGTGCATAATTGGACAACATTGGATCCATTATTTTTCGTAAATGAGGTTTCAAGGTTTTGCACAAGGGAACGCAGAAAAGAAGCGAATTAAAATTCAATCAGCGTCGTTATCACGGGGAATGATGTCCAATTTTCAGACTTAAGGGACGGTGAAATGACCGCGGCTGAAAAAGCGAAGAGGAATCCCGTTCCTTATTGAAATACTGCACGAGGAGAGTCGTCGAATTAGCGTAATTGGATTATTTCAAGTTCATGCTTTGAACGGCGCGTTAGGAAAACGTGAAAAAAGAAAAAGAAAGAGAAAAACGCGAGGCTTTATCAAAGTAGCAATTTTCTTTGACGAAACTCGAGACCTGCCGCTCGAGTGCCACGCACCGTTCGCGAAAGAAAAATGTAAAAAATGTAAAAAGTCTTTTATGGAGTTGCCACTTCTGATGGAGAATTTTGATTACAAATTTTACTCGTCTCGTTTGCTTAATTAATTATTTCTGTCTCGAAAGTTGAAACGTAGAAAAATCAATCGAACGCAGCCGATTGAAATTGAAGTAAATTAACAAATAATGGAACATTTACATGTTAAACAGAGGGAGTAGTAAACTAACATTCACAGTGATATATCATTTGCAGTGAGTAACATTTGTTTTTGAATATGTTTGAGCTCGTATGAGCGTGTATGAGACGCGAGAAATTTTGTACTTTTGACAATTTCTGCACTACAGAATCAGAAACTATTTCTGCGAAATTATATGCAGAAACAAGTACTTGAAATAAAAGTACTTAATAAAACAAGCAGTTAAAATAAAAAGTCATTCTGTTTTGGGAGTAAACTGTACTGTGATAATTTGGAGGGAATAATTTGCTTGTTGAAATAAACTAATCAAAACATTTTCTATATCATTTGCATTACTATTCTCAATCGTTTCACTTATACCCTGAGAAATACGTTGGAAACTTGGAAATTAAATGAAATATCATTTTGTAGTTGACACGAAACATTCGACTGATAATAAACTCTGTTGGCAAGTTCTTCCACTCAAGGGTAATCTGATTAAGACGACACAGAACATCAGTGAGCTTTCAATTTTTTTTCGTGAAACGGAACTTCCGCGAATCCTTACGATATAACTGAAATCTTAGAGTCACAAATCTCATTATGGAACCGTTAATCTGAAGGTGAATTAGCTTAATTTGGCGAGCAGGCATGTTGCAGACAGCGAGCTGCGAATTGTTGACAGCTTGTTCAAAGGACACTTGTCTCTTCGAGATATTGTCCGTGAACTATGAATAGAATATTTTATGACAAAGGAGAAAATGAAAATTATAAGGACGAGGATGAGGATATAAGACAAATTAAAAAGACAGATGAGAATGACGATGATATGTATTCTTACATCGAAAACATTTGAGACATCTCAAGTCAGAAAAATGACAGAATAGAATTTAAAACGATTCGAGAGATAAAGTGAAAAATTATTTCGTTCGACAGTCAAACGATAAAATAAATCAAAGATAATCGTTTGCTTATTTAACTGAACTAACACAAGATTATTTCACGATAACATTTAGTTGAATGTGTTATTTGAGTAATTTTCAAATCGAGTTTATAAGAAGCTTGCAACTTTCTCGCAAAACCTCACTCGAAAAATTTGTATCAAACATTAGCATTCACCGAACTTTTTGCTTTCAAGTAAATAATTTACCAGATATGCCCCCCCCCCCCAAATTGGAATTAAATAGAATTTGTTGCGAGAATATATATACTTGAGAAAAAATTGGAGCGCAAAATTGGGTTAAATCGAGAAACACTCGGATATCGCGAGGTATCGCGCTCGTTTGGGATAGATTGGCAGTGTTTAGCGCCGGAGTTGCATGCAAACGATCGGACACGGACTCGCGAGCGTGTAAATGACGTTAGAAAGTTGCGAAAGAAGCGGCTGACTCATCCGCCAAGTGCTTTTTCTCATCGTTGCGGAACGATTTTGTGGCCGTGCACACGTATACATACACATACATACGTGTCGTGCAAACGAGAATATACAGGGGTAGCTGATGGCGTCGACGTCGAAAGCCGTGGCCGACGCTGACAAGTTTCGACTGTGCTTTAAACTTTTAACGATCGTCGTACTTGATAATTTAGATGTCGTTAACGCGTGGCGATTTTGTCATCGCTTGTGTGCTTGTGTTTGAGCTAGAAGCTCTCAGCCTGTTCTTCGAAACACCGGAGGTATTGTTACGCGATATGGATGTCGCGACGAGAGCTGAAAGGTTGACACTTGCGAAGAAACATGAACTGAGGTTTTTTTTTTTAATGGGAAAATTTTCAAAGTTCAAGAAAAACACGCAATTTCTGGAAATTTTCTTCTCAAACTTCTCTCGTGTTGAGACACGTTTGACGAGAATTGAAGTGATATTGATTTTTCGCGGCTAATTTTGTTAATTATGCAAGAATACTTGCGAGGAAAGATAAATGTGTAGTTTCGATGAAATTAAAATATTACGCGTAAATTTTGCATATTTCAAAATTCAAGTAAAACACGGAATTTCTGGAAATTTTCTTCTTAAATTTCTCTCGTGTTGAGACACGTTTGACGAGAACTGAAGTGATATTGATTTTTCGCTAATTTTGTTAATTATGTAGGAATACTTGCGAGGAAAGATAAACGTGTAGTTTTAATGAAATTAAAATATTACACGTAAATTTTGCATATTTCAAAATTCAAGTAAAACACACTGAATTTCTGGAAATTTTCTCTTTAAACTTCTCCCCTCTTGAGGTACTGAAGAAAAACTGATTTTGCGCGAGTAACTTTGTTAATTATGGAGGAAAGATGGACATACAATTTCAATCTAATTGAAATATTACATACGTACGAATTCGAAATTTTTAAAAATTAAACTTTCCGAACGAGTTTGGAAAGAAACGAATTTTCCACGATTAATTCTGTTAGTCGTATAGCAATATCTGTGAAAGAGAATAAACGTGCACGTAGCTTCGATGGAATTATGAAAATATTATAAATTGAGAGGAGCTTTTCCGGGAGAAGCTCGTTAATCTTTCACTAAATCGTTCTTAATTAATCGTTGAATTTTTGAAAGTTTTCCCTAGAAATACCATTTGGAAATATACGTAGTCGCCGGAGGAAAATTAATCTTTCGCAGTTAACTTTGTTAATTACGTAGGTAGAGAAAAGGACATTCAGTTTCGATTGAAATATTACACTTATAAGATAAGAAACTCGTATAAATTTTTCGGTTACCATAATTTTATCCTTAATTCTTTAATTAAACTTCTAAATTTAAATTTCGTTCCAATGATATATTGATCGACACTTTGAAACAATAATTCCAGTATGTGAAGCACAATTCATTAATACGATACGTTTTTCCTTGCCCTGAAATTTATGATATTGTCGAAGAGTAGCATTATGCAAAAGCTGTAGCTATTGATCAGCGAAATATATTATTCTAACGAAAGAATTCTCCTTTAATTTTAATAATTAGGAAATTTTAATAATCTAGTTTTTCTTGCACTTTAATCGACAATATTCTTGAAAAATAGGATTATATTATGATATCATTAATTAGTTTAGTAACAAAAGAATTCTCTTTCAATTTCAATAATTGAAAAATTTGTGATGATAATAATAATAATTTTAACAATCGAATTCTTTCTAAATTTATGTCGACAATATTCTCGACAAATAGCATTACACTGTAATTAATTAGTTTAATAACCAAAGAATTCTCTTTCAATTTCAATAATCAAGGAATTTTTTATGATAATTATAGTTTTAACATATATAAAATAGCCGCGATTATTTACACTATATTACATTACGACCAAAGAATTCTCTTTTAATTTTGATAAGTCAAACAATTACAGATCACCCAATAATTTTAATAACCCGACAGAACATAGAATGAATGCAGGAAACAAAGTGTGAGAGACAAATGGAGCAGAATGTATAGAATCTGACTTTCGACTTTTCTCATTGTAAAAAACCTGGACAGACATTTGTCCGCGACAAAGATTACTGTCGAAAGATTTTAGAAATGCTCGTTTTAACAATGCCTACGTCCATCGTTATCAGGGACGAATATTTTTATCACCGTGTCGAATTAAACTGCTCAAGGATTTTTTGCGGCAACGTCGCGTAAATTGAATGCAAATAATTTACACGTCATTACGCGCATCTGTCGAGTCGTATTTAATAGATAAAGATCGCTTTTATCAGTTTTATCATTCTCGGCGTAATCGCTGTCCTGTTTGTTTCTTTAATCCGAGACGTAAGGTTGAAACTTCACGCTTATGTGTGTGTGTGATAATGTCTTCGAAGTTAGTAATTAGCAACGAAGTATTTGTTGTAGCGTTTTACTAACTGATAGTACGTGTACAAACAACTATTCGCGAGTAAGAAAGAGTTATCGATAACGTTTATCCGATTCTGAGTCATATACATAAATATAGTGATAATATACAATTTGGTTCAAAGTAAAGTTAAGCTATAAAAATAAAAAAGAAAAAAAATACATATGTGTATATATATATATATATATATATATATATAAAATTGTAAATATAATGTGTAATAATAATCGATAAGTACCTAATTATATATTTGTTAATTTAATAAATAACTTTCGTTATTATTGCTTTCGTTGGCAAAGATTTCTGAATCGAGTGATAGCGAATTAATGTGAATTATTTTATTGGTTAAATAATAAAAATTCCTCGGTTGAATAATCAGAAGATATTGGTCATTTTAATTTAATAATTAAAAGGCTACGAATACTTGGAATAACTGTAATTAGTACAAAGTAGTAATCTGATATCAAATTAAATATCTTATAATCGATTCAAATTCAAGTGAATAGCAGAAAAATTAAAAAAATTTCAGTCACTTTAATTTTACAAGTAATTATAAATAATCTTAAAATAATATTTCAACTGTTAACCTTAAAAAATGATATTTTTCAACAAACACGTTTTAAATAAATAATAGTAATTGTAAATATTTTAATTCGATAATTAGGAGACTATGGATATTTGGAATTAATCGTAAATAGCATTATATCTCCAAAATATCTAATTAGATACTTGATAATCGACTATTATTACACATTAATTATATTTAATTAAATTAAAATTAAATTATACTCAAATTATAAAGTGAACAGCAGAAAAATTACAAAAAAAATATTAGTAATTTTCATTTAATAACTAATTGTGTAATAAATATAAAGTCAACCTTTTTACTACGACTCACATCTTTCAAATATGTTTCTAATATGTTTCAATGTTAAACAATACACAACTCAAATCGATATTTGACACGATACACAAATATTTCCTGCAATGTGAAATATTCGTCATAAACGTAACATGCTACAAAATACATACACGTACACACAAAGATCGTTCATTCGAGAACGATACAAGATTTCAATCGAAAGGGTTGTCATATTAATTCTTCTCTCTCTTTCTCTCTTTCTCTCTCGGATGCTGCTCGTTGTATTCGTTGACCGGACCGAAAAGTTACGGTATCTGGGCATGTGTGTTGGCGCGTGTACGTAGAAAGAAAGTTAAATTTATGCAGTTACACACGGGAAGTCCCGTTTTAATCTCTGCTGATAAATATCTTCGGTCTAAGCCCCGGCGAATGTTACGAAATTTTCGGCTCTGTTTCTTTTTTTCGCCTGGCCCTTTACGATCTTTCACAGTGTGTAATATTTCAATATGTGTGTGTGTGATGTACATACATTTGTCTAAATAATATTCGTGAGAAAAACGTGGGAAAAATTAAAATACTGAATTCCTATAATTCGTGTTGAGCTTTCGAAGAACTGGATTTGTCAGAATGCGAATGTGCCCAACGTAAACTGTAATATCGGCGGGTTGAAGATTAGCGTCAAAATTAAGCACTTTCGAAAACTATTAAAATTGGAATTTGAAGTGTTTTCAGAAATTATTAAAATTAGAATGTAATACGTGTTAAGATGAGAAAGAAGTTCAATTTTTTAACGCGTTGAGTTTACTTTAAAACTGAGTTTACTTTACTAAAAAATGAGCAGCTTTTACTGTTCTAAATTATTTTTACTTTAATTATAAATAATAGTCCTTCTTTTATTTTATTATTTTATTTTGCTTTGTTTTGTTTTATTTTATTTTATTTTATTTTATTTTATTTTATTTTATTTTATTTTATTTTATTTTATTTTATTTTATTTTATTTTATNTAAAATTAAATGTCCAGAAATTAAATTTGATGATAATCGAATTGATAATGTTCAAGGTCGAATAAATAATCTAATTAATTCAATTAATACTATAAAATGTATAAGAAATTTAGGAGAATTTAACGGAACTAAATGTTTTAAAAAATTAATTGGATAATTATATAATTGATAAATAAAAAATCTTAATCATAATGATAAAGATATTGATAAATTAAATAATAAATGTCTTGTAATTTTACTTTATTTTATTTTATTATTTTATTTTATTACTAGCAATGCCGACTAGGCTAGTTTTTTTTTCAACGAATTTACTTCAGCACAACCTTTTTTCTTTAAATAATTTTTACTATGAATTACCATGTTTGAAGCACGATTGTAAATAATTCTTTTCTAATTTTATTCTATTTGTCATTTCAGTTCTCATCAGTTCTCATTCTACGAATCTTCTGCTCGTGAAAATCCTCGAGAGATTGTGATCCAAGTTTTTGATCACACGACTTTAATCAACGATCGATCAATGATTCATTCATCAAACGTTCATTCATCGAGTCGATACGTTTGAGAAAACTTTCTGCTTGTGGAAGTTGACACGTCAGCTCGGAGCAATGCGCGGAATTCACTCTTCGTCGTCCCTTTCGCGATCCTTTTCTTCCTCTCTGCTACGACATCCTGGCCATGATATTATCTCACAACTGTCGAGCGTGATCGCTATTTCCATTCTATGTATTTGATTTAATTGTTCATAATATTATCACGCTGGATCAAAAAATAACTCGCCGGAGTATTTTCCAAATATTCGAATCGATATATTCCAGACATAATTGTGAAATTGTTTTACAATTGTCGAGAGTGATCGTGATTTCTGTTACGAATTCACGAGAATAATTAGGAAAAAATTGACAAAATATTTCCTAAATAACCAAACTGGAGAAAGAATGTTACAGGTATTAATAATTTACCAAATATTATATTCTTTGTCACGTCAGTGATCATAATTTGTTCTGAAGAATATTTTACACTTATTCATTGCTTTTATCTATTTTTTTTTTTAAATGTCGCATTTTGTTTTATTATTTATCTGCATCATTTTTTCATTTTAATCACTCATCTCAAATTTCCTTTTGTTCTGTACGTTTCACGAATATTATATTTCAACCTCCGATTTTAGTTATTAATTAACATCAGTCGAATCAGTTGTTTGACTGATTAATTTTATTTCAAACGTGTTGTATCGCAAAAATACATAGAGTTAAGCGCCCATCTACGCTGTAAAATTGACATGGTGGTCGGTGGTTTAATTTCTTTTTTGCAGAAACAAGAAAGACCAAATACATGGCAAATTAAAAATTTAATCCATTTCCCTTCGTGTGTTTAACAATGGGGAAATATTATCGAACTGTTGCACAATCGATTGAATAAATATTTTAAATGTTCCATTTCGAAATAAATCTCAGGTAATTACAGTTTCAGCTGCGGTGTTGGCAATTTGGTTGCGCGCACTTGTTTCAAATGCAAATGTTTTTATTTCTTTGCCAGTTTTAAATTTCACTCTTTGTTTCCACAGTATTATGAAATTTGTCTGAAATTTACGAGCATTTAGATTTACCTCCAACAAATTTTTAATTCAACAAATAAAATATCGTAATACGTTTAGCAGTTTGGTAATTATAACATTACAATAATAGTTGTAATATGATATTGTAAGTTCAGCAGTTAAAATATTACAATATGATATTTTTAACTGCTAAACTTAAAATAATACAATGTTATAAAATTAATATAATATAATATTTTTATACGTAATATAATAAATAATGTAAATTTTATATTATTTATTGTATTATGTATAAAAATATTATATTATATTAATTTTGTAATATTATTTTATTATATTCGTTTTTATACATAATATAATAAATAAGGTGAAATTTATATTATTATTTATTATATTATGTATAAAAATATATTATATTAATTTTATAATATTATATTATTTTATTATACTCGTTTTTATATATAATATAATAAATAATATAAAATTTATATTATTTATTATATTATGTGTAAAAATATATATAGATAATAATAATATTATATAATATATAACATAACGTAATAATATTTATCAAACCTTTATATTTGTCAAACCTTTTACATTTAGTAGTTTTAATACTTGTAGCATTTAAATTACTATCTCTAACATTTAACATTTGTTAGAGTTAAACTAGTATGTAATTACTTTCTTCTTTATCCCGGGAAAAATGGCACTTTTCTGGTGCCATATTCATCGCGCACAGTCACAAGTATCGAGCCTGATGTTTTAACACACAGTTGGAGTTAAAAAAAGAATGAGAGATCGCGTGAAATAAAATATGTAATATTTCTCCACTTTGCAACGTGTGGTTTTCGAGTGGATTCTCAGTGGCAGGCTCTCCCTTGATTCAACCATAATTCAACTTCTCTGGACGTAGCAGCGAATTAGAAAAATTATTGTCTGGCAGCAGTTCCCTTTCTCTCCTTCTCTTTCACGTTGGCTGGCCTGCGCATTTTCTCCGACATACCGATGCGTACACGCGCTCCCACGTCACGCGCGTGACACTCTCTCTCAGGTGACCCCACCCACGCCATGATTTTTCGTTTCTGATCGCCTAAGTTCATTCAGTTCTCTTCCGTTGTCCCAGTCGCTGAGAACGATCGTCTTTCGAGCCTTTCCATCGAAAGTACGCGAAACGAGACCCGTTAACTTGTTAACCGTGCTAACTCCGTTGCTTAGACCAGCAGGGCTCCTCGAACTTCTCCACTTGGCCGGAGCAAATATTTTCGCGACCCTAGCTACAGAGGTGTATAAACTAGGAACACAAGTTCACACCGATTTCCCGATCAAGAAAATTTCACTCGAGAACGATTCGTTGATGTCGAACTGCTTTTGAATTAATTTTCGGCCGAAAATCAACAGTTAGAAAATTTAGTATAAATATTAGTATAATTATATTTAGTCTTATATATATAGTATAATTAGTATAACTATATTACACTAATATATACTATAGTATATATACTATATTATACTATAGTATAATTATATTTAGCTATATATTATATTAATATATACTATAGTATAATTATATATACTATATATATACTATAGTATAATTGTATTTAGCTATATATTATATTAATATATACTATAGTATATATACTATATTATACTATAGTATAATTATATTTAATTATATATTATACTAATATATACTGTAGTATATATACTATATTATACTATAGTATAATTATATTTAGTTATATATTATATATACTATAGTATAATTATATACTATATATATACTATAGTATAATTATATTTAGCTATTTATATATATAAATATTTAATATTTAATATATATATATTTAATATTTAATATATATATTTAGTATAAATATAAAAATTAATATATCATTTTTTGATCTTTCGCCAATATGTTTGTATTGCGATGGTGTTAATGAAACTTCACATAAACAAAATTTAATGTACAGAATTTTTTGATCTTTCGGCGAGTACGTTCGTACTTTACGGACGGTGTTAATGAAATTTTTACGTGGTGTATTGGTAAAAAGTTTCCCGTTTCAGGAAAGATTTCTCGACCGATCGACCGGATACGATTACAGGTCGTCGTTCTGCCCGAGGTCGAACTCGATTCCGATTCCAATCAAACTCAGCGGCCGTGTAGGATTTGTACTTGGCGGCAGCCGTGAAACGCGTTTCGCCGCAAGTCAGATGACTTAATCAATTGCAGAATTGGAAACTCTGAAACGGATGCACGACTCCGAAGTGCGAGCGGATCTGTCGTTGTAACCAGGGACGGGGGTGGATTTCCAGTTGCCGGCGCTTGGAAACCGACTTCTGAAACCGTGTAAACCGTCAATTTCACGCTGCAGCTCGTACGTTTCTGATTGCACACACAAACACGCTGTTCGCACGCGTAACTTTGCGAATTTCCGGCTGGGAAAGATTCACTATCGGAGAGATTCTAAAAGTACAAAGATTCGATAAAATTGGTGATTTTTATTATCGTTTTGAATGTGGCAAACTTCGGCGACTTTATACTTTCATGAACATCAAGAAACAGTTGAACAGAAATTTATCTACTAAATATGATTATTATAGTCTACAGCCACCGTGGTTTTATCAATAATTAATAAACACGCAATGTTATAAATCTAATCGTCTAATTATAAATACATTTATAAAATTAATAATTAATGTATAAATGTACAATAGTTCAATTAACAATGAATATATAATGGCACAAATGTCAGTTTATTAAATAATGAATATCGTAGTAAGTCGATAATATTATAGTAACGAATCAATAACGAAAATTATAACAAATATTTTAATTTGAATATTTCGCGTGTTTTTGAACACTATACATTTCTCTTATTTCAGTCATTTGAATCGTCATTTGAACAAAACAATTAGATAGTAGGATAAAATTGATCGACGAAGAGGATTCAACAACCTGCATACTTACAATTGAGAATTGTGCAACATAATAATAATAATCCAGTCACTGGTTGGCTACGAAGGTTTGCTCAAACCAAGGAAAACCTTCACCGACATAGAACATCGATTTATCGATTCCATAACCCGTCTGCTCCGAAATGTAGCAATTTTCGCGGAATCGAGAACACTTAAACGAGATCGGTTGGCTCGTTCCTTCCCCTTTGTCCTGTCATTTCGACGAATAACGCGATCTCAAGAGCTGAAAAGAGCTGCTTGTTGCAACAGCGTTAAATGTCAGGTCAGGAGACTGGCTCTGTCGGTTGGGATCACGGTCTTCGAGTCCTTCCACCAGCACTTTATTTCTCCTAGATCTTTCGCCGTTCTCCGCGTTGCTCTTGACGACTTTTAACCCCTTGTGCTGGCAACTGGTTCGCGCGGACCGTAACGAGTGACCGTGCACAACGATTCGTCGCGTTCTTTGCCTTTTGAAATTTTAATTTTAATCCAGTAATTACTTTCATCTACACGTTGGTACGCTAAAGCATTGAAGCTGTCAAACGATTGTATTTATAAAAATTATAATTTTAAACTGACAGTTGATAACCTTCTCCTTTTATAGATAAATAAACGAAGCTACGAGGGATCAAGTATGAAAATATTAAACTTTAATTTTAACTAGATTTCGAGTACGTCATCGCTGCGAATAAAAATTTCGGGAATTTTACTTTAATTTTATACTGACGTGTGAGAGGTCATTGCATTTTTTTTTCTTGATAAATTAATAAATTATTATTTTCTAAAAAGTAAATAAAATCACGCGCGTGTCTTGAAATATAACTAACAAGGCAACTGTGTAACTGACTCGAGATCAGATTAATATTGTTGAAATTTTAATTTTAATCTAATAATTACTTTCATCTGTTCGTTGGTACGCTAAAGCATTGAAGCTGTCAAACAATTTGTTTATAAAAATTATAATTTTAAACTGACAGTTAATAATCTTTTCCTTTTATAGACAAACATTTGCATAATCGAGGTATCAAACGCGAAGTAATAAGTTGCTTTTAGTACGACAATATTAATTACAACGTCGTTTGTGTCAATATATTTTTGTAGAAGATCGATCAATAACGGATTATTTTGTTTCTGTTGCTATTATTATATTTTTATAGAGCTTTCATTTTCTTTTACCAAAAAAAAAAACATTCTGATGTATGTATTTTCATATCGCTTCATTGCTCGTTTATAATAATAACTCGTAAGAAAAGTTTTCAAATATTGCAGTAATTAATATCGCAGTAATATAGCAGAGAGTAAATATTAAATATTAAATAGTAAATAGTAAATATTCCAATAAATCCAAAGTTGTAACAATTCTTATTGCTGGCAATCTGTTGCGTACACTGGCAAACAATTCTTTCACTGAATATTCATAATATTCACATTTCAATATTTCACGTGTTTGCCCATTGCAATTAATATACCTCGAATTTCTGTAACATTTCACGAAATATTACGATGAATGATAAACGAGCTTGTTACAATCGTAATCTTCATTTACCAGAAGTTTCTTTGCATTTTAATTTACCATTTTGCCAAGAACATTTTGTAAAAACAAGGCGTTGATAAAAAAAAAAAGTCGAAATATAATATTCGAATGCACGAAGTATTAAAATAATTAATGATCTTACATAGGGTTTTTTTTATTACGTATCTTTACTAATGTCTTTCTTTTCTACAGATTAAAATACACTAAAACGTTACTAAAGAATATTATAGCAACAATTTTACACTACAACTCAGATGCACCACAACGACATGTGGCGGTCTCAACCATTGCCACAATTTTTTCTACACTGTTATTATTCGTGTCTGAAATTAAGTTTAATTTAAAATCAATGAAATCATCATATTTTGATTTACTAGAACGTGTCTCGTCCATGACAACGAAACAGTTGATTATTTGTATTTCTAATTTGTCGAAAACTAACCCAATTAATATCGGTTGTAACTGTTATAAACTAGAATATAACGTTTATGTGTGCATGTACATACTGAATTTCCAAAGTTTCTCCACAACGAGG
The DNA here is from genome assembly GCF_011392965.1 of Frieseomelitta varia. Taxonomy (NCBI): domain Eukaryota; kingdom Metazoa; phylum Arthropoda; class Insecta; order Hymenoptera; family Apidae; genus Frieseomelitta; species Frieseomelitta varia. Next base: position 1,010,263 of record NW_025110018.1, on the reverse strand, counting down.
GATTTACTCACCCAAAAGCACCATTGATACCTCTGTCGTTGATTGCCTCGGACAAGACCTCTCTCCGCCAGACAGTTCCTTTCAATCTCTCGCGAAGGATCTCCCGCTCTGTCCGAGAGTACAGAGTGTTGCCCGCGGAATAATGGCGAAGTTGATGACGAACTTCGTTAATAATCCGAGTTTCGCTAAATTATTTCCCTCGGGATCTCCGGCAGCCGCTCCTGGCCATTTTCTTCTCGTTCTCCGCGGAGTGTTTATTCATGAAATTTCGCGATTACCGGGGAGAGAGCAAACACAGTTTCTCTCTTTCTCTCTCTCTCTCTCTCAGAGAGAGATTGTGCCAACATTTGCAAACGACGCCGCGCCCAGTTCTGACATTTTCTATCGAACGTGGCACTCCACACCGCTGTAATCTCCAGCTTCTCGTCCTTTTATTTTCTCTCCACGATCTGCAGAGGTTTCGTTGCTTAACATTCCCATCCGTTAAATGTTATCCGCGCGGCTTTAACGTTAGGCCAACAGCGAGCTAGTTGCGTAAACGTGGATAAAGTTGACACATATACATACAAAATCTTGCGATTTTGTGTATTGGCGTCGTGAATCTTTTTCGTTGGTGCCGTCCTTCACATTTCATCTGGTAATCTTTCGTTTGGTTTCGTTTGGTTCTTCCCGTGTAGTTTTCTTTTTTTTCTTTTTTGTTCACTGTGTCACACTATGGTGATATTCAATTTCTTGTTATGATATTGATATGTTACTATTATTATGTTATATTATATCGATATATAATATATACTTATAATACTTATAATGTTCATTTATGTTATATCTATGTGGCAAATTAATGTAATGGTAATAGTATGGCAAATTAATGTAATGGTAATAGTATTACAATGTATAGTATAATGTAATATAATTATATTTTTTATATTTTTTATACTATTACTATTATACATGTATTAAGATATAGATATATTATAATACTTATAATGTTCATTTATGTTATAATTTATAATAGTTATAATGTTAATTTATAATATACAATGTTATAATTTAATTAATAATTACTATTAATTGTAATAGTAATAATAACTATTAATTAATAGTTATAATGTTAATTTATGATATACAATGTTATAATTTATAATATTTACAATGTTATATTATACCTTACACTATTTATTATGTTAATTTATAATGTTTTAATTTATGATATTTATAATGTTATATTATACTATGTTATATCGATATAACATTTATACTTCATTAGTATTGTTTTATTTATAGTTAGTAGCAGTATTAATTTGATAGTAATTTAGTAATTTAAGTACTAACTAATATTAATCAAGTATCTTAATATTACGTAAGTATCAAGTAATCAAGCATCTATTTATTGAAGTAAAGTATGATATTATTTACTGATTTAATACTCTTTTTCTAGTATGGCAAATTAATGTAATGGTAATAGTATTACAATGTATAGTATAATGTAATATAATTATATTTTTTATATTTTTTATACTATTACTATTATACATGTGTTAAGATATAGATATTTTGTACTATTAGCCTATTATATTATACATTATAGTGGTAATAACAACTCTATATTATATCTGCAACAACTCCATATTATAACTGAGATATGCCACAATAGCAATAGTTTCAACCACTGTCATAATTTACCGAAATCTGCAATATACTTACACGTTTGCAATTTACAGTAACGTACAGAATTTCAGAAAGAAATACTGAAGAATTATTATAGCAACAATTTTACACTACAACTCAGATGCACCACAACGATATGTGGCGGTCTCAACCATTGCCATAATTTTTTCTACACTGTTAACAAACAACAGGTTTTTCGTGTTATGTAATTTGTAATACATACGCACGTACTGTACATATATGTACAGAGAGCCAAGAGAACCAAGAGAACCAAGAGAACCATTATCCTCTTTATATATTGAAGAGTTCACGTTCCACGTTACATACGTATGTACGTAGCGATTGTTATATCAAAAGCAATCAGCGAAACTAATTTCAATCCTTGTACTGGATTCACTTCCGAGAACAGACTCGCTGTTTCTCAATAATGACCGGGTGCTTTGATTCCATGGTACGTAGCGTCCCGAAGTTGACGAAGATTCAACAGACAGTCGAAAAAACGTCACGACGAACACGACGATTACGTTGATCGCGTCACACGAAAATAGTATTCGCCGAACGAATTTTCATTAATGTTTCAACACGAACAAAACGACCTTTCGAATTATTTTTTCTAAATTTAACGAATAATCGAGATAATTGTTTATTAATTAATAATTGAAATAACTAATTAAATTATTAGTAAATGATTAATTTAATTTAGTAAACAATCTTTTTTAATAAAAACTCTCTGTTTTCAGAGTTTTGTGGCTTGTTATAATTTGCATTTAGCGGATTCAAACTGGGTACTCGAGTTTCGACAAAAATTCTCGTTCGCGTTGAAAAAGTTAAGTGGATTTGGCAAGTTAGTTTGACGCGAGTTCGCGTTGGTTTGGATTCGTCGAGGATTTGTTTTTATTCTTGTTTTGTGCATTTGACTACGTGTTATGCAAGGAAATTTTACGATCGTTTGATGTTTGATTCGTTGTCAGTGAAAGGACAGATGCGATTTATAAATTGCAAAGATGAACTTCGATAGGATAAAAGCGTGGCGTTTAAACGGAATAAATAAGTAAATCAGATTTGGATGGCAACAATGGTTTCAGTTGAACAGGGTATTTTATCAATTTTAATTTAAGTAAGTTGCTTACGATAAAATATTTGTATATTTGTAGAAACTTTTTACCAGTACCCGTATTATGTGTGTTGTATGAAACGTCAACGAAATTTGTCAATATGTTCTATGCAACGATTACGATACACATCCACTTATGTTTGAATACTCAAGAATAATTGGGTTGGTTACAAATTTTACCAATTTTCATGACGATATGATCGTGTCTCGTTACAATATCAATGAAGTTTAACATAGTTAGATAAGTTTGCATAAAAATATAATAAATATATATATATACAATATAAAAAATATAATAATAAAATAAATATATACATGTATAAAATAAAATATTTTATTACATATACGTATGCTATATTTATTACATATGTATAAAATACATTTATATGTAACACATACATATATATGTATAAAATATATTTATATGTAACACATATATATGTATAAAATATAAATATGTAAAACAATATATATATATATATATATGTAGATAAAATAAAATAAATAAATATTATAAATAATAATTATAAAAATAAATAAATATAAGTAAAATAAAATAAATAAATATATATGTATATATTTACTATACGTTTTTACAAAATTCATTTACGATAAAATATTCAAATACTTCACGAGCCGCTGTACGTACGCATAAACATCCGCGTTCAAACAAACAGAGCGATTTATTTTCACACGAATCCGAACGAAAAAGGAATCGAAGAATCTGCCCGAAAAAGCTCTTTCACCCGCAATTGGAAAAGACATAAACTCGAAACCAGCGTTGGGACAATTCCGTTTCGCTTTCCAATCCTAATGGAGGGAATGAACGCCACTTGTTAACAATGGAGAGGCGAGAGGCGCTGAAAACGAATTTGTAATCGCGCGTAGTGGGGCTCGGTCAAAAGGCAACCTCCTCTCTCTCTCAATTGAGAAACTCTCTCGGCTTTGTGTCAAGTTCCGTGGCACACATTACGTGCCTCGAGAAGTCCTCGGTGTCCAAGGAGAAACCGGAAGCGTCTATTTTCAATCGCGCGCCGGTTTCAACCATGTCCGGCAATTCGCCGCGATTCGAAAAAAAGAGCACTTGGGCTCTCTCTCTCTCTCTCTCTCTCTCTCTCTCTCGCCGATTTGTCGCGTGAATGCCGGGTCTTTAACTCGATTCAGTTACTACGAGACTCCAGTCGGTGTTACAACGTCGTCGACAACTGTGTACGTATGTTTGTGTGTGTGTGTGTGTGTGTGTGTGTGTGTGTGTGTGTGTGTGTGTGTGTCATCGATAAAACAATCAGGTCGATGGTATCTTTCCGTTTATTCTGTTGATCTTGATCTAGCAGACAAAGGTTTCAGAGGTTTGGACGAGGTTTGGCATATCTGTCGTTTGAGGAATTGTTTTCTGTGTTGAAGAACGTTTTTTTTTATGTTATTTGTGTGATATAATTGTATAATGTATTTAATATATATTGTTACTAATATATTGATATATTATTTATATATTTAGAATAATAATATATATTTATATTGATATATATAAATTATATTAATATAATTTTTAAAATCAATGTTAATAATATTAATTATATTACTAATATATTTATATTTAATTATATTTATATATTATATTAGTAACATATGTTATTTATATATATATATAATATATATTTATATATTTAATATATTGTAATTTAACTGTGTGACATATTTGTATAATATATAATAATAGTAGATAGCTTGTAAAATGATAAAAGGAGTTGAGACGATTTTTGTTTGAATTTTTGTAATTCTCGTTCGAGAACATAATTTTTATTTCTCTTGAAATAAAATTGAGGAGATAGTAGAAACGATCATCTGTCTTTATTTCAAGAAACATTTCTTGACGCGAAGTAACTTTCTTCTGTTGCGAGTTGATTCCGAGGTTAAAATAAAAGGATAGTTGAGGTGATTTATTTAAATAAATGTTGAATTACGCTTTGAGACTGTTTGCGAAGTTATTTTGTTACAAGGAAAGTTTCCTAGGTTATTTATAAAATGACGAGACGAAACTTATTTTTTGACGCGAAAATTTCCTTCCAGAATAAAGTAATTGAAAGAATTTGTTTACTCCAAAATGAAACGAATGTCTTCATTACTTTTATTACAGATTAAAAATAATTAAAATATATAATAATATAATAATAATTTTATTCCATTTTTCGTCCAGAACAAATAAATCATCGATGTAAATGATATATTTTATTCAGCGAAACTCTTTATTTAAAATAACTCGATAAACCACTTCAAATAAATAAATCACTTTAATTTCTTCGTTATTTTTATCTTGAATAAAATGTGATAAAAATCACATGATAACAATTTATTTTATTTTCTATTCAGAGCGAATAAATCGTTAATAAAATGTACTTTACGTGTTACATGTTGGAGAGGCTCGTTAAAATGACTCACTATTCCAATAGATAAATCATTTTAATTTCATGTCAACGACAAAACAACACAGGAAAGATAATTTTATTTCTTGTCAAGAGCAAATAAATGTATTTTGTATATTCGCAGAGATTAGCCACTCCAATAAATAAATCGTTTCGATTTCTTTGCTATTTTTATCTTCGAAACAATTTCGTTTCAAGAATATGAATAATAATAACCATCATCGATGAAACGAGTATTTCGTTAAACGAACGATTTCAAAATACAGTTTCTTAACTTTCTTGCTTTAAACGTTCCAAAATAAAAAGAAGAAGAAAGAAAAAAAAAGAAAAATATTCTGGCCAAGAGTGTTTTCACGAAGACAAGTTGATATTCTGCGAAACTTCGCAATTTATGGTGAACCATCGTAAACGATTTTCTGAAAGTTTTCCACGCCGTTTAGTCGATATCTCGCGAGTCATGGCAGAAACTTCTTTTTTTTTTTCTTATTTTTTCTGGGAAGCAATTTCTATCGAGCATCGAATTACCTACTTTTCTTCTTGCTTCGTTCGTTTCTCAATATCCGCGTTTAAACTCCATTGACTAGCACCGACGAAGATAAACTGCCACTTTTGTCTTTTTTTCTTTTTTTTTTTATTTATTTTACGTGACAGACATTCGTTGAAATTTACGAATTTTCGTCTTTGTGTTTCATCGCGGAGGTTTTTCATTACAGTTCTCACGTATAGCAATTAAACATACGTACAGGCAACGTGTTTCGTTGGAAATGTTCTGAAAACGGTAAAGTAGTTACCTACCATGTTTCCTGAACAATTGATAAAATATTCGCGATGATCGAACATACGCACACTGTGGGAAAATGTATTTGCATCTTTGAGAAACACCGTTTTGCAGTATACTAATTGTTAATTATATATAATACGATATAATTATTCGTAATTGTGTGCACGAATTATTTCACTTTTGTGACAAAATTAATCTGTCGATGTTATCGTTGTGTGTTTATAGAGCACGTTGAAGTTTCAAAAGAAACACGATCTTTATAATAAACGAATAATTTATTGATGATATCACTTTAAAATATACTGAAAACTGCAATTAATTCTATCGAGGATGGAATCTTGTAGTTCCTGTTTCTCAGAAAAACGCGCGAGAAGATTTATTTCATTTAGAGAACGGAGGATGTTGCAAATTTTTGAATTACACTTAAATTAAAAAATCGTAATACACACGTTAAACATTTTGTTAAATTTTATAATTTTATAAAATATTTATCATTTATTTATTTCAAGTTATTTACTAATTTTTATAATTTTATAAAATATTCATTATTTATTCATTCTAAATCATTTACTAATTTTTATAATTTCATAAAATATTCATTATTTATTCATTTTAAACTATTTATTAATTTTTATAATTTTATAAAATTAAAATTAATTTTTGTTTGAAAATAGCGAAGTGTCCTCTCGAAACAGTCGCGGAATCAAATACATACGTATTCCTATCTTTGAAGAATATTATTTCCCCACGTTCGCGGTAAAATACACTATTGTTCTATCGATTACTATAATATTATGTTTCACGCAAAACAACTGTTCGAATTCTCGATGTGTAATTAGTTATAGGTGTACAAATTTTAAATTTTTCGAAAATAAATATATAATATATATAAAATAATTATAAATAAGCATGCAGACAATTATTTTGTTTAATTTCTCCTGGCAAATGACTTGTCTTCTCAAAGTAATCGCCATAAATCAATGGACGAACGGAAATGAGGAAAATTATTTTCATAATTGTGTTCATAGTACTATTGTTCTATCGATATTGCTGTTATGCTTCGCGTACAACGTGATGGTTTGGATTCTCAATCGTCGAAACTATAATGCACCATGTTGTTCTCTCATTTAATCATTTGCAGTAAGAGTATGCAATTTACGGTATCCAGGACTTCCCAATGCATCAATGAAAATTACTATTGCATAACTACATCCATCTGTACGATTTCGTTTCATGGTTCGAAGAATGAAAAAAAAAAGGAGAAAAATAATAAAAGAGGGAGGAAAAAAAAATTGGAAAAAATGGAGCAGAAGCACGTGGACGTGGATATAGTTTATCTTCTGTTTCTTCAGTCGCGTTCATAAAAGTACAAAATTGACAAATTAGTATTAACATTAACATAACACTGATCGTCGTGAAATGAAATAAACGAAGCAACAAAAGTAAATATTTTGTCTTCAAATACGCACGATATTAAACATTTTCAGCTACCTGTTCGTGTGTTTCTATCGTGTTTTTAAATGTTGTAGTGCGACGTGCCACGTAATTCATGAAATTTACATACACGTGGAGAAGGTCAGGCGATCGAGCGTGTGCTGTTCGAAAGTTATAATTCACCTTGAATTAATAAAAAAAAAAAAAAAAAAAGAAACCTCTGTAGGAAAAGAGGCAGTCGGCTTTTATTTTCACAAACTCGAAAACCCTTCGAATACCTTTTTCTTTTATTTGAGTTGAGAATATTACACGTGAATTGGCCCAGTGTTCAGAGAGAAACAGACATTTTAGATTAAAGAAAAATAAATATTTTAGATTAAATTTTCATATTTTGATATTTTATTTTAGATTAAAGAAAAATAAATATTTTAGGATTAGCATATAAAATTCGAAGGTCTAAAGAGAAGCTAGCAGTCTAAATTACAGTTTTTGCTAAAAATTGCAAACGCCGCGATTAATTTTTCATACACGAAGCAACAAAAGTATTTTCATTTTCGCGAAATTGTTTGTCAAGTTCGAAAGCATTTTTCAATATGAAATATCGCGATCAGGACGATCGAGTTTAAAATTAAGCGAGTTATTTGGAAAAATTCTCTGCATGAAGTTCACCGGTGTTCACGTGACGGGGGAGGATTTTAACGTTAATGCAATCTAAACTCGGACGACGCGACCCGGAGCATTTTGAAACTTTCGTGAATCCCGAGTTTCGAAAGTCTGGTGATTAACGCAGCAACTTGGTTGTTTGCTCGATCGTTAATAAATTAATTAGATACCAGGAGGATCATCCAGTGCGTTTGACGAGAACCGGGGATAATATTCTCGAGTATAATGAACAGCTCAAGTTTACCTAAAAGTGATTGAATTTTCTTTCTTCGTTGCCTGCATTTCGGTACTGTTCTCGAATTTTCTTGCAACGATGTAATTTACTGGATTCAAATTCAAAATTATTTATATATACATGATTATTTAATATTTATTTATAATTTATACATAATTATTTATTTATAATTACTTATATTTATATTATTTATATATACATAATTATTTATTATAATATTTNATTTATAATTTATATATAATTACTTATATATTCATTTATAATTTATATATAATTACTTATATATTCATTTATAATTTATATGTAATTACTTATATATTCATTTATAATTTATATGTAATTACTTATATATTCATTTATAATTTATATATAACTTATGAATATAATTATTTATATAATTAATAACTTATGAATATAATTATTTATATAATTAATAACTTATGAATATAATTATTTATATATAATTACTTATATATTCATTTATATATATATATATATATATACGACACGTAAATTTATCATTAAATACAATAAATATAAATTTATCAGAATTAATTAGAATATGTGAACTTCAACATCGAAAGAAAGAAGCTGAAACAAAAATCAATCGCAAACGTTTAACTAATTTTAATTATTTTAATTATACAATATTAACATATATTATACTAACTTATTTATAGGCTAGTCAAAAATTAATTGGAATTAATACCAAATCAACTGAAATCAATGAAAAAGTCTCAAAAGATTGATTTCTGTTGCACGCGATCAAGCCTCGATTGCACGTAAGTTTGCAATCGAATGTTTTATTAATCGGAGGGTAGCTGCTAATTGAAATCAATAATTTTCACAGATGAATCCAGTGTTAGAGGGTATTCATCGAAAAATACACGCGACAGTGAATCAACGTTTGTTTTTTTTTTTTTCTTTTAATCACCGACATACACGGATGTGCTATTATTTGAATTGTCAATGCATTATCGACGCCTAATGTACGCACCTGTTTGACAATGTTTATGCAAATGCCCGACAAGTTGGCATTTTAATGCGATTCGAGGCGTCGTGCGAGATTTTTACATATCGTTACAATTGAACGACAGCTTCCGCGTTTTTTCGAAACACCTTGGCGGTGTTTTCTCTCTCTCTCTCGCCTCTCGTTTTGTTAAATGTTCATTATGTAAAGCGTGAATCAGGCATCGTCGAACTTCAATCATGTGACAAGCACGCGACGTACGTAACGACTTGCCAAATTGAGATAAAAATCTACGACGAGGATATAAAAATATTCTTCGTCGAACGAGAGAGAAGCGAGGATTCGAATCGTTGAGCAGGTATTGTAATAAAACATAGTGTTGTGTAAAATATTTCGAAATATTCCTTCCTCCTTTTTCATTTTAATGTTAGTTGCATCAACCTCCCTTCGGTTTTTAATAGCTGTTAAAAATGAGTCTAAAAAAGTAATTATTAGAGTTAATTAATTAAACTGTTGAAATTAATTAATGAACTGATTTAATTCATTTGGCTCTTTTAATTTTTAACTTCTCGAAATTCCTATAGGTTTTAATTTTAATACAATTACATCCCTTCTGTTTTTAATAACTGTTATGAATGAATCTAGAAAAGCAACTACTAAAGTTAATTAATTAAACTTATTGAAATTAATTAATCGAACTGATTTAATTTAATTTAATTGCTCTTTTGATTTTAAACTTCTCCTCGAAATTCCTATAGTTTTTAATTTTAATACAATTATATCCCTTCTGTTTTTTAATAACTGTTATGAATGAATCTAGAAAAGCAACTACTAAAGTTAATTAATTAAACTTATTGAAATTAATTAATCGAACTGATTCTTCGAAATTCCTATAGGTTTTAATTTTATGGCAGTTACATCAACCTTACTTCGTTTTTTAACATCTGTTAAAAATGAATATCGTCGAAGTAACTATTAAAATTAATTAGTTAAAACTGGTTTAATTTATTTGCTGTTTTAATTTTAAATTTCTCTTTTTGCACCGCTGTGAGGAACGTTAATCTTCCATTTGCATTCACAAGATAAAAGAACAGGCGAAACAAGTAACATTCAGCGTGATGAATCAGGAAACTGTGAGTAAAAAGAGAAGAGATAAAGGAAAAAAAAAAAAGAAAAAAAGGAAAAGATCACGTCTGATGTTGGTCGGCTGGTAAATAAAATTGAAATCCGGCTTCGAGCTGGCAGACACTTTGCATTGTCTATAGTCTACATAATGGATGTGCTTCTTCACATAATACATGATTCATGTCTTTCAATTTTCTGCCAGCAACTGTTTAAAGAAGAGAATCAATCAATCAACTCGTAATTACGCATAAATACCGTCCCTTCATTTGTCTTTTAATATTTCAATATTATTTCTATAATATTACGTAGAAGCAATATCTGAATATTATAATAATAACGTAATAATATTATAATAAATATTAATAATATTATAATAAATATTAAACGTAATAATAAATCAATAAATATTATTTCTATTATTATATTATTATTGTAATATTTTTTTTTACTAATCTTTGATTATTATTATATTATTTATATTTTATTAGTATTACGTTATTATCATAATATTTTTTTTATCAGTATTATATTATCATAATATTTTTTTTATCAGTATTATATTATCATAATATTTTTTTTTATCAGTATTTGAATGTCATTTCTGTTGGTTGACGTGAAAAATATCGTACAGAGTGTAGAATATTTGCACACTGAACAGAAACACGTCGCAAATTCATGACACAGTGCTTCGCGGGTTCGTTTTCCCTCGGGCCTAGAGTCTCTTCGTTGATCTACACCATTCTATGCCATTACTTCGCTAACTTTAAGTGACGGTGACGTTCCAACATCCCAGGAGGACAAGCCAGGCCTGTACCGAGACTGTAAATTCGCTTTAACACTGGAACTACCAAAGTAGCGGTTTGAAACGACCAAATTTATAATTTTTCTTCACTTAGCGTGTCAAGTTTGAGTTTTAAATATCATTATTAGTGTTATCATCACAAGTTGTATGACACAAGTTTGAAATTTATGTTTGTATTCCTAGCGTTTAAGTGAAAATTTTACACGCGTAGAATACGACGTATTTTCAGAGATTTAAAATTTTTGGAGAGTTTCGAAGAGTTTAGAGATTTTTCTGAAAATCTTTTCTATTTTTTTATTTTTATTTTAAATTACATAGTAATAGAGCTTATACGATATAAATTTATATACTGTACTTTAATACTATACTATAATATATATACTTTAATACTATACTTTAATATTATACTAATTACTATATTTATATATTATATTATACTATATACTATACTAGTAGAGTATAGTATACTAAAGTATACTAAAGTATACTCTAAGTGTACTATAAGTACACTAAAGTATACTAAAGTATACTCTAAGTGTACTATAAGTATACTAAAGTATACTCTAAGTACTATAAGTATACTAAAGTATACTCTAAGTGTACTATAAGTATACTAAAGTATACTCTAAGTATACTCTAAGTATACTGTAAGTATACTAAAGTATACTCTAAGTATACTAAAGTATTTAGTATACTATACTATACTCTAGTATACTATACTATACTATAATATACTCTAGTATACTATACTATACTGTGCCATATACTATACTACACTACATACTGTACTATACCATATACTATATATATATTATACTGTATTTACCATATTTATATTTATATGACATAAACGAGTCTGTAATCACAATGACAATTTTTCATAGTTGCAAAACGATACATAGAAATATTCCTGAAAGGGATTATTGACTCTGTCCAACATGACACGCAAACGGTCCCAAACATCAGCGAAATTATACACGATTATTTCACGGCCCCTCTATAGCAACCCTCTATAGCAGCCAAGTCGAGTCCAGCGTGTCACGCTTGCGGTCCGATCGATTATGATTTCCGCGTAATTAGCGCGTTCCGCCAATTAGCACGCCCCGGCCGAAAACAGCGCCGGGGAAACCAGCCAGAGGAGTTTCTTCAGCCAGAGGTTAGCCAGCCCCGGCCTGTAATTAGCGGGATTTATCAACCGTGACAAATCTACGGGACGATTACGTGCGTCGCGATTAATCAGCGGGCTCTGGTAACCGTGGAAATGTTCGCGGAACGATTTCCACGTGCTCGCGCCGCCCTCCCTCTTCGCTCTCAGACAACAATAACGAGTTATATATTACGAAGTTGTGCGAGTTTGTTGCCGTTTTGTAGCTTGCCATTTTGCAATCGGCTCTGACATAACACGCACGTACTATAATTCTCGAACGGGACGACGTAACATTTGCGAATGCCAGATAGTTAGATGGTGTGGCGAAGTGAATGATTTTTGTGATTTCTCACAAACGGAGCTACCGACTACGTCGAGAATTTTTCGTCCCCAAATTGCAACATTCTCTTAGTTTTAAGTATACTTAATTTTTATAATTAATTTATATTTAATTTATATTTAATTTTATATTAATTTTATTTATTTATTATTTTTATATTTAATTTTATAATTAAATTTATTATTATTCTACGCTAGCGATCAATGTTCAGCTGTGCCATCACAGCGTGCTAGCACACGCTTCCTCATTTTTAATAATTAATATATTACAATAATGTAATTTTTATATTTAATTTTAAGTATGATGAATGTAACCCAGGTTGATTACTTCTTAATAGTTTCTATCCAGTGACATCGTGCCGACGATGTTCAAAAGAGAAAGAAAGCGATTCATTGTGTACGGTTCGGTCGCTCGTTATGGTCCGCGCGAACCAGTTGCCAGCGGAAGCGGCTGAATGAAATTTCCTTCGTCAGAGACAGATCGAAGTCGAAAGAATAGAGAAGCTTTTTATAATACGATGAAATAATAATTTGATTTGTACGAGTTAAGGAGAATGACGACTGGTGTCGATCGTGTCAATAACTATGACGGATCTTGCTAAATCTTTGGTGCAATCCTAAAGTAGACACGTTTATTCCTATCACCTCGTGTGACGAGCAAACTGTGAAATTTGGTGTATCTCTGAACATTTAATCATCTCTAAATTACAGTAATAAACTGAAAGTCTGTATCGAGCATTTGATAACAAATAAATAAAAAATTGACAAATGTTTGCCTCTGTCATTCGCATAACTCTCTAGTTTTACAAAGTGTGAATGACGTTCAAAGTCCATACGAATTCTTAGACGAAAGAACATTCTGTAAAAAGTTGCGTGCGAACTATGAAACTTTGGAAGACAAAAAATAATAATCTCCAAGTGGCCAACAATAATAATAAAGGCATTTGACGAGTAAGTCAAAAAATTACGAATCTCCCTTTCATTCTGTCGTTTTCCTCCAGTCGAATTTTACAAAGTTCGAACAAACGAAGCCTGCGAGACTTTCATGTCAGCGCACGTAGCTTTGATTTGCGCCGAGGGCTGTGAACAGGTATCTGGAACAGCCGATGAATGAAAATCTCAGTCAGGGTTGTGTTCGACAGTGACAAAATACAGGCGAGGCGGAACATCATCGTCGTCGTCGTCGTCGTCGTCGTTTCGACGACAAACAAAGTGAAACAGCGTAATGGGACATTATTGTGTTCGAAAAGGCGCGACAAGGCCGTCGCTCGTCATTGGATAATTGGACGGCGACAGTTGCACCCGCGGCTGATATTCGTATTCATAGCCGCGCACGTTTCTCTCTGATGCAACGCGCGGCTCTTCATGGAATAATGGCTCGGAACGATTTCGTGCCGCAGTCGACAACAACGTGTGCTCTGTTTAAATAACGGTGGTGCAATTCGAAGACGGGGGCGAGGGATTTGTTCGCAGTAACGTCGGCTCCGATTGCCCCGTCGTTCATTAACAATCGATTATTGATTGGACGTATAGATAGATAATTTAGGCTACAGATGTTTGTAGAAAATTTTCTCTATCATATATTTTAGAAAACATTGAACGAAAGTGAAATTGAAGCTTCAAATGAGAAAATTTTAATTGTGAACAATATGTGTATTTAGAATTAAGTAAGCTTTATAATTATATATTTTTTAATTATATATTTATATATTATATTTTATTATATGTGTTATTTTAATTATACATATTTATATATTATTTTATTATATTTTATTATATGTATTATTTTGTATTATATATATTTGTAATTATATATATATTTACAAATGAAAAGTATGTAATAAAATATTCTCAAGCTTCATTTTAAATTTTATTTGAAGCTTCATATATGAAGAGCATTTTTTACTGGTTTTCGCATGTGGAATGACAATCTGTTAATGTCGTGTCGAGAATGAAATTCAATTCAATTAAATTCAATATATACTTAATAAATCTTCAAACTCGACGAACAAACAATCTTATTATTTTATTCTTATGAAATTTGTATCGTACCCTTTTCTTATTTTTTGTCCATTGTATATATTCAAGTACAATACAGTAATTGTGTCTTTTTGACATACAAAAAAATATAAAATATAATAAAATATAATATAAAGTAAATATAATATAATATAATATAATATAATATAATATAATATAATATAATACAATATAATACAATATAATACAATATAATACAATATAATACAATATAGTACAATTTAGTACAATATAGTACAATATAGTACAATTTGGTACAATATAGTACAACTTAGTACAATTTAGTACAATATAACACAATATAGTACAATTTAGTACAATATAGTACAGTACAGTACAATATAGTACAGTATAGTACAATATAGTACAATATAGTACAATATAGTACAATATAGTACAGTATAGTACAATATAGTACAATTTAGTACAGTATAGTACAATATAATACAATATAGTACAATTTGGTACAATATAGTACAACTTAGTACAATTTAGTACGATATAACACAATATAGTACAATTTAGTACAATATAGTACAGTTTAATACAATATAGTACAATTTAGTACAATATAGTACAGTACAGTATAGTACAATTTAGTACAGTATAGTACAATATAGTACAATATAGTACAATTTAGTACAGTATAGTACAATATAGTACAATATAGTACAATATAGTACAACTTAGTACAATATAGTACAATTTGGTATAATATAGAACAATTCAGTACAATATAGTACAATACAATACAGTATAATATAATATATCATATAATATCATATATCTTATAAAAAAATATAAAATATACTGATGATATAATTTTATTCAATATTCAAGACCTCCAATAACAATTATATTAACTGTATAATTATACACGTCAGAGAAATACACTTTCAAAAGTAAAAGGCGTTTTTAATCCGTCACACTTGTCTCGACTGTAATTTCGAGCATTCAAAGGATCAAAGTGTAAATATCACCGTGACGTCGCGCTCTATTTCATTCCAATTTCCATCACCTCGTTTGCCAAAGTTTCTCGACTCTATTCGCGCGCTTTATGCGAAGTCGATTCATCAATATTGTTTCTGTCGGTGTTGTTGTTATTATATCGGCGGGCGGGAGAGGGAGTCGCCGATATTGACAAGGGGAAATTTGATTAGCTTAATGAGAATTTGATGGAAGCCGATGAAAATATGGGTCATCGAGTATCTGGGAAAACGCCGCTTCATATTTAATTATGATTACGATGTCGTCGCGTGTCCGCTTTCTATTTTCCTTTCATCTTCTGCTAATGAATTTCTTTTCGTCGGGGGCACGCGTAACGCGGTACGATTCAATTTGCCCGATCGTCGTAATGCGTTTGAAATGCGAGACCCGGAGCTTCGTAGAATGGTAAATTCTGTTAAACAATGAACAACACAAATTTTACAAAATTTATGTTAAACAACAAGCAACAAACCGAGCAAAATGCAACGAAAATAGCAATAAACATAGAAGAAGAAAGATTTTATAAAAGACTTTGATCCACTTTAGAAGCAAGACGGCAAAGAGGATATAAATGGACATAAATAAATTATGGTACGAGTGATATATAATTAAATGGCGATATACTTTCTCGAGATACATTTCGAGAGCGGAAAGAAACGATATTACAAAAGGCAAAGTAAATGATTGTACACAGAGAGAGAGAAGGTGCAAATATAAACGAATGTAAATAAATTATGGCACAAAAATGGCGAAAACAAGCTACGAGCACGCGAAAAAAAAGAAAAACAAATAAACGAGCCTTTTATCAAAGACCTCGATCCACTTTGCGAGTAGAAAAAGACGATTAGAGACCTCCTAAACGTTAAGTGATCGTTTCTCGAGAAAGTTCGGTAACATCGATTATCGGTCGTTCGACATCGATAAATCTCTCGACTGATCGGCTTTGATCGCTGTTGGTGTCGAGTGGTAATCGGTAACCGAGGAGATTCAGCATTTTTCCGTGGAGGAAAAGACCGAACGACCAGCAAATAAAAATAGACGAGGCCAATAAAAAGCGGCCATTACGTTCGTTGTTCGCCGATGTGACTAGCTGTAGATCAGACGACTAGAGAGAAAATCGCGCGTATTTCTCCATCGTCGGAGAATCGTGTGGAAAAAAAAAAAAAAAAAGAAGGCACGATGAAGAATCGATGGGTCGAGTTCCTTCTCGTTCTCAATTTTTCCATTTTGCGAAGAATGGCTGAACACGAGCGATCACTTGGAGCGTTTCTCTCTGCGAATTATTAGAGACTTCTCGATCTCTGTTAACTAATTAATTCATTAAAGGTCTTGCGGATTTTTATGCGGATTTGTTTGCTTTTGGAAATAAGAAGAATAGAATAGAAAATTGTTTCACGTGCGAAATGAATTGTACAGGGTGTCCGTAAAGTCACTTTACAATTTCAAAAATTTATTACGAAGGCAAATGAAAAGACAGATTGGTGGAAATTATTACAGAATGAAACGTATATATTTAAGTTTTTCTTTTTCTTTTGTTTTTTTGTCTCATTTAATACACATCTATATGGGCACCATTAGTTGCACGAAGCACATCAAGATGGTTCTTACTCGATTTCTTAAACGATCGATTTCTTAAACGATCGAACACTGTCCTTGTCTCCATAAATTTCTTGTGCAGTGCACGAATTGATGGATCTCTTCCATACTTAGTTTTCTGAAGTTTCGCCGAGCAGTTTCTCTGCAGATCCGATTTGGTTTCAATAAACCATGCTGCTAATACACGCTGTGCCTTCTCCTGAGGAGTAGCCATTTTATAAGCGGTTCGTTTAGTATCTAATTCATCAACAGGATACCTGAAATGCAATGTGATAAAAACCTTGATAATCACCGAGTACACGGAACGAAATCTGACGAAGATATCTCGCCAATTGCCTTTGTAATAAATTTTTGAAATTGCAAAGGGACTTTATGGACAACCCTGTACTTTGGTCGTTTTACAGATTTCCCTCGCATTTGTAGTTTTGCACTTTGAAATTTCCTGCAGGTAAATGGACAAAAGTCCTTTGACGCAATTTAATTTCAAATTATTGATCAATGTACAATGCAAATTAGCTATGATAAATTGATAAACTTATCTATTGGATAATGATTACAACTTACTCATTAGATTTCACATGGTTTCGAAGAAATTCATAGATAATTCAGAAGATAATTCATTCGTTTGTGTTTGATCACAAATACTGGCAACTTTTTAATCTACGGTCAGTCAAATTCACGAATACTTCGAGGCACGAAAGTAAGGATTTTTGTGTAATCTCGAATAATCTTAAAAGGATATGTAAATAAATCGAAAGCACAAGCAAACAGCTAAATATAATAATAATGGTATGAACGTCAGAATGTTCAAGTTTCCAAGTGGATTTTGTTTTCTATCAGTTGTTCCAACAGAAAGATCAAATCAACCATGCTCCTATCCATCTCCAGCCAGTTTCAGTTTTTACGTAAGAGCCCCAACGAAATGGAAGTTGGAACGCACAAGTATGAATTACGTAGGAATGCAAGATGGATAAGATTTTGTATCGCGTTGTGCAGTCTTTCATGGTTGCGCATTAATTCGGTATGATAATTACAGGGAACTGGTGGCATTCGTTCGCATAATAAGCCGAAGGAATTTAAAGCCCGCGCTGGTGCAAATGAACGACAAGTCTGCAAACATGAGTTTCCATCGCCACCGGAATTTCCAATTAATTTCGAATTAATAAAAAGATGAATCAATTGAGAAGAGAGAGACTTAAATTAAAATTGTTTGCTTGCCTTGCGTCGTTCATTCATTCCGTTGGGAATGTAATTTCATGGTTGATCGAATGAATAATATAATAAATAATAATTCTAATAATTGCTCTGAACCTGAACAGTTAATCAAATATTCCAGAATTCGTGGAATATTTCACGTTTAAAGAATCTCATCGTCAATGTTGTGTACAGAGTTTCTAATATTCTTCACAGAATTCTTCTCTGTGCATCGCGATCGATACGTTCTTTTGCAATTCTAAAGTTCTCGTTTATTTTTTTTCTGTTTCTTTCTTCTTCTTTTTGACGTGACGTGTGTGTATATACATATATATATTTAAATTCTTCCCAGAGGAACATAAACGAGGGAATTTCAACATTTCCATTGTCACGTAAAGAATCATCAACCCTTTACAAGTTATTGACAGGTATATTCAACACTCATGTTCATCGGTTATACGTGAAAATGTGTATTCAGTCATCGATAACAATTACTTTCAACATTCCCAGAGAAAAAGATTCAGTGTTTTCGTTCATCGACATATTTTTTATTATCGCTCATAAACTAGAATGAAGCCATTGACATTGGTAATTTATTTATTTCACGTTTATTTCTTTTATTTCAATATGTTTTATTTATTGAAATACAAACTTTCTAATATATTTTATCCATGTACATAGAAGGTACGATACGTATTCTTGTAAAAAATAATTTCGGAAAATTCTAGTTCAATAAGTGATTGCCGATTTAACAAATAACTGCAGAAATGTGACGATCCTTTACACTTGTACTTGCAGCTGTTGGAACACTTGCAGGAAACAAAGTTACTTTGAGGAAATGATTTAGAAAACTGTAGCCATCTGATTATTAAAATAGAATCTTTATTAGTAAAACTATAGCCACATGTTCGGTAAAAGTAGTCAATATATAAATTACAATAGCTTAGAAGTAATGTTTCACGTGTTTAAATTTTTGGGATTCGAACAAAATTTAATAATCAATTGTATTAACCATGCTAATTTAAACTTATTCCACGTGTAAATATATACATTTTGTTAAGTACACAAAACGTCAGACACATACACGTTAGCAAGTTGTCCTCTTTTTTTAGCTTTCAACAGGCATAATATTTTATACTTTGCAGGAGGGTTTCAATATTTTTTTAACATTCAATACTTTATTACACACATACACGTTAATAGATTTTCTTTTTTTTTTTTTTTGGGATACAATAGATATAATAATATTTTATACTTTATCCGGGAGTTTCGATATTCATTTAACACTCAGTATTATATCACTCACACATAAACGTTAGTAAGTTGCTTCTTCTTTTTAGTTTTAAAAATATATAATAATATTAATAATATTTCATACTTTGATATTCTTCAACACGAGCAGCTTTGAACACGTGCGTTTCATCTTGCGTTCAACTTTTCACCAGGAAGTATATATGTTTATTTCTATGAGATTGAATTACAGTAAATGAATCTTTTTTCATTAAACACACTTTGTTTTGAAAAATTTTCGAAAATTTCAAATCGGAATTTCGAAAACTTTGAAATTTCGCCTGGTTTGCAAACATTGGTCTGTTTCTTCTGGTTCCCAGTGTTTATTTACATTTTTTTGATTGTTTGTTATGGTTTCCAATGTTTATTTACATTTTTCTGATGTAAACACACTTTGTCTTGAAAAATTTTCGAAAATTTCAGATCGGAATTCCGGAAACATTGAAATTTCGCTTTGTTTGCAAACATTGGTCTATTTGTTTTAGTTTCCAATGTTTATTTACACTTTTTAGGTGTAAACACAGTTTTTTTTTTTTTGAAAAATTCACTTATCAACTAATTGTCCCTAAGGTTCAGTTTACAGATCGTGAAATAAAGAATGGAAAGAAATTTGCACAATCTAAACTGAACTATAGGTTGCGTAGTTCTTAGCTTCATATTGTTTTACAAACATTAAGGCCTGTAAAACGATATCAATTACCAAGACCCACCACGAGGAGGTGACTACGCACGGGTCTCGTAATAATGTACTATAAATCAGTAGTCTTTTATATATTCACAATACGAGACACGATTTAGACTTCCGGAGCACTTTAGACACCAAAAAAATGTAAATAAACACTGGAAACCAACACAAACAGACCAATGTTTGCAAACAAAGCGAAATTTCAAAGTTTCGAAATTCCGATTTGAAATTTTCGAAAATTTTTGAAAACAAAGTGTGTTTACATCAAAAAAATGTAAATAAACATTGGAAACCATAATAAACAATCAAAAAAAAGTAAATAAACACTGGGAACCAAAATAAACAGACCAATGTTTGTAAACAAAGCGAAAATTCAAAGTTCTCGAAATTCCGATTTGAAATTTTCGAAAATTTTTGAAAACAACGTGTGTTTACACCAAAAAAATGTAAATAAACATTGGAAACCATAATAAAAAATCAAAAAAATGTAAATAAACACTGGGAACCAAAATAAACAGACCCATGTTAGCAAACAAGGCGAAATTTCAAAGGTTGGAAATTCCGATTTGAAATTTTCGATAATTTTCCAAAACAAAGTGTATTGACATCAAAA